>NC_136993.1:6949156-7006656 GCF_032717465.1 Coenobita brevimanus | reverse complement strand
CTGAATCTCAAGGCTGAATGTACTCTGATACATGGTATACACCCGAAATTTGCCAACCTTTTCACTGAAGCAAATGCACGCTTCCGACTAGCTACACTTACCCAAGTGCTTCACAGTGAACAATTTACTTACAGTTTCTTACTATACCCATTTGTTGTTTTGTCTGTTATCAACATCGATTCCTCCTCGTTGATTTCGAGCACACTCAACTTCATGAGGGAAATGAACATATTAACACTATTCCAAGCTGACGCGTCATTTGTTGGCCAATCGATTGCGAGTCGATGACGCTCCGATACATCATTTCTTGGAGCGATTTTTCATGGCTTAAATACATGGCACCACAGTTTGGTGAACACAAGCAGCACATCTTCATTTCGTTGGAAACTCACCCCCGGCCCGGCTGGCCTGGAATAGTGTTAAAAATTGCCACATTCCCAAGGGAATGCAGGATGACCTCCATAAACACTTCTCGAAACTCGTCCCTACTCGCAAAAGACGGTTAACTCTAAGGATCTGCCCCGTCATACATCAGTAAATATGTGTTTTATTTTGTTTGACCTTCGAACCCATAAACTCTTAACAGACATAAAAAAAAAATATATATATAAATGTCTTAGAGTGTTGCCCAAGGAATAAATGTACCAAGTTTAAAGTGGAAAGGAAATAAAGGAATGCCACTAAATGGTAAAATAGTTTGAAAGGTGATGACAAAGAAGCTTAGTAAAGAAGAAGAAAAAGAAGAAGGAAAAGGCTGAAGAAGATGAAGATACAAAAATGAAGTAGACAAGGACAATGAAATGATCACTGATCTTAGGATAGCTATCGCCTGCTTCAATGGAAACATTTAAATATTCGAGGATAATGTTGCGCATCACGAGACTTGCACATTATTTGTTTTTAGGTTAGCCATTCTTGTCTGGAAGCAAGTGCAGTAGGGGATGGGTAGGGAAGCAGTTACTCCCCATTTAGCACATCCACACAGGGAAGAAGATTCACATATGATTATCATCACCACCACCATTATAACCATTGCTTTATGACTTCATAATTGCTAATTCCAATCCACAGGCTGAGAGCTCCAGAATTTCACTTGCTAACATGTAGACTCATCTATTGAAAAGGTTCCTTGTATTCGGAAAGTAACTTTGTTTTCGGTACTTAAAATCAAATATACCAACTAGATGATTCCTCAGCACATATGAAATTTCATTATTAGAAAGAAAGATCTCTAATAAATATGCACGAGGTTACCCCTATATAGCGCTCCACCTCCTCCTGATCCTGGCTAATCTTGTGTGTTGTGGGGACGGCTCATTGTTATCAGTATCTGCTCTGCATCACTCAGTCATTTTCTTCTCCCACTACCATATCCATGCTCATTTTAACCAACTGAGCCGTTCCCACAACACATAAGGTACTGACACAAATTTTTATTGACGTATTTCCAGGCCACCGTGTATACCCTAATTCTTCAATACTATGACGTACTTTCTATATTATTTCCAACACCAGACGCCTTTACCACGCACTGGAGGAACATTTTGTACAGTAGGAAAACAACTTTCCCAGGAGCTAATTCAGGAATATTTCTAGGTGTTTTCAAGGTAATGACGGATCTATATCCCCATCCTCTGTCAAATAAGTAGTGTTTGACAACTATGGAGGGTTTGTATGATACTTGTGAGAGCGAAATGAACTAAATGGCTAGCAAAAAATGTAACCCATATAATGGAAAGTACTGTATAATAATTTCATTGTGATAAACCAGGGGTGTTGCCCAGGCAGCAAGGGCGACACACCTGGATCGGCCTAAGTTCTCTTTCCCTAAACCCTCCGTCCTCCTCCTTGGCAAAGCTCTGACTTGACTATGCATCAGCGACGCCACTACATGGCTGGTGTGAGGGTGCTGTCCAACAGAACAATCCGCCAGGAGACTTGGTCATCCGCTAACCCTGACGGCTTCTTCCAGGTAACCATCATAACCATGACACTGTTTTCTGTTCTGTGCATTTTTCTTATCTAGGAAAGTCTACTTTAGGTTAGGTTTGTTTTCTTAGCATCAGCTTAGGTTCGTATGTTAGTCTGTTATGCTTATTTATTAGGTTAGGTTTGGTTGGGTTAACTTACGATACGTAAGCTATGACAGGAAAAACTTGTATTAGAACAATATGGAAGAATGATCAACCTGGGAAAATTAAACTTCCGTGTGATTAAAAAACGGTATACTGAAATGAAACCTGCCACCAAGACGATATACCAGGATGTTGTTGTGGCCTCAAGCTTACCTGGACATGAACCAAATGGACTGTAGGCTATAAACTTCTTTAGCCTCAATCGAGATTGTATTCTTTTCAGGGGATAAGTGAAGAGCTGCGTGAAATTTATACAGCCGGGCCGTGAGGCGCCCACTTATAATAAGTGGCACCATGTGAAGGTGTACCTCTCTAGAGCCTATGCCAGGGCACACATACACAAGAGCTCTATACCGGGACGCGATACTAAGACGCATATAGTAATAAGTTTATACACATCAAGGCACATTCCACAATACATATTTGGATACAACTGAAGACAAATACCGATATATCAAGGCACATGTACCAGGACACAGGTGTCAAGAAACTCATGCCATGATTCATTTACTGGAACACATTCACCAGGATACATATATTAGAACATAATGGAATCATATAACGACATATACGAGGACACACACACACACACACACACACACACACACACACACACACACACACACACACACACACACACACACACACACACACACACACACACACACACACACACAATATACATACATACATATATATACTGGGGCATAAGCCTGCGCTCATATACCGGTACTTTGGGCACATTTACCCGAAAACTTCTTTATACATATGTAATATGGCCACTGAAATTTATGTACAAAGAGACATCTTTCAGAATAACTGTGTTGCGACATGCAGTTGGTTTGAAACATATATCCTTTCATACGCTGGAAATATTTACCATATTATCATACTTATGATTATCATTATAGTCTCAGTAGCAGGCCAGTTAGCCAATTACACAGTCTGATTTAGGTGTTAAGGCCCAAGTCTAAGTTGCCACGATCCAAAATCTTAACGCGATGACCAGCCTTCTTTTCAGTTGGCCTAGATTTCTTATCTCCACTTTTCCACCGATATATTTATCCTTAACACCTTAGTATCGTTTTGTGTGTTGCTGATTTAAGAGACAACTGAGGTGCAATATCCAAAGTATATAACTTCTAATATTCTGATCCAGTTACAGTCTGGTGCAGTATCAACAAGACCTTCTGATGATGCTAACAGATAATGATCACTTGCCCTACCTGCAGTATCCAGTGACAGTCTGGTGCAGTATCAACAAGACCTTCTGATAATGCTAACAGATAATGATCACTTGCCCTACCTGCAATATCCCTTCCGTTTTATTTGAGATAACAATCATTTAGTGAAGTTATCCGATGTGGTAGGGCGACGGGTTCCTGACGGTGCTGGTGGACGGAAGCGAGTACGGAGAACCGAAGAAAGAAGTGTTCCAGGTGTATGACTGGGCTATGGTACCAGGCGTCACTAACCTCTACACCCAAGACATCCCTCAGGTTGGTGCTGTAAGACGGGGATAGAACGAGTATTGGGAGTAAGGCAGACTATGCTCACTTTAGGCTAACACTGACCTAAATGTACCATGCCATCCTCTTCACGTCTGATTTGTGATAATAAATTAACATAGAAATTGGTATTCATCAAGAGGAAATACTAGGGAGAGGACATAGGGCAGTTGTGTAGTCTAATCTTGGCGTTTAATTACGAGAAATAGGCTGCAAATTGTAAAATATCTGGGCAAAGTTGGTGTGAAAAAAACTATTGGGTACAGGACATCACCAACATTTACACAAGAGAAGCACCCTGCACGTAGGTTTCTCAGGCATGTCAGACTGTTAGACTCTGTTTCCTCCTTTCTTCCTTTCTGCTGGGTAACCAGCAGTAGAGTTGGAGATCTGGATGTCAACGATTTACTACAGATCATGGTATAGGAGAAGACTGAAAACTGAGTTTCTTTTCTGGCTAAATAACCTTCATGCAGTTCTTCCATTGATCGAGTTTGCCTTATTGATATCAGATCAGAACACCACCCAGTTCACCTCAGTTACTATCTCGAGTCGGGTTTAGTGTAAACTTAGATGACACGCTCCTCACAAGTACATTACGCCCATTAAACATAACACACATAATGAAGTACTGCAAAGCACGTGCCACACTAAGTCATTTATACAACATCAACAGTGTAGGGAACTTATGGAATGACCCCACAGGGGCAGTTGCTTACCTACGGTTAACGGGTATGCTTGGCCAGACAGACCGGTGGTAAGAACCCAGATTATACCCCCATTAAGACTATGTCCGGGGTTGATTTGGGCCAGTCTGTTTTACACCTCGGGTATATTCTCGGCTAGGATATTTTATTCCTTAAAGTATATTTTGACCAAGCCCAAACTTTACCTTCATAGGCCAGAATATATCCCCTCAAAAAAGTTATCGGAAAGAAATTTACATAACTCAGTTCATTCATTTATAATTAACCATATAATGCCCCTCATAAAAAGTGATAGAAAACCTTCACAAATCGCGATTGATCTCTTATGAATGTGTTAGTTTCAGTGGCCATGCTGTCATTTACGTGGTAACTGACGGTGTTGGCTTTGTCTGAGATGGATTGCATTTATTCAGTGTCACAGACTTTATCATTGCTGGCTTGATACATGTTGCTGAAAACCTCAACTGTTATTGATGTTTATGTTTTATACTTCCTTTTACCACATTTCGATAACAGTATTTGGGTTAATCCAGTGAGGTTCCTTCTTCATGCAATGAATCTCTCTGCATTATAACCCGTAGATGCATGGCGAGGCCAATTTGACCCCACGATATTGTTTTCTCATACTATTTTGCTTCTTCTTTCAGCTAAACTTCTGTTTTCTTATGTGACTTTTAATATAATTGCATGGAGTATGATCTTACAAAGTATCAAGTATGTTATTATATTTGTTTAATGGATGCACGATATTTATACCTTTCTGCATGGTTGGGGCAAATTGACTGCAGAACTTTTATCCATATATTCTCTTTGTAAGCATGTTATATTGCTTCGATCATTCATGCAAGTGTATTTCCAAGTCATACTTTTGCACCTATTCACACACACCCACTACTTGCACACTCATACACACACACATACATTCAAGTATAGACATACCAATGTTTACATGCATACATGCACAAAAATACAGACACTGTTGGTGGGGGGATGTGAACACGAGAAGCCATTGCGTCCACGTGTGGGTCGAGGTGTCGTTTCGTCATTTGTAAGACAAGGTGTCTTATATGTGTGGGTGTGTGCTGTGACTCGTGTTGTGTGGTAAATTTACATGGCGGCATGAAGGGCGTCAGCCTGCGAATAGAATTAAATGAGAGCTGGTTCGTGGTGCCATATGCAGAATTTCCCAGTGAGGCAAAGTTTCAGCACAAACTGGCGTTGTCTTTTGCTACAAGTATGGCTAGCCAAAGAGTTACAACTGATGCTGAAATACGAAGTATCATACACGCTTTTCATGCAGAAGAAGAGTGCAATGAAGATATCAGTGATGGAGAATTGGTTGTTTCTGTAGAAACTACAAGTGAAAAATCGAAAAATCATCAGATGAAGAAACAGCAGCAGCATCCACCAGCGCCTCCCCAGTAAGTGCTCCTTTGAGTGAAAAAACGAGAATGGCTACTATCAGCTCGGGGACCACGACAATCATTGAATGTCCATCTATCCATATACCTAGGCTGCTTCCCTCAAGGAAAGGGAGGTAGCCGAGACAGGACGACACACTCCCCATTTACTCATCCATACAAACATTCATTCGCATCTTAGCCCCAAAGGGGAGATGGGACAGATCCTCACCACACCACACCGCACGAGGGTCAACTGCGCAGTGCAATCAGTGACATCTGCAGCAGGGCCCGACAGCAGAGCTGTTTTACCCCTGTCACATCATAATAGACCCATCTCCTTACCCGCACCTGACCTGATTAGCTGATCAGACCAAATGCGGGAGAATATTCCCCCAGGGCTGTGTCATCATTTATTCATTCACAGTTTCTCTCTATTTATTTCTGTCACACACAGCCACTCTTCCTTGCTCAACAGACATCCCTCTCGCATCCAACGCTCTCTTCACATTGTCCATCCATCCTATTCGTGGTCTCCCTCTCAGCCTTAAACCTCTCACATCAGATCTACTTATCTTTTTCACCAATCGCTCATTATCCATTCTCTCCATATGCCCAAACCATCGCAACACCCTTTGTTCAACTCGATCAGCCATCTCCCGAACAACTCCAGTTCTCCTTCGCACTTCATCATTTCTCACTCGATCCGTAAGCATCACTCCACACATACTTCTCAGACACCTCATCTCCATTACATTCAAACTTTTCCTCTCTGCTACACCCATATTCCATGTTTCAGCCCCATATAATGCAGTCAGTACCACAACACCCGCATACAGCCTTCTCTTTACATTCATTCTAAGCGAACAACATCTAAACACTTTTTTCATTCCTCCCAGCACCTTTCCTACTTCTTTCATTCTAAACTTCACTTCTGCATCTATTCTTCCATCCACAGCAACATGTGATCCTAGATACTTAAAACACTCTACCTCCTCAAGCAACTCACCATTCAAAACTATAGTCATCCCTCTACCATCTATCGACCTCGTACACTTCATCACTTTACTCTTATTCTCATTTCCTTTCAATTTCCTCCTTTCACACACCCTTCCAAACATCTCTATCAACTGTCTCAATCTCTCTTCTGAATCAGCCACCAATGCAGTATCATCTGCAAACAGCAGCTGCTTCAGATTCCACTCTCTACCATCAACATTCACCAGACTCAGACTCCCACCTAAAACTCTTGCATTCACCTTCCTTACAACACCATCCATATAGATATTAAACAACCAAGGCGACATCACACATCCCTGCCGCAGCCCCACTCTCATGGGAAACCAATCACTCACAGCATTTCCCACTCTTACACACGCTGTACTATTTACATAAAAACTTTTCATCCCTTTTAATAACCTGCCATCTAGTCCATACCGTCTTAAAACAGTCCACAAAGCCTCCCTATCAATTCTATCATACGCTTTCTCTAAATCCATGAATGCCCAAAACACATCCCAAAATCGTGATATGGAAGAGCCATACCAAATAGAACTTGGGATGTGCAAAGCAGCCAGTGCACCACGTTGTAGATTTATGCAAACTATGCAGTAGTTAGATATGAAAGCTGATCCTTTTGAACTTATTATAACCTTGATTAGAAGTAAACCAAATTGTGCTACAAAGTATGCCGCATATAGATCAAAACTTTATCCAAGTCTCACAATACACTGCAATTATAAGGAGAAAATTTATACCCCAGACTATACTCGGGTGCCTTTCACTTGACTGAGACTAAGGTCACATAATCTAAGAACAGAGTCATGTAGGTGGAGGTGAACACCTCCTGAACAACGAATAGGCTATGTCAGTGTGAGAGTAACAATGTGCAAGATGAACAACAGGTATTAGTAGAATATTTATTGTCAGTTCAGTGTCGTCAGAAGTACCCTACAGTGTTCAGTACTACAAATTCGATTCTCAACGAAAGTCAAGACATTGCCAATATATGTACATGTGTTTATGATGTACTTCAGGTCTACAGATGAATGTGAGGAGCAAGGTGTCGCTTTATTCTTTTTTATTTTCTTAAACTAACACACTAAATGTATTTCTTTCGTTTGAGCCGATTTCATATATCTGGACAAATTAGTATGTAGTCTGTACTTGATCATATTGAATGTTGGACTCTTTCTGTCAATAAACTGAACTGAACTGTCACTGTGAGCGAGCAGCTGTACCCCTTCAGAGGTCGATGCAGATACAGTACATGCCCTCCAAACCAGCCAAATAAGAACTAAAGTTTTGGATTCATGCTGATGCAAATCCACATTATGTATCCAAAATTGTCATGTTCACTGGACGAGAAAAAGAAAGAACCACGAGCAGTGGACACATGTCGTGATGAAGTTGTCGAAACCTATACATAACTTAGGAAGCAACAGTACTACCAACAACTCTTTCACCGGCATCAATTTGGCCAGAGAATTGTCTGCGAAGTCTCTATCTTTGGTGGGGACAATACATCAAATTCGAAGAGAAGTTCCAAAGAGCTGTACAGCGCAAAACACCACGAAATGAACAGCAGCACTTTGTGTACACCAAAGACCAGATACAACTTTTATCTTATAAGGCCAAAAGGAACAAAAACGTATCTGTGTTGTCAACTCAGCAGAAATCTCCAGACGTGGTGGACAAGACAGAGAAGCAACCCGAGGTGATCCACTACTACAACACCATCAAAGTTGGGACCAATTGTTTGGACGAGCTGGTTGATATCTATTGTGTAAAAAACAAGAGAAAACGATGGCATATGGCAGTGTGGTGCGGTTTCCTTGATCTTGCTTGCTACAGTGCATTTGTACTATTTGTAAGTTCTTCCATCGTACATGCAGAGCAAAAGTCATGCACACCGTATATTCCTAACTGAATTAGAATGGAGCTTAGTGAATCATATTGTGTTTCAAGGACGCGACAGCCGAAGGTCTCGAGTAGTCAGGATGCATCCGAAGCTGGCAGAAAAAGATCCAGATGCGCGTTTTGTCCACGAATCA
Source organism: Coenobita brevimanus (assembly GCF_032717465.1). Taxonomy (NCBI): domain Eukaryota; kingdom Metazoa; phylum Arthropoda; class Malacostraca; order Decapoda; family Coenobitidae; genus Coenobita; species Coenobita brevimanus. The sequence continues at coordinate 6,997,853 of NC_136993.1, read as the reverse complement.
ACGAGAAGAAAAGTAGCCAGAAGTGTGCAGTGTGCAGCAAATGCATATGCTGTGAAGAAAGCGAAACAAGATGCACTTCGTGCTAGAGCTTTGTTTTGTGTTCATGATTGGTCTATTTGAGTTTTGTAAGTTCAAATAAACAATTTGTATTGATATAAATTTCTTATGCAGTGATTCAAAATGATTTTTCTCTATACTGAAGATAAAAGCTGAGAAATCAATCACTGTAAATCAGCCAGATATTAATAAAATAGCCTACCACAGGGGTCAATATGACCCCAGTCAAGCATGAGTGAGTAGCGAAATTTTCATGCATCCACGGGTTGAATGTAGACTGCAGATCCACTCTTAATTTCATTATGTCTGTCTTCTCAGCGGTCATACCAGTACTTCTAAAGAGTTTCTGCTTTGGCGATATTGGAATACGCTTTTGAGAGGATGTCCTTGCGAGAGGAGCTTAGACTCCTCATAGGGTTACAATTAATAGGTTTCGACTGTCTTAGCAGTATGCTGGGAAGATTTCAGCTCAAAGAAAGTTTGCGTGGACGCTGTAAATGAAGGACTATACTCTTGATGAACGCACGAACTGAGGTGTGTTTCACACATAAAATACCTGGAATGGACTGATCCCAGTCATCTCCTTGGTCACATACGTGTTTCTAGAGATTTGATTTAAATGTCCTGTTGTCTTGTTCTTACTGACCATAAGAACGAGGATTGTACCATGAAATTATTTGATGCACTGTCCTGAAATAATCTGTGAGACAGTTAACCATTTAATTCATAAATTGACAACTTGATTCAATGAACGGTGGCAGGAGAGCCATGGCCAAACTAAAAGAACTAGGCCACTTACAGGGCACTTTTGTCTGAGATAGCAGCAACCTTAAACCTCTTGGAAAGATAATCATTAGTTGCAAGAACATACGCCAGCAGTTTTAAAATCTGTTGAAATGATGACCAACAGTTAACCCCCAAACAGTGCCAACAGCGTCAGCAACAACACAAGAGACAAGATAGTAATAAACATTACACATGTCCAAAATATATTTACAGTGATTTGTCAATGTTTTCTATAACTTTTCCCCATGGGGTATAATCCGGTCATACATTAATGAATGATCCGATTTTTTATTTTTTATATGTCCTTTTTGAAGGTGTATAGTCTGGCGTGTGGGCATATAGTTTAGACTAGGCCAAAATAACCTTAGGGAATAAAAATATCCTAGCCGCGAATTTTTCCTATCCAAGAAAGAAGGAACCAAAGGCCAGGATCCAGCAAGATTGTTCCCACCAAGAATTACAAATCAAGACAACAGAGAGCCAAACTCAAGATCAGCTCATTTCGAGATGCTTTGACACACTGGATTTGAAAGACTGGAGATCATAGGCATCATGAAATACAAAGCTGACGTGCTGCATACATGAGAGACTGCGAGTAACAGTTAACTCTTGTGTTTGACAGCTGGAAGGAGAATGGATGAGAGTGTGTTGCTAGATGGATGCTACATGCCTGCCATAGTGGTGGAGGGATGCAAGCACAGTTCAGAGGAGCAGTGACCATTGAACCAGCAATAAAAATGAAACAAAAATGCAACAATGCAGAGAAGAGACAGATGCTGATGGGGGCCAGTAAGAGGAGAGTTAATTAGACAAAAAGCCTTTGACTCCATCTTGTTAAGAAGTGCTGTATGTGGGGAGGGTCTCCACAAATGAGAGTTGTACTCTACACAGGGGCAAATAAAACCCGTGAATAAAGACAAATACTGTGCAGGGGTAAAGAAGGCATGGAGTCGGCTTAGCACACCTAATCTCTTGGAAGCAGATTTTACAAGAGAAGTAATATGATCTTTCCAAGATAAATCCCAAGCAAATGAAACCCTATTTTTAAAGATGATACAGGGCTGAGCTTGATATTGTTAAAAATTAGAGGAAACTCCTGTCGAGGATTTTGTCAGGTTGAAAGATTTAAGAACTGAGTTTTTGATGCATTAAAAACAAGATTGCTTTTACCCCAATCAGAGATATGAGCCAAGTCAGACATTAGGTGTGCCATAGCCTCATCCCTTGTTTGTTGAAGTAACTGCTGAGATGGACGCTGCAGGAAGTGAATGGAAAGGTGAATGGTGGAGTCATCAGCATATGAGTGGATAGAGTTAGATGTACAGCTTAGAAGGTAATTAATGAATGGAAGGAAGAGAGTTGGTGATAGGACACAACCCTGAGGAACACCACTGTTGATAGATCTAGGAGAAGAACGGCGCTGTCCACAACAGCAGCTATAGAACGACCAGAAAGGAAGCTAGAGACGGAGGCACGGACAGAAGAATAGAAACCGTAAGAGGGCAGTTTGGAAATTGAAGATTTTTGGCAGGCTCGATCAAAAACGTTTGGGATGTCAAATGCAGTGACAAAGTTTTCGCCAAAGCTCCAAAAGGAGGATGACCAAGAGTCTGAAGAGTAGGAGACAAGATGGCCAGAGGAGCGTCCCTGGCGGAACCCATACTGACGATGGGAATGAAGGTTGTGATAGGAAAGGTGCTTTATTTTTTTTTTCTTTCGAATAGACTCAAAAACTTTTGAAGTACAGGATGTTAAAGCAATTGGGCGATGGTTAGAGGGCTGGGAATGGTCACCTTTCTTTGGGACAGGCTGAATGAGAGCAAACTTCTATCAAGAATGAAAGGTACAAGTTGACAAAGACGAAATAGTTTCCCTAGGCATAGTGTAAGCACATAAGTACAGTTCTTGAGGATAACAGGAGGGACCTCATTAGGTCCACATGCCTTGTTAGTATTGAGGACAGTGATGGCAGAAAGTATATCGGCTGAAGAAATTTTAATGTCAGCCGTGAGGAAGTCAGAGAGGGGAAGTGATGGAGGAACAGCACCAGAATGGTCCAAGGTGGAACTGGAGGAGAAAGTCTGAGTGAAGAGTTCTGCTTGGTCAAAATAAGAAACAGCAATAGAACCATAAAAGTGGAAAAGAGGAGGGAAGGATGATAAGATAAAGTTGTAATTCTTATCTTTTGATAATGTGCCAGAAAGAGTGGGAAGAATATGAATTGAAGAGTTCGGAGCATTTAGAACCAATGAAATTATTTTTTAGTAGAGCGAAGAACAGATTTAGCAAAATTTTGGGCAGAAACATAAAAGAGATGAGATTCAAAGGTGGATTGGCTCCAGCCTTCTTCCTCTTCTGGACAGCATTTGGACAAGCGTGGTTAATTTTTTTTTTACATCAGTCTTAAGATATGAAAAAGGAATATATGCTTCCATGCCTGACAGACGAACCTCCGTAATGTGCAAGGCACACTTAGAAGGCTCTCAGCCATTTAATCAATAATCATTCCAGGGAAAATAAAAAAAGTACTGTCTGAGGGTCTTCCAATCACCAGCTCTAAAATGCCACAGCTGCTGCATCTAGGGAGAGTCCACAGGCCTTACTGGAGCGATAGGACAGGTTAAGGTAGTAAGGTTGTAATCGGAGGAGCCCAAGGAGAGAAAATATAAACAGCATAAGCAGGAGGAATAGTTGCAAGGAAGAAGTCAAATATGTTGGAACTCTCTCCAGTGTGGTCAGGGATACAGGTAGAGTGCATTAACCCATTGGTTCCCATAGTTCCTGGGCGAGGGATTTACTGGAAGGGTACTAAGCGTAACGCCTTCCATCTATCGGTTCATAGTCGAGAAGCTCATAGGTCCCTACCCCGGGGTTCCCTTCTTTAATGAATTTTGAAAATGCCCAACTACGTCCTATATTGAACACATTGGGCGCAAATGAGTTAAGGATGGTAAAAATGTAGGCTTGTTCACCAGGTGGATCAGTGAAAGGAGAGGAGAGCCAAAGGTGGTGGTGATGAATGAAATAACCTAGAATTGAGATTTCAGAGAAAGAATAAATTGATAGGATGTGTTCCATCTTAGACGTAAGATAGTCGAAGAATTTCTCATAGTCATTAGGTTTAGGGGATAAGCAAACAGCACAGATATATTTAGTCTGAGAATGATAGGATACCCGACGTCAGAGAGTAGCGAATTCAGACAATACCGGTTCAAGAACGAGAGCAAGATATTTTGCTGTGGACATATACACAACAACTACCTTTGGCATCGAAATTAGTAGAGAAAGTTGGAAGATACAGAGAAGGGTTTGCTATCTGTCACCTCAGACAGCTGAGACTTAGTGGGGAGAGAAGGTGAGGTTTAGAAGGGGAGAGGTGTTGTTTAATAGAGAGAGAGGAAAAGCTGTGAATGTTCCAGAAATCATGACGAAGTGAGTCAGACAGTGGTTCCAGGCGTATTTCTTGGTCATCACGGAGAGCGCTAGATGGTGAGGGATTTGATATTCCCCTACCCTAGGGACTCCGAGGCTTGGCAGATGTTATTCATACCTGAGGTTTAAAACTGTCTAGCCTAAAATGACTCAGAACATATTCTGGGTGGGGGTATACTTTGCGCTGTTATGACGAGATTTAGCAACAATAACATCAACAAGAACAATATCTGCTGAGTATTTTACCTATTCCCAAGTTAATTTTATTATCTGGTGGCAGCTTCCTTAAACAGAAATAATAGACAACGCTACGCTGTTGCAACTCTCCACTTGACCAAACACATCCTCCTCCACCTCCCTGCATACCTAACGAAGGGAATAATGGCCATCGACACCCCCCCTCCCTCTATAACACAGAGAGATTAAAACTTAGAATATCAGTAGTTTATCCAGGGTAATAATGAAGTTATGAGAAGATCTGATGAAAATATGACTCGTGCTTTTGTCATTTAGAAAGCCACTTTTTATGATTACATAATAGTTACAGTCATGAAACTTCATACATAATTATATTTCCATGTAATTGTTTACCATGAACAATTTCTGCTTCCTAGGTGTACTAGTTGCAATGTTTCAACAGCAAAATGCATTTAAATAGTAAGTTTTATGTATTTTGCAGCTTTGTAACATTATATAATCTCATGGCATTCTAACAACCAAAAGGCACCAGGAGGCAGATTAACACATATTCATTGAGAGTTTGAAGCCTGTACCTGTATTAGCTTCTGAATCCTTGCCCGAAAACGAAAAATTATTCTTTATACTTTTTCATTATTTTCAAAAAAACTACTTAATACTTACCATTCTACCTATCAAGAGGCTCCAGCTCACTATAAGATACATAAGTATGTGAAATTTCATGACTATAGTGAATACTTCTTGAGTTGTTGCACGGAAACGAAATCTGTTTGCCCGGCCAGCCGCCCTGCTGCCTAATTCTGCGGATGGCACCTGTTAATCCCAGTGATAACAACACCCTCTTCTGACTTTGTCAGGAGGAAGGTACAAAACGCACCATATTAAAGGAGCTAATAGAAATATTTACCAGTAAGGATTTGAACATATTTCTCAGAAGATAAAATTATTAAACAAAGACTTCCTGGTAGGGAAAGGTCCATCCTTTTAAAGTTGCGAAGGTAAGGCGACAGAAGGACACATAGAAAATGCCTTTTTTTTTTTAATGTATCCAACTCTGGGCAAAGGCTTCACGGCCTATTTCTCGGGGGCAGTGGCCTATCCCAAGGCCCTGTACTCCTCCTACACCTCCACATGTCACCACTTCGGCGCTAACACCCACCAACCACATTGAATACATGCTGGGACTATCTCATACAGGACTGGTGTACTGGTATTAGCGGGGGTACTTTTACAACATATCGGCGAGTCTTCAGGTAGATTAGGAAAGTCTGCTTTTATGATATTCAAATCCTTAAACTGTTCCCTGCCCCAGCCGAGATTTAAACCTGTGTCCATCAGGACTGCAGGCCACCTCTCTACCGATTCAGCCACCGCCATTGTTAATGCAAGTTCAAAAGACCTTAATAAAAGATGGATAGCTCATGAGGTTCCTCAGCACCCCTTTATTACCTGTATACAATATGTGTCTACATTATAATTTAACTCACTCTCTCTCTCTCTCTCTCTCTCTCTCTGTCCAGTACAATATGGGGTCCTACTGGTCGGAGCACTTCTTCAACAACGCCATGTTCGTGGGCGGGGTGACGGACGGGATGGTGGGTGTGACTACTATGGATTTCAATCGCCCTCATGTGCCCCTTACCGCCCTTAAGTCCTATTTCTTCTTTGATGACGTCCTTGTAGTGGTTGGCTCCAGAATCACCCTCAGCGAGTCCACGGGAGAGAATGTTATCACCACGCTGGCGCAGGTAGGATCGGCATTATGTAAATATGGTGTGGCTGTAAATGCATGTCAGTAATGTGGAATACTTGTAAATGTATCTCAGTGATGTGAAACGGTTGTAAATCCATCTAAAAAAGTGGAGTGGATGTAAATGCGTCTCTGTAATGTAGATTGGCTTTAGTCAGCTTGTTTTGGTTACTCATACAACTTGAATATTAATTCGTGGTTGCATGATATTTAATGTGTGTAAGTTATAAGGAAGGAAACAATCTCTTTTTTAACAGTGAAAATAGCCTTCCAGATCCAATTTTTCTTGGTCATGAATTTCCCTGAATGGTATCTTTGTCAGGTTGGAAAAAGTCACAGTAAACTGTTCAGCATGTGTGTGATCGAAGACTGACAGAATGTATATATTTTTGCCATTACATGAAAGTCAAAGGAACATAAGTAACTTCTCAAAGTTTAGTAATATGATGCTGTTGATAATTCCAGGAAAGGTGCAAGACTATTTTTCAGAAAAGTCGTGAAGTGAAACCATATTGGAAAAGAGCTGGGAAGTTGTACATGTAGTCATTGTCTTTTGATCAGCACTAACAAGGAGACTATATGGTGCCTTTGTAGCATGTACTGAGAAAAAATAAAATGCAAGGAAAACCTTTTTATCAAATGGGTAGTGGGTTGGAGGATGCAGCGAGACTTGTAATATTATGTGATGAATGCTTTTGCACCTCTTGTCGCTATGAATTTTAGTAAATATTCTTCATGTCTAGAAAACTGGTATAAAAACTAATGATTACATTATTGCAGAAATTATGTACTGTTCACTTATAATTATCATGGAAGGCATATTAAAAAGTATGTCACTGTGTAAGCCAGGAAGAGGTGACCGTTTTCAACTGAGTTATCAGGTGAGCACTGGCAACTTTTGGGATTTTGTAGCCAAGGGAATTGAATTCATCCGGTTCAGCTTTTGTCCATTCAAGTCCTTCACAGCCAATAGCGCTGATGGCGAACCTACACGCGGTGGCACTGTGCACTATGGGTGGTGCAACTCCTGCATCAACCGGGAAGCCATATTCTCCTTATCTTCCCTGCATCCCGCCATGGCATGGACTTTACAGTAGTTTCACCCAAATGATGCGCAAGGAGGAGTGACATGCCTACAAGTTACATGTACTATACTGTTCCTGTAGGACGGCCCCACATTGGCAGTTGCTTACCTGTTGTTGACTGTCTCATCTGCCAGGAAGACAGGAGTCTAGCAACAAGACCAGTAGTATCCAATGTACTTCAAATTAAGCCAAGTTCATTCAAAGCTATTCACAGCCAGTTAGGTATTAAAGTTTCATCTGGTACGGCCTGTGGACCCTCCAAAGAAACGTCGTCTGTGGTACCTTGGAATTGCGGATTGGGAAGCCCTCAGGCAGTACTTCTTTGATTTTCCATGGAATGATTATTGCTTCCATGGTCAGGAGCCATCTGAATTTGCCTTGCGCATTAGAGAGGTTATTCTCTCAGGCATGGAAGTATACATTCCTTTCTCATATCCTTTGACTAATGCAAGAAAGCCTTGGTTTAATCACGCTTGTTCTAATGCAACAAGGAGAGGGCCTATAAAATGTACAGGAGCCAACTCACCCATAAATCACATCTTTTTTGTTTCTGCCCGGAATTGTGCTAAGTTTGTTCTTTGCTTTGCTAAAAAATAATTTCATCCGTACTAAATGCTCTCAACTCTCCAACTCGAATTCATCCCGCTCCTTCTGGCACCTCACCAAAAACCTTTGTAACAACTTTTCCTCCTCATCATTCCCTCCTCTTTTCTACTCTTATGGCTCTGTAGCTATTTCTTCTACTGATAAAGCAGATCTCTTCACTCAGACTTTCTCCTCCAATTCCTTCTTAGACGTTTCCGGTGCTGTTCCTCCATCACTTCCCCCTTCTGACTTCCTCATGGCTGACATTAAAATTTCTTCAGCTGACGTATTTTCTGCCATTACTGGCCTCAATACTAACCAAACATATGGGCCTGATGGAGTCCCTCTTGTTGTCCTCAAGAACTGTGCTTCTGTGCTTACACCCTGCCTGGGTAAACTCTTTTGCCTTTGTCTTTCAACTGGTACCTTTCCTTCTTGATGGAAGTATGCTGTCATTCAGCCAGTCCCAAAGAAGGGTGACCATTCCCAACCCTCTAACTATCATCCAATTGCTTTAACATCCTGTGTCTCAAAAGTTTTTGAGTCTATTCTTAACAGGAAAATTTTATAGCATCTTTCCAATCATAACCTTTCTGCTCGTCAGTATAGGTTCCATCAGGGACGCTCCACTGACGATCTTCTCACCTACCTTTCAGACTCCTAGTCATCCTCCTTACGGGACTTTGGCGAAAGCTTTGCCATTGTACTTGACATCTCAAAGGCTTTCGATCGTATCTGGCATAAATATTTAATTACCAAACTGCCCTTTTACGGTTTTTATCCATCTATATGTGCCTTCATCTATAGCTTCCTTTCTGATCGGTCTATACCTGCTGTTGTAGACGGCCATCATTCTTCTCCTAGATCTATCAACAGTGGTGTTCCTCAGGGCTCTGTCATATCACCAACTCTCTTTTATTCATCAATGTTCTAAGCTGTACATCTGACCCTATCCACTCGTACACTTATGATTCCACCTTTCACCTTTCCATTTGGTTTCTGCAACGTCCATCTCAGCAGTTACATCAACAAACAAGGGATGAGGCTATGGCACACTTAATGTCTGACATGGTTCGTATCTCTGACTGGGGTAAAAATAATCTTGTTGTTGTTAATGCATTAACCCACTGCGTCCCGTTGACGTGAATGAACGTCCACAAGTTTTGTCACTGCCAATCCCGTTGATGTACATAAACGTGAATCAATTGCAAGGTCCCTAATTTGCACAATTTTCAATTTTCGCAAGTGATTTTTGCTACACATACATGGGACACCTTCCTCTACAAGATGACAGGCAGGGACAATGCCTTACCCAGCATGACCTCCCTCCCACCCCACATGCATTGTCTCGGGAATTCACCTGTTACCAGTGACCTGGTCAGTAAAGACATGTCGTGCCACAGTACGAAATTCAGGGCCAAAGTGATTCCCCAATCGATGACAATGTGGAGGATAAACTTTACATAGCATTAGAGGAAGAAACAGTCAGAAATGATGAATAGGTAATGTCGCCAAAAAAGGTCTGGTATGTTGATGTGTTTCATGAGTGATACAATGCTTATATTGCCTATATTACTGTGTGAAAACCAATATACTCTCGTACTACATATAAATTCGTACCAAATAAATAAATAAATACCGTTTATGAGTGGTGTGGAATGGTTACCCTCCCATAGAACTCGTTTTCTTTGGAGCCAACCAAATAGAAAACACAGTAAGGTTAGGAGTTACTGCTACCTGTATCGAGTATTTTAAACCTCAGGTGAGCGATTTCTCTATGATTTTTCGATGTTTCTCACCAAAAGTGGGGGTTTGAGCTAAAAAAAAAATTTCCAAAAATGGTCGGGACTGGGGGGAGTCAGTGGTGGAAAAGTGGTCGGGATGGGACGGGATAAAGACTCAGTATTTACACATATCAACCCATCAAAGTCTTCCACAGGAGTACCCACTAATGTTTGATAATATCCAGCTCAATCCTGCATCATCCTTGAACATGCTTTGGGTTTCATTCGCTCAGAACCTATCTTTTAAAGATCATATTGCATCTCTTGTAAAATCTGCTTCCAAGAGATTAGGTGTGCTAAGCTGACTCCATGCATTCTTTACCCCTGCACAGTCGTTGACTTTATACACGGGTTTTATTTGCCCCTGTTTAGAGTACAACTCTCATATTAGGGAGGCTTCCCACATACATGTCTTCTTAATAGGGTGGAGTTAAAGACTTTTCATCTCATTAACTCTCCTCCTCTTACTGGCTTCCTTCAACAACTGTCTCTTCGCTACAATGTTGCCTTTTTATATCTTTTCTGTCGTTACTTCCATGGTCACTGCTCCTCTGAACTGTGTGCTTGAGTCCCTCCAGCTCTGCAACAGGTGCGTAGCACCCGTCTAGCAACAAACTCTCATCCCTTTTCTGTCCAGCTTTCTAATGCAACAGTTAATCGTTACTCCCAGTCCTTCATTAATGCAAAAGGTCAACTCTGGAACTGTCTTCCTATGTCTGTATTTCCAACTTCCTATGAGCTAGAGTCTCTCAAACGCAGCGTGTCCAGCCATCGCAAAATGAATGGGGCTTGAATTTGACTCTCTTTTGTATTGTTTTTGTTTTTTCCTTGGGAGGAACTGTTTTGTGGGCCCAGCCTTTGGTTCCTTCTTCTCGCATAAAAAAAAAAATCAGTGAGGCCTCCCACTCAGGCCATATCAAATCTGCGCAGGGGCATCCAAGTCCACTCCACTTCAGTCAGGGCTAATTAGATGCATTTATGTCAATAAGGTCCATACAGGACTTACATTATATGAATCCATGTAGGTTCACTGAGGTGACTATATGTCAGTTCAGGGTCACTGATGTCCAGTAAGCGCATTAGCATCTAGTTAGGACCAGCAGGATCAATTCGAATGAACTAACATTCATCCAAGACCTTCCGTTTACCAATGTTCAGATTACAGTGCATTAGTTAAAGCCTATTTCAGTTAGTGTAGGGCATTGCACGATATTTTAGGTTCATCAGATCATTAATAATCAATATTTGTCATCCTTTTGGAGGTGTGTTCTGATATATCGACCCATTGGTACATTTATTTTTCTATACGACCGTTCCGATGGTTTAGATATGTCAGAGCGATTACGAGTGTAATGTTAATGGTTCATATTAGGCGTAATGAAGGGTCTACCAAAACTTAACCCTACAGCTGAAAGGCTTTCTAGGTACGTCATTTCACCTCTTCTGGGACTGAGTGGGTTGTTTGGTATGGGCAGAGACGAGTGACCAGGATAGGCTTGGATATTGATGGACAGTGAAGCATAGGAGTTATATGCTGTGGTGCTCTTGGTAGGTTGGTAAGGCATGTTAGGAAAGAAAATGGTTGAGTGAGAGGAATAAACAGGGTAAGATGGGCAGAAAGGGGTGTTGGGATAGTCTAAGATGATGTTAGGTTGTGGAGCAAGGCAAGGTGATGATGCCTTGTAACGCTGTCCACTGCATGAGGGATGATGTATAGAGTGGGGCCATTTCTCACAAAAATTTAATATGGAAGTGAGGGAGAAGACAGGAAAACGGTGAAATGGGTTAGAGAGAGGAAGATGGGACAAGTGGCGGATATGCAAGATGGGGACAACCTGAGAGTAACATCTCCTGTTTGCAGGACATTCACCAATGGCGCGGAATGAACAACAACTATAATTTAGCGTGCGTCGCCCTCGTATAACTTTGGTGATATTACTGAGCACACTCTTGAATCATAGTTAAAATTACCTGTATTATAGTCGTCATACTCTACTTTGCTCTAAAATTACCCACCCCCTCCATTCTGATTGTTGTTTTAGTACATTAATACAGTACTAGAAAATTATGCTAGTCATGAAGCGGTGCTGCAGTAAGGATGAAGGGCCGTCGTATTGTCTTATTTTGTCATTACGTCACGAGAAAAAAAAAAAAAAGCTGCACAAGAACGAAAATCTGCGCCAAGTTAATGTGAAATGAATATAGTATTCAGGAAGTGTTGGTTAAATGATGATGATTATTAAACTTGTAATTTTGTAAATCAGGTTTATATATCATGATAATGAAGGAAATGTGTTGATCCCTTCACAACAAGAGTTACGTAGGAAGATCGACGACAAAACTAAAAGAGTTTGGGAACGTTATTAGGTTGATTTTTCTACTGTAGGTCAACGTCTGAAACAGTTAGGATATGCAACCGTAGACGGTCTGAACATTAGAAGAGAATGCAATATTGGAAAATGAAGAGCTTGGTGTATGTGACAGATCGACGCGATGGAGAGGGAAGACCAGAAATGAGGTGGAGGGATTGGTAAATGAGGAACTGTATGTGATTGAGGATAATGTGAGTTGGAGGGAGGGCAACCAGAAACCAAAGGATACGGTGATACGAAGGCGATTTGTTCATGGCCACTCCATCCAGGAATAAAGCGTTTTGCCTATACGTTTAATAAACTCATTCGGCTGTAGTAGGCAACTGAATTATTCTGAATTCCTTGTAAAAATATAGGCGTTTGTTTGCATTTAACGGTACAGGGTCACTCACACTTGTTGAATACTAAGTCATGGTTGTAGGAAATTCAGTAAACCTTGGGTATGAGGCAGGATTGAGTTCCCTTGGCCGCTATTTAATTCGGTTCTGTAATCTGACTACATCTGGCAATCAACTGGGCTAAAAGGAATTAGAGTTCATTGTCAGATTAGAATATACCTGCTATATTGATAATATTTTGGCAACAGATGATGTACAGCGGGGAACACGTGGTGGGCAACACAGCCGGTGAGGAAAGAACATTGTATATAAACAGCTACACAACCGAAGCCTCGCCTGCCTACCTGCACCACAGTAACATAGGATACGTCTGCCTGCAGTCTGACCACACACTCCATATCCGGGCCAGTTCAGAGTCGCTTGATTCGGACAGTATTGATGTTTTCACGTGAGTTATACGTAATGGATGATATATATATATATATATATATATATATATATATATATATATATATATATATATATATATATATATATATATATATATATATACCTATCTATCTATCTATCTATCTATCTATCTATATATATATATATATATATGTATATATATATATATACATATATAAATATATATATATTTCTACTCAGAAGTTTCAGTTCACTATGAAGAAATGTACGCAAATTAACTACAGAAGAAATAAAAGTAAAATAAGTATCTTCGTATTTTAAATCTTCAGAGTGACTAACAGCCGCACAAACATGTCGAACTTTGACCTTGCCCTGCGACCTTGAAATTTGTTTTCAAAACTGAGTCACTTTAATCATGTCTTACCCTCAACCATTCCCCAAGTCTGACCTAAACTGAGAGAAAACTGTTCAAGTTGATATTCCTAGTTAAACGTTTGATCTGGCCTGGTGACTTTAATCTTTGACATTTATTTAAAAAAAAAAAAAGTTTCCTCATTATCAATCCCTCCATCACTCCATTAGGTGGGGATGAAATACGACAAAAATTTAAATTTGACATATTGTTAACACACACACACACACACACACACACACACACACACACACACACACACAACGCCGCTGAAAACATAATACATGTTCTCGCTCTGTAAGAGCAGATATTAAAAAACTTGGTACTATTATGTTTAAGAAAATAACAGATTACAAAGGATGTATGGAGATAACTACACAGATACGGGTGACATGCCAATTATTTCTATAAATAAAAGCCCATCTTAGCAGACATAATGTAATAAAATTCTAGAGCATAAAGAATTTATGGACCAGAATCAAGGAAATAAAATTATTCCTAAGTCATTCATAAGACATACATGCCCATGTAAAAACAAACTTAAGAATGCAGTTTGCGGGCCACGTTAATTGGAGAACTGATACTGGAAGCGTTAGAGAACCCCTGGGTCGTGGGTAAGAACTACCAAATTGTATCTTTACAGGAATGAGTCAAGCTCGTACTCTCCCGTGTATTAAACCATTTTTATCATACATATCCTTAAATTTATGAATAGTCTTGGCACACTGTTTTATTCGGCAGTGCATTCCACTGGTCAATTGCACTATTTGGGAAACTGAATTTCCTTATGTCTTTATCGCTTCTCTTTTTATGTAGTTTTTTGCAGTGTCCTCTTGCTGATGCATCCCCAAAGGTTATATATTCATTTATATCTATTTTCTCTTTCCCTGAGATGCATTTATAGCACATAATCATGTCTCCCTTTTTTCCTTCTCTCTTGTAGTGTTGGTAGATTAATTTTTTTTGTTTTTCTTCGTGGCTTTGATCCCTTAAGCTTGGTACCCATCTTTTAACTGCCCTTTGTACTTTTTCAATCTTTTTTTTTCTTTTTATTTATTTATTTATTTATTTATTTATTTTTTTGAGATCAGGATTGCAGACTACTGATGAATACTCCAGGGTTGGTCTGATGAATGATGTTATCTTTCTCAGCATGTTTTCACTTATTTTTTGTGAATGCTATTCTCATTAGCCTGCAGTGTATACATGTTAGGTACCTTCTCACTGATGTGGTCAGCTGGAGATAGTTTGTTACTGATAATCACTCCTAGGTCCTTCTCCCTTCCTGATACGTGTAGGGTTGATCTTCCTACTGTAACTTATACTCCCAATCTGGTCTTTTCTCACTTTTACCAAACTTAATTACATGACAGTAGTACACATCCATTTGCCATTTATTCCTCCATTCATGAAGTTTATTTAATTATTCTTGTAGCTCTTTGCAAGAATCTGTTAGTAATTTTCCTTCGCATTTTTGCATCATCAGCAAACATATTTAGATAGCATTCATTTCCAGTGTTACTGACTGTGCCATTTATATATACTAAAAACGTAACTGGTGTCAGCACTGAGCCCTGTGGAACTCTGTTAGTCACCTCCCTCCATGATGAGTAATTTTCCCTTAATACTGTTCTAAATTTCCCTTATTTTGAGCAAATCCTGCATCCAACAGTTCAAATTGCCTTGGATACCTCCTTGATGGTACAGTTTCCATTAAAGTCTTCGGTAAGGTACTCTGTCAAATGCTTTCTTGAAATCTAAATAGATATTGTCCACCCATCCTTCTCTTTTTTGTCATGTTTCTTAACTCCGTCAGTAGTAGCTTAACATTTTATTAACAATTGATGTTCCCTTTCTAAAACCGAACTGCCTTTCTGTTATCATACTGTGTTCTCCTAGATGGTTTATCCAAACCTTTCATATCAGCTTTTCTAGTATCTTACTTACAACACTGGTTAGTGACAATGGTCGGTAGTTGAGTGGATTCTCTCAATTCCCTTTCTTGAATAAGGAAACAATGTTTGCTTTCTTCCTAATATCAGGTAGTTTACCTTGACCCAAGGATTCCTTGAATATTAAATACAATGGTCAACTCTTCAGCACATTCATGTAGTGCTCAACCAGAAATTTTGTCAGGACCATTTGCTTTTCCTTTGTCTAATTTGCTTAACTCTTCCTGCACTTCTGTTTCTGATATTTGTATATCTGGCAATGCGTGTGGGCATGCATGTCCTATATTGTCTCTTTCAAAATTATTTCCATTTGTAAAAATTGATCACAAGTTCTTATTTATTGCTTCACAAATATATTTCTCTTGTGTATAGATGATTCCCTTATCCATAATGAACTATATTTTATCTTTAACTTTGATATTGCTTCAGATGTAGCTGTAAAATAGATTAGGTTAATCACTACTTTTATTTATAATGTCTTCCTCAGACTGTCTCTGAGCCTCCCTCCTTATCTTTCTATAATCATTTCTTCCATGTTTATAGCTGTTATATGCCCTTTCACTATTGTATCGTCTTTATCTATTCCATGGCAAGTCTCTTTTTTCTTGATGCTTTACATTCTGCATTAAACCATTTTTTTTTTTCATTTCTGTTTCTTTGTGCTGAGGGAAATAGTTTTGGACTCTTATTTCATAAACATCACAGAATTTTCTATATATATTATTTAAATCTTGTCCTCTAAGCTCCTTTTCCATATCTATTTCTAAGAAGTACTTCTTCAGGTCATGTTAGATGCCCTTTTTGTAGTTTAGAATATCTTTGTAACTATCATTACTGGTAACGTCAAAGCAGTCCTGAGGTTACAATTTAATACTGCATGGTCGCTTTTGCCAAATGGAGCGTGATACATTATATTATCAGTTTCAGTTTCTTGCCTGGTAAATATAAGAAATGGTACTGATGGATCATCAATTCCTCTTTTTCTGGTGTTTTCCTTTACATGTCGTGTTAGGATAAATACCCGCACAAGATCTAGGAGCTTTTGATCCCAACAGCCCTCATGGCTTTTTACATCTAGAGTATTCCAATTTATATTTGTACTGAAATCTCCAGTTCATAATTATAATTCTTTCAGATTTCTATTCCATTCTATGTTGTGATGTTCTTAAACTCTGAATTATACTTTCTGCCAAGTCTTCATATTCGCCTATTTCTCAAGTGTTTGTTTTGAGTGGCATGTATCAATTTGCCACAATTACTCTCCCTTCAGATGTGTTAATTTCTACTACAATCAGTTCTACTTGTGAACGTATATCTAGTTTTATTTCTTTGACTTATATATTTCTTGTTAAGATTATAATTCCTCCTCCCTTTCTTAAATTTCTGTCTTTTCTCCATATATTGTATTCCTCTAAGTCTCGGGAATCGTTTGATATCTTTGGGGTTAATTTTGTTTCAGTTAAGCAAATAATATGTGGTTCCTTTTTTTTGGTTTAGTCTTCTATCACTAATAATTTAGACACCATTCCATCTACATTTGAGTACGAGTACATCAGCTTAATCATCTTGATTACATACTTGTCATAAGTTGAGTCTACTACCGTCCTCTTTTTAATGACCTTGTTTCTTATATACAACTTTCGTACCTGTAATCCAATTACTTTGAAAAAAAAAAAAAAAAGTACTCTTCTCTTCCTCTGACCTTCCCTCGTACGTTGTTTTTGCCTCCTGTCTCTTCTCTTTTAGTGTTCAAAATTCCTCTTAAGTTAGGCATCTTTTTATTCATGCTTTTTTTATATTTATCTTTTTCCATGAGTTTCTTTGCATTTTTTTGTATTTCCTGCACGTGTTCACACTCTGAAAGGTTACTTTCAGGGCCTTGACTTATTTCTCTCATGTTTCCCTAGCCTTTTGTGTTCCTCTATGTCTTTATTACAGATTTCCTCTGATGCATCCTTTCTTATGCTCATTATATTTGTCATCTCCTTTTTGTCTCTCAAATTTTTTTTTTTTATTTCTTCCTCATCTATACCAGTGATTACTATAGATTTGTTGATATCTGCAGAATCTTTGACCTATTTTTGGTTGTTTTGGATTAATATATATATTTTTTTACTCTTTTTAATGCATTTTTCTT
Source organism: Coenobita brevimanus (assembly GCF_032717465.1). Lineage (NCBI taxonomy): Eukaryota > Metazoa > Arthropoda > Malacostraca > Decapoda > Coenobitidae > Coenobita > Coenobita brevimanus. The sequence goes on along the minus strand of NC_136993.1, from coordinate 6,980,554 downwards.
CGACTCTTGTTTCTAAGTCTTTCTTTACCTTTCACCATTTCAGCATACATAGTTTCCAGATCATCTTTGTAAATTTGTGTGTGTGTGTGTGTGTGTGTGTGTGTGTGTGTGTGTGTGTGTGTGTGTAGGAGGGGTTCAGCTGGGGAGGTTGTAGGAAGATGTTATATTAAACTGTATAATACGGAATGAAATTTTCCATATGGTGAATTCTGAGGAATCGTGCCTATTGTAGAGTAACTTGAGAAATTTAAGTTTTTTTCCTTGATTTTTTTTTTTTTTTTTTTTTTTAAGACAGTGATACTTAATAGCTGATCGAAGTCGTATTAGTGGGAATGTCTGTTCTTGCACTGTCCTTTATTCTCACTAATTTACTGGTTAGAATTCTTGATGTTTCCCTTACGCACTGAATTTTGCAGTTCTGATGTGTAAATTAATAAACACTATTAGGCATGGGGCCAACGGTGAAGTGCCTGTAGTTAAAGGGAGGGCCAGTTACTGTATGTAAGAGTTCATGAAAATTAAGTTAATGTCTGTGCACAGCTTAACGAGGTTTCCACACTAGGGTGGGGAATGTGGTGTACCGAGCAGAAAGTGTTCTACTTCAGTAATTTTGTACAAAAATGATACTAAACATAGATGTTATTCATATTCCTCAGTTTCCATTGTAGTTTCAAAATATCTTGCTGTGACTGAAACGATTTTAGTTTTATTGTATGCTTTCAATAAAATCAAATAAACACGTTTTAACTTGTGACTCAAGTGTATACCAGACATCAGACAAAATCAGTCATGCATAGACTCTCATAAAATCGTTATATGTAGAAGATCCTGTATTTTAAGTATAATGAATCGGATGAACATTGCCTACCCTCCTCCTCGATAGAGAATAGCCTGCTAGAAGTAAGAATAACTACTTTGACGGGCTTTCCATGCCCGTGTTCTCCTTTTTAGGAGAACGAATCCAATCTAACTAACTAACTAACGATGAACATTTCTTTAAAATTCGTACTATAAAAAGTTTTGCACTATCCCAGGTTATGAATACTGTTTTCCATTTTAAATAATCGATGAAATTTGAGAGTCAATCTCAAGTGGTCATATTAATTTTTTATGAGGATTTCAAAATGGCAAATTCATATGTGTAAGCTCAAACTTTTCACAAAATTGTATGAGTAGAAGCTGTCCCCAACTTACATCCCAACCTACGAAGTGGCCTGGGTAGAAAACTTTGGGTGTGATTTCGCTCACTTGATTATCAGTTATAGAAACTTCCCAAAAAAGTATACTCAGGCATTATTTATCATTTATTTTTTTATCACGAACTCCTACACAATTGACACTCTCTACAAGTACAAACACACTTTGAGGAAAAATTGGCTCATGGGGAAAAAAAGTTCAAGCCACAAGCAGGGCCACTGGTGGGCATATGAGATAGATGTGTTGACCTCTAGGGGTTGTGGCTGGAGGCAGGGTTATGTTGCTATAAAATACATATGAGAGGTCGTGCGTCATAAGGGCCCAAAGTGCCATGAACAAAAAACACCAGAAATCGAAAAATCCCATTACCACTGCATTGTTCTCGCACGTAAAAGGGATGTTGGGAAGTTGAGACTCACGACACTGTTGGGTGCTTGATACCTGCAGCCGATAGAGTTGAAAACAATTTTTTTTTTTTTCATTCTGGCTCTCATTCATACTTCCAGGGACGTTAGGTTCATACAACCAAACAAAGGTGATTGAGGATAGCTTATAATAGTGTCATATGGTTTCTACAGGTGTGGTGCTTTGAGCCCTTAAGATGCACGACCCATCATATACTCTGACCATCCTCACCCCTTACCTGTCTCACACTGTCCTGCCATGCATATATCACGCTACTCCCCATTACACTCCTCTCCCCTTTACTCTACTCCTTATCTTGTTTACATTGCAACAACAACAACAGCCAGCCATCACATGCTTGCCTTTTATCCTATCTTTCAATATCCTCACACTATTCCGAATACCTCACTTCCCTAAACTGCCACTAACCCTACCTCTTGTCTCAACAGCTCCTGGGTAGGCCACGGTTCCAGCCCCCAAGATGACATAATGACCTACGCTATCCTGCCCGCCGCTGACCTTACCCGTACCAGAGACTACTACAACAACCCAGAGGTGCAGGTGTTAGAGGCATTACCTGATACACACGTCGTCTGCCACAAGCCCTCTAAGGTATAATCAGGTCACAGTTACAGTTACATCTGATGAAACATGCACTATCACAATCAAAATGTCCTGACCTTTCCTGCCGACTGTGGCGATGTAAGGTGGTAGATTAAAAATTGTATAAGGGATAAATAACACTATAAAACACACCAGAATAGCTTTAGGAACCTCTTTGAGGTTTGGTGAAGAATAATAATGTGCTTATTTCCTTGAATCCGGTGATGTAATTAAGTGGTTTAGAAGAGCCTTATGACGTACTGGGCAAAGAACTTGCCAAAACCAGGGTTATTTCTGGATGTCTGCCACCACCACCAACACCACGATCGTCATCACAGCCACTACCAACACCACCAGCACCAGCTCCACCACCACCACCACAGCTACCCACACCACCACCACCACAGCTACCCACACCATCACCAACGCAGCTACCACCATTACAACTACCACTGCCATCACAACCACTGTAGCTATCACTATTTTCTGCTGATGGAAATCGGCAGTTCACGGCATCAATGAAGTAGCGGGCATCGGAATGTAGATGTACAACGTCCCCACTCCCTTCCTCTCTCTCTCTCTCTCTCTCGAAAGACAGAAAAATATGAAACTATGCGGAAATGCCGCACTGCTTCCTCCACATGCAGGTAGTGTCACACTGCTTTTGTGGACGACAACTGTTCTTCTCCTAGAGCTATCGAGAGTGATGGTCATCAGGGCTTTGTCCTATCACCAACTCTTCTCTTATTCATCAATGACCTTCTGAGATGCGCATCTAACCCTATCCACGCATGTGATGATGAATCCACCGTTTACCTTTCCATGTACTTCCAGCTGCATCCATCTCAGCAGTTACTTCAACAAACAAGGGATGAGGCTTTGGCACACCTAATGTCTGACTTGGCTCATATCTATGATTGGGGTAAAATTACCTTGTTGTTTTTAATGAATCAGAAATTCAGTTCTTTCATCTATCAATCTGACAAAAGCTTCCACAGGATTACCCTCAAATTTTTTACAATATCCAGCTCAATCCTGCATCATCTTTAAACATACTTGGTGTTTCATTCTCTCGAATTTTCTCTTGGAAAGAACATATTACTACTCTTGTAAAATCTGCTTCCAGGTGATTAGGTATGCTAAGCCGACTCCATAACTTCGTTACCCCTGCACAGTTGTTGACTTTATACAAGGGTATAATTCACCCCTGTGTAGAGTACAACTCTCATGTGTGGGGAGGTTCCCCACACACAGCTTTCTCAGCAAGGTGGAGTCAAAGGCTTTTCGTCTCATTAATTCTTCTTACTGGCTCCCTTCAACCTCGGTCTCTTTGCCGCACTGTTGCATCTGTATCTCATTTCTATCACTACTTCAATGGTCACTGTTCTCCTGAACTGTCTGCTTGCATTCCTCCTGCACTACGGCGGGCACGTAGCACCCAATAAACTCTCATCCCTTTTCTGTCCAAGTCTCTAACACAAGAGTTAACCGCTACTCTCAGTCCTTCATGTATGCAACAGGTCAACTCTGAAACTGTCTCCCTCTGTCTGTTTTTTCTATTGCCCACGATCTCCAGTCTTTCAAACGCAATGTGTCCAGGTATCTCGAAATTAATGTATATTGAATTTTGATCTCTGTTATCTTATTTGTTTTTTTCTTTGAGGGAGCAATTTGTGGGGCTCTGGCCTTTGGTTCCTCCTTCCATGCATAAAAAGAATTACAATAGTAGGAAACAGAACACCCTTTAGGAAAGTTTCTGCTGACATGGAATTGAAACTTGCCCAAGTGGGTCCCAATTCCAACCATACTCCTAAGTTCCAACAGTATCCTTTTTCTTCTAGTTTGGGCAGCACTACACACACACACACACACACACACACACACACACACACACACACACACACACACACACACACACACACACACACACACACACACACACACACACACACACACACACACACACACACACACACACACACACACACACACACACACACACACACACACACACACACACACACACACACACACACACACACACACACACACACACACACACACACACACACACACACACACACACACACACACACACACACACACACACACACACACACACACACACACACACACACACACACACACACACACACACACACACACACACACACACACACACACACACACACACACACACACACACACACACACACACACACACACACACACACACACACACACACACACACACACACACACACACACACACACACACACACACACACACACACACACACACACACACACACACACACACACACACACACACACACACACACACACACACACACACACACACACACACACACACACACACACACACACACACACACACACACACACACACACACACACACACACACACACAGGATTATAGTATATTAGATTTTTCTTTTTTTTTAAATCAGCTCTGAAAACGTTTCTCACACTGGACATTCTGGATATGACCTACTGTTACAACTTTTTTTTTTTCTGATGCTTCCGGCTATGGGCATAGGTTTCAATAGTCGTTTCTTTGAGGCCCAGTACCATACACCTCCACATGTCACCAGTTCGGTGTTCACATCGAATACATGCCAAGGGTGTCTCGTACAGGATTGGTGTATTGGCTCAACAGATCTTAATAATAATTTCGAGGTTGCAGTAAAAATTCCATAAATCACGACATCAGATAGAAGGGGTTATGTATTATGGTGGAAGGAGACTATCGGCTAACTTTTACTCGTCTTCACACACCCGATCAAATAAATTACATACACAACACAATGATGGTTTTGCCAAAAGTCTTTGTTCTTCACATATCTCCCTAATCATGGATGGATAGTGTTTTTTTTTTTTTTTTAGATTAATGCATTTTCTTAAGGCTCTATGGGTAAACGTACTGGGCACAAACTTGCATGAGGGGTTACTAGAGAATTGTTTGAAATGGCATGGGGATTGTCTTATAATCGTGACATAAACACGATGACACAAACTATACTTGTTTTATCTTCTTTTCATGTCTGCTACAACCTGCCTTCCCTATTTAATTACTGGATTTCAGTACAGGTTTACTTTAGTTTTTCCACCTTTAATTGGCACAGATTTACAATTTTTCAAGCTTATTTCACTTATCTCAATGGCAGAAAAAAAGTATTGCTGCCCACTACATATTTTCCGTTGCAGTTCATCGTAACTGGCATTATATTCTGGTGTTGATTAATTGTAACTGCCCAACATTCATGATGGGGAGGAAGAACATTTGACCAAGTAAGAGTAAAAGCAGGATAGGCCACAAACATTGGTTTACATATTGGAAGAGATGATGGAAGGAAGTATGGGTCATTAGATGATGAATGGTATACATACATGCATACATATACATACATACAGTACATACATACGTACATACACACATACATACTTAGAGAGAGAGAGAGAGAGAGAGAGAGAGAGAGAGAGAGAGAGAGAGAGAGAGAGAGAGAGAGAGAGAGAGAGAGATCTGATACAAATATTTCGATGACATATAACTTAGAGACATATATTAGAACACATTCACCAAGACACGTGCTAGGTCAATTATTCCATGAAACACATTATCTTCTAACACAGCCATCAGAGGATATATAGTCAACAGATGTGTTTTCCTTGCACAGCATTATGAAGTATTTCAGGTTTTCTTACACTATGCTGACCAGTGACTTTAACCTTTTTAGCTTGTCCTTCACTGTTCTCACCCCCCTCTCGGTTATTCTCTCTATTTATAACATCAGCAAGCCAGTTTGGAAGACACAGTGAAATACAGTTCTTCTTTGTCTACAAATACGTAAACCATTTCCTTTCTTATCGAATGTCTCCGTTATATTCCACATTCCATTTCGCATCTCCTTTATGTTCACTTTTCAGAAATATGAACTGCATCTTGTTTATTTGCCATGTGTCGCTGAGCCTTCCATCCAAAATTTTCTCCAACACCACAAATAGACACTGCACTTACTTCATATTTTTACATTTACCACAAAACAATAACTTCGGGAGGTGATTCCTGAGGTCATTCTAAGACATAAATGTTCTACGAACATGTATACATCGAATTTGCAACGTTATGGAGTAAAGAACATTTAAATGTGCACAGTGGTAAAAGGGAAAATACTCATTGCCAGCTTGTGTTACCATACTCTATCTTCTTTATTGATTTGGTTTCTGGTTTGGCAGTTCATGTGCATGTTGTAATAATTGTTTAGATTATTCAAATTAACAACAATGCCGCTAAAATTATCAAATTTATCTTCATCACAGACAGTGGCCGCCGTTCTATCAATCGCTAGGTCCATCTCCATCGTGAGCTGTGGTGAAACTGGATCCATTGTTTTTGAGGTGGACACGCCTTGTCTGGCCCTGATCACCGTGGAATCCGAAACGCCCGATTCAGCCCAAGTCAAAGTATCGATATCCGACCCCCAGCAGACCTACGACAGCATCCTCATCAAGCTGGTGTACGAGGGACGGGTGGTACAGAAGGTTATGGAGTTACCCTCAGAGCGACAGAAGGGCTCCAGCGTCTCCACTGTATTTATAGTGTAGTTTGATTTGCCATTATAGCCTAGGAAAGTAAGCATCTCTTGAGTATTCAGTATAATTGTTTGAATACAGTAGTTTGTATATTTAAAAATATGAAATTAAAGTAGACTCGACTGAATACCATTTTTGAGGGGAAATTTAGCATTCAAAGTTCCATTTACTAAACATAACTATGAGTCTGAAGCAATGATTACTCAGTTGGACGTAATCTGAATGTCTGGGTTTCCATACAGTTCAAATACCTATTGATGATAGCTATGACTAACATTTACTATATGAGGTACATTTTAATGTACTATAAATTCTTTCGATTAAAAAAAGAAAAAAATCATTATTTGATGAATGCTATGCTCTGAAAGACATTTTCTTTGAATGCATAACTGTTAAAAAATATCTGAAATCTCATCTGCCATATTTCTTATCTTTTATTGTATTTCCGACGACGGGGGTGAAAAAATAAAGTTTTGTGACAATTACTACTGTATTTTTTTTTATAACACTTTCGATGTATGGAGAATTACAGTAAGTTAAAAAGTATTCGAAACCATATCTGATATATTCACAAATTTTTATCTCATTTCTGATACCGATGTCGATATGGAAAATATATCCATGAACTGAAATATGTCCACGGACAACACACGTCCGTGTGTTAATAAGATCCAAGGCTTATAATACTTTCATGGGGAAAAAATTGTCAATAAAGGACATGGTTCGTGAGCGAAAATAGGTGGGTGGGGGTAAGGTACGTATTTCATGTAAAATGAAATACGTATCTTACACACACACACACACACACACACACACACACACACACACACACACACACACACACACACACACGAGATTGGGTGTGCTAAGCCGACTCCGTTCCTTTTTTACCCCAGCACAATTGTTGACTCTATACAGGGGTTTTATCCGCCCCTGAGTGGAGTACAACTCTCATGTGTGGGGAGGCTCCCCACATACAGCTCTTCTCAATAGGGTGGAGTTAAAGGCTTTTCGTCTCATTAACTCTCCTCCTCTTACTGACTCCCTTCAACCTCTGTCTCTTCGCCACACTGTTGCATCTTTAACTCTTTTCTATCGTTACTTCAATGGTCACTGCTCCTCTGAACTGTCTGAATGCATTCCTCCACCTCTACGACGGGTCCGTAGCACCCGTCTAGCAGCAAACTCTCATCCCCTTTCTGTCCAACTCTCTAATGCAAGAGTTAACCGTTACTCCCAGTCTTTCTTTTATGCAACGGGTCAACTCTGGAACTGTCTCCCTCTGTCTGTATTTCCTGCTTCCTATGATCTCTAGTCTTTCAAAGGCAGTGTGTCCAGGCATCTCGAAACGATCGGATCTTGAATTTGGCTCTCTCTTGTATTTTGTTTTTCTTTTGGAAGGAACAATTTAGCGGGCCCGTTGCCTTTGGTCCCTTCTTACTCACATAAAAAAACACACACACACATGTATGCCGATCTCTCTCTCTGTATATATATATATATATATATATATATATATATATATATATATATTGTTACGGAACAGAGAAAACTGTCCCGCAAAGTTCCAGGTTCAAAACAAAAGAGTTAGGTAAAATTACAAGTTAAAGTTTAATGCTCAAACTAACAACTAAACATTCAGGACTCATAAGGATACTGTAATGGCAAAAAACAGGTTAAATATATGGTTAACTGCAATAGCCTCTATTAACACGATATTAGCAAGAGTAAATTTATCTAAGTCAGCCCTGATAAAATGAGAAAACCGGATAATGCTCAGTTAATGCAATATATATTATTACAGATACAAAATATTATTACTACTAGCTGACAGTAAAACTTTACATCAATCACAAAAACCTCACCAGGCCTACGAATTAACACCTTATGCTATACAGTACAAGAAAAAATGTAATAACACTTATACTCAAATTACACAGCAGCTAGATGGTTGGAGACTTCCTGAGCACTCACAAAAATAATAACACCTGTACAGGGGAGGACAGAGATGTAAACAAAATGAGGAGTAGATCTAAGTGGCAATTAATGCAGAGACTGAATTCATTATGTAGGGGCCGGCAGAGCTTGATACAACTTGTAAGACGGACGCGCAAATGAAGCCATAGGGGACAAAGAGTTGACACTCCTGCTCTGAACAAGAGAAAGAACGACTTACTCTACTATAAGGGAGGAGGGGGGGAGTGAGGTAGAACACGCACTATGGAAGCCACGAGGCGAATCGTGATCAAACATGCAGCATACTGTACATTAGAATTATACAAAGGATGATGAAATCATAGGCTATGTAACACCTTCCCACAAAGAGAAAGAAATTTACAAAGGAAATTTCGTATTACTCTAAAACAATCTGTCTAAACTCTAGATAAGCAATCTGCAATAACATTTTCTTTCCCCTTGATATGTTGTATGTCTAATGAATACTCCTGAAGAAGTAGATTCCATCTTGTCAATCTCTGATTTTTATCTTTAAACTTACTAAGGAATTTCAGTGGGTTATGATCGGTATAAATGACTATGGGGTCAAAACCAGAACACAAATAAAATGAAAAATGCTGTAAACCCAAAATCAAGGCCAAAAGCTCTTTCTCAATAGTTGAGTAGTTCTTTTGAGGTGGAGTGAACTTCTTACTGTAATAAGATACAGGGTGTTCAATACCCTGATCATCCTCTTGCAGCAAAACAGCCCCAGCTCCTGTATCACTTGCGTCGACAGCCATCTTAAAAGGCTTAACAAAATTTGCAGTAGCGAGCACCGGCTGACTTAATAGGATAGCTTTAAGTTTGCTGAAAGAGGATTCACAGTCATCGGTCCAGACAAATTTAACTCCCTTTTTCAGTAGGTCTGTAAGTGGTGATACAAGAATTGAAAAGTTAAGAACAAATCTCCTGTAATAACCTACCATTCCCAAAAATCTTTGTAGCTCTTTCCTACTTTTAGGTCTGGGAAGATCACTTATAACCTGAACCTTAGCTCCTGGTGGTACAACGTGTCCATCACCAATTACGTACCCAAGGTACTGAACTTTAGCTTGACCAAACTCACACTTTGATAAATTAGCTACAAGATTAGCCTGAACCAAACGGTCAAGAAATTTACTGACATGGCATAGGTGATCTTTCCAGTTGTCACTGAAGATTAATACATCATCAATATAAACAACACACCCTGCCAAACCCTCTGTTACAATAATTCATGAGCTTCTGAAAAGTGGCTGGTGCATTGTTCATACCATATGGCATTACAGAACATGCAAAAGTCTTTCCTAGTGTTACAAAACATGAGATCTCCCTAGCACGTTCAGTCATAGGTACTTGCCAGTATCCCTTTAACAAATCAAACTTACTTATGCACCTAGCCTTTCCGATCTTGTCTATGCAATCTTCCACGCGAGGGAGAGGGTAAGTGTCTGTTTTGGTTATCTGATTAACACGTCTGTAGTCGATGCAAAGCCGCTGTGACCCACCTGGCTTAGGGACTAGAGTGACAGGAGAACTCCACTCGCTCTGACAGGGCTCAATCATCTTGTGGTCCAACAGGTAGCCAAGCTCCTTCTGGATGAGAGGAACTTGCACTGGGTTCGCACGGTAAGGAGGCAGTTTAATTGGCTTTGCGTCTCCAACATCGACATCATGCATCAACACAGTGGTTTTTCCTGGAGTAGCACGGAACACTTGCGGGTACTCCTGCAGTAATGCCGAAAACTCCTGCCTTTCCTCGGGAGCTAGATGAGAAAGCTTAGTCTGGAGATCATTCTTGATATCAGGATTCTTCCCCAAACTATCACTCAGGCTCATGCTGCATGGGAGAACTTCACTTGCAGACTCGGGTGGAACAGCTACAGTGCAGACTGGGTTATTTTCGTCCCGCCTGTGATATAACTTTAGCATGTTGATGTGACAAAGTTGCTTGTTCTTTCTACGATCTGGTGTGGCGATGACATAGTTGACATCACTGAGTTTCTTCTCCACGAAATAAAGACCACTAAACTTGGCTTGAAGAGGTTGCCCATGCACCGGTAGCAGAATCAAAACCTGATCTCCTGGCTGAAAGTGGTGTAACCTAGACTTCTTATCATACCAAGTCTTCATCTTGTCCTGAGCAGCTCCTAAATTCTCTCTCACCAGCTGTAAAGCAGTGGACAGCGGTTCTTTGAACTTCATCACATACTCCAGCAGGTTGACGTCATCTTCCTCCGACAGCCAGCATTCCTTGAGTAGCTTAAGGGGTCCTCTTACTTCATGGCCAAACAGTAGTTCAAAGGGTGAGAAGCCCAGTGATTCATTTGGAGATTCTCTTGTGGCAAATACAACGAATGGAAGACCTTTATCCCAGTCTTTCTGATGTTCCAAACAGTATTTCATGAGCATCGATTTGAGTGTTTGATGATATCTCTCCAACGCTCCTTGGGTCTGGGGATGGTAAGCTGAAGACGTGATCTGGGTGATGCCCAACTCTTTCAGAGACTGCTTGAAAACATTTGACATGAAATTACTTCCCCGGTCTGACTGTACCTCCTTGGGCAGACCAAACTTTGTGAAGAACCCTAGCATTTCCTTAACCACGTTCTTTGCTGAGATACTTCTAAGTGGAATGGCTTCAGGATAACGAGTAGCCATATCAATCAGGGTCAACACATAAGAAAATCCTGAAGAAGTCTTAGGAAGAGGGCCCACAATATCCACCAACACACGGGTGAATGGCGCCTCAAAAGGAGGAATGGGAACTAGAGGTGCAACCTTTTCGGTCTGATTACACTTCCCCACAACTTGACAGGTGTGACAAGACTTACAATACCAGGAAACATCTCTGAAGATACCTGGCCAGTAGAAGTATTTCAAAATGCGTGCCACAGTCTTCCTCACTCCAAGGTGTCCTGCCAAACTGGAATCACGAGCCACTCTAATGATATCCTGCCTACAAACACGAGGGATGACAACTTGATGTACAGTGGGGCACCAATTTTCGCGCCTAATTGGGTCCAAAAATAATGCGCGAAAGTGGAATTAACGAAAATTGGGGCATTGTCTTTATGGCAAAAAGGCTAATTGGTTCCCGGTTATCCTAAAGTAACATCAGATTTTCATTTTCACTTGCAATACAGTACATCAAATCACTATTGTACATTGCATTGTGAGATACAAACAATAAAAACTGTACAGTACACATTATATGAGGAGAAACATACCACAGAGACCAGGTTGAGGTGTTTAATGGATGTTGGGGGTAAGTATCCGAGGCGCGTGGCGGGCTTATTTAGCCACGCCAGACGTATTGGCGCCACCTCTTGCTGCCTTGCTACCACTCTCTCTGCCTCCTCAGATGCAACTATCTTCCTTTTCATTTCATTATTATACTGCCGTTTCTTCACTCCAACACGATACTCTCTTTTAGCCTTGGCCTTTCCTCCCGACTTTGAATGTCCCGGCCACTTTTTATCACCACCACTGCCTCCCGGCCCTCCCCCCACACCACCAGGCTCTCCCCCCACACCACCAGGCCCTTTCCCCACACTACCAGGTATAGTAGAGGCCATTGAACCGTGAGAATCCAACACAATGGAGCTAGCACGCTCGTACACAATGGCGGGAATGGGTGGACAGAGTGTTGACATGACGTCATTCAAGATGGCGGTGGGTTGCGCGCGGGAGGTGCAGAAAATTCAAAGTTCAAAATATTGTCCCAAACCCAAAATTTGTGCGCGAAAATCTATTTTTTTCAAGCGAAAGTGGAAGTTAGGGAATATTTGGTGCATGCCGCGAAAGTGGATTCCGCGAATCCTGCTGTAGCGAAAGTTGGTGCACTACTGTACAACCTCCCATTCACAGTCGGCTGATGCTGTTGGGAGTCTCCATTTCCTCATAAGTACTCCTGACTTTATATAATAACAAGTAGAAGCACCAGCTGACTCTTCCTCACTGCAAGCAGAGTTAGCTAGTCCTTTCAACTCAGGGTCAGCAACCTGCAACTCAACCAACTCTTGACGAGACAAATTATCAACACTACCGGGTACTGCCTCATCTGGTGAGTGGTCCAAATTAGCAAGAAAAGTGTCAGCTAGGATAACATCATCATCATCATTATCCTCTAAGTCACCAGTAACTTTAGACTTAGCCCTAGTGACAGCACATGCAGAGAACACATCAGGGACATCACAATCCTGGGTCGCAGCCACTGGCTCACTAGACAACTGAGGAGCTGGTCACACTTGACTTCCACCAATATCATTTCCAAGTAAGAAAGTTACACCTGACATTGGGAGTGTCTCAACCAACCCAACCATAACGGAACCATTAACAAAACCAGACTCTAAATTCACTCTGCACAGAGGGACAGAGAAGTAATTATTCCCTACACCTTGTAAGATTACAGTTTCATCAGAGGAATTAACATTAGAGCCTAGAACACTGGTCAGCATAAGGGATTGGCAAGCACCTGTATCACGATACATTTTAACTGATTTCCTGTCATTACTGTCCAGAGGACTGACAAAACCATCAGACAGGAAATTAGCACATGAACTCTTGAGAGTGTCACCCACGTTACTGCTCAAAAGAGGAGCTTCATCATGAGAATTTAATTTACCCCTCAAAGCAGGTTCAGTTAACTCAGTTAAAGAATTCTGGAACTCTCAAGGGTGGACACTAGACCAATTGACTGAATATTTAAAGACTCCTTTTTGTTCACATCACGCTGTCTCCTGAAACATTTCTCCGTAGTATGACCAAGCTTACTACAATTAGTTCATTTACTTTTCTGAAATCTAGAGGTGAAGTTGGTATTTACTTCCTGAGAAACATCATCTTTATTCTCTTTCTTGTTACCTGTACTCTGAGTAGAGGCAACGTACTTACTCTCAGCTTTCCTTTTTTTCTTTAGAATATCTCTTGTGAGTGAGAACACATTCATCAGCTAAAACTGCAGCATCAGACAAATTATCTATTCTTTTCTCAAGATATAGGCTTACATCATTATTAATACACCTTTTGAAGTCCTCCAGCAAAATCATCTGCTTAAATTTATCAAAATCAGAATCCACATTCTTAGAATTTAACCACTGCTCTAACAGATCTTCTTTGATTTTTGCATACTCAACATGGGATTGCTTATCTTGCTTATATTTTGTCCTAAATTTTACTCTATAGGCTTCAGGAACAAGCTCATAGGCCTTAAGAATCAAGCTCTTAACTACATCATAATTATCAGATTGATCCTGAGGCAAAGATGCGTAAGTTACTTGAGCTTTACCGGTGAGAACAGTTTGAAGGAGTACTGGCCAATACTTTTTGGGCCAATTAAATCCTGTAGCTACCCTCTCAAACAACTGAAAATACTTTGTTAAATCAGATTCATTAAAAGGAGGGACAAGTATAACATTTTTAGCCACATCAAAATCATCAGAGCTAGATGATCCAGTTCCACATTGTTTCATGCGATACTCATGGTCTGCCTGAATCCTAGCAAGTTCAACTTGTGCGTGAAACTCAGCCTCCTTAGCACGAGCCTCCTGCAGGGCTAGCTGTAACTTAGCTAATTCAATCTGCGTTTGCTCATCTGGAGGAGTTACATTAAACAAGCTTTTATTAATTATGTCAACAATTTGATCTTTAGAATGATGAGAGCGAACAGCAATTCCCAATTGCTGAGCAAGAAGCTTAAGTTCATTCTTTGTTCTGTTTTCTACATCACACACTGTTTGCACATTTGACAAAAAAATTGTTGGCTTCATCAAGAGTAGTAATAGTAGACATCATGAATAAATCAGTCACAAAAAATCAAGCAATATCCTTATGATAATATCCTGAATATCCTGATAAGAGGTCGCCAAATTTATGTTACGGAAAAGAGAAAACTGTCGCAAAGTTCCAGGTTCAAAACAAAAGAGTTATGTAAAATTACAAGTTAAAGTTTAATGCTCAAACTAACAACTAAACATTCAGGACTCATAAGGATACTGTAATGGCAAAAAACAGGTTAAATATATGGTTAACTGTAATAGCCTCTATTAACACGATATTAGCAAGAGTAAATTTATCTAAGTCAGCCCTGATAAAATGAGAAAACCGGATAATGCTCAGTTAATGCAATATATATTATTACAGATACAAACTATTATTACTACTAGCTGACAGTAAAACTTTACATCAATCACAAAAACCTCACAAGGCCTATGAATTAACACCTTATGCTATACTGTACAAGAAAAAATGTAATAACACTTATACTCAAATTACACAGCAGCTAGATGGTTGGAGACTTCCTGAGCACTCACAAAAATAATAACACCTGTACAGGGGAGGACAGAGATGTAAACAAAATGAGGAGTAGATCTAAGTGGCAATTAATGCAGAGACTGAATTCATTATGTAGGGCCGGCAGAGCTTGATACAACTTGTAAGACGGACGCGCAAATGAAGCCATAGGGGACAAAGAGTTGACACTCCTGCTCTGAACAAGAGAAAGAACGACTTACTCTACTATAAGGGAGGAGGGGGGGAGTGAGGTAGAACACGCACTATGGAAGCCACGAGGCGAATCGTGATCAAACATGCAGCATACTGTACGTTAGAATTATACAAAGGATGATGAAATCATAGGCTATGTAACAATATATATATATATATATATATATATATATATATATATATATATATATATATATATATATACTCACAAGTTTAGATGTCCTCCTCTGCACCACTTTACACCATGATTAAAATAGAGGAAAAGTATTTAGTGGGGTATTTACCTAAAATTATTAATCTATTGGATGTCCTTTGCGCTAGGTACACTTTTCCAGACTCTTAGGGAAAGAATCTGCTAGGTTTTGAGTTTTTCTGGGTACAAATATCTTCCTCACCACCTCCACCAGGAAAGGGACAGTTGAAGTGTCATGCTACCTGATCTCCTTCTTGATTATTGCCCACAGGTTTTCAATGCGGTTGAGGTCTGGAGATTTACCAGGCCACTTACGTTCCACCTGAACTTCCCGATCTTTCTGCCAGGTAATGATGTCTCCGGCAGTGTGACAAGGGGCATCCTGGTGCATAAAAATGTCTGTGGCACCGCTCAAAACAGTCAGGAAGGTGATCACACATTAGCCCCAAGTAGTTGTTCCAATTCATCATTTTATTCCTAAGCAAGACAACAAGTTCTCCTTGTCCATAATATTATCTAAAGGCACCCCATACCATACACTATCCGGGCCTTTAACATTCTTCCTTGTGTAGCGAGAATCAAGAGGGTCGTTGCCACGCCTGCAGTGCACGTTTCCACTTTGGTTCCCAGTCACTATAACCGTTTATTCGACTGACCACAGATCTCGCCGCCACTCGTTAATATCGCGCACACCTACTGCACAGCAAAAATCAACCCTATTACGTTACTGCCGACAAGTTAAGTCTGGTTTAGTGAGGGACAGCAGCCCCGGTATCAAAGTTGATTGTGAATTATGAGGGCAAGTGTTCTGGACACATCAGAAAATACATGAGGGTTCTTAGTTTTCAGTTCTTGAGCAGATATACGCGGGTTGGCCTCTAGATGACGACGAATAAGATTGTGGGTGACACTAACTCTAAGCTTGGACCTTGTTGGAGGGGCACAAGTCAAGAGTGAGAGCACGTGGAAATGAGTTTTTTGAAAGCAGCGTGTGGAGTCACATGGTGAGACAGAAACACAAATGAGGAAATGAAGGAGCGTTGTGGTGTGAATGTGGATGTGATAGAAAGCGTTAAGAGAAGTACATTGAGGTGGTTTGGTAATATAGAGAGGATGGAGAGTGAGAGACTGACAAGGAGAGTGTGTGTGAGTGAGGTGGAGGGGGGGAGAGGGAGGGGGTGGCCATGGGTGAGATGGAATGATGAAGTGGAGAAGTATATGACAGAGGGGGATGTGAGCTGGGAGCAGGGCATTGAAATGGCGTGAGACAGGGCGACATGGAGGCGATTAGTTTGTGGCCATCCTTTACGAGATTAAGGCGTCTGGCTATAGATAGATAGATAGACTGATAGATAGTTATATAGATAGATTGATAGATAGGTAGATAGACAGATAGACAGATAATGCAGGGATGGGCAGTTTTGAAGAATAAAAATCTCTCTCTCTCTCTCTCTCTCTCTCTCTCTCTCTCTCTCTCTCTCTCTCTCTCTCTCTCTCTCTCTCTCTGTAGTATATATATATATATATATATCGATCTATCTATCTACCTATCTATATAAATATATATATATATTCTCTCTCTCTCTCTCTCTCTCTCTCTCTCTCTCTCTCTCTCTCTCTCTCTCTCTCTCTCTCTCTATATATATATATATATATATATATATATATATATATATATATATATCATCATCATCATCATCAGTCATTACAAGGCCACTGCTGAACAAAGGCCTCCCCTAACCTTCTTCACGAATTCCTTGACTGAGCTAATCTTTGCCACGTTATCCCTGCAAATTTCTCTATCTCATCTCTCCATCTCCTGTCTGGCCTTTTTCTGCTACGTTTACAATCTCTTGGTGTCCAGTCAGTCAACCTCTTGCTCCATCGATTATCCCTTGTTCTTGCTACATGACCTGCCCACCTCCATGTCTATTCTTTTATAACTTCTATAATATCTTTGAATTTAGTCTGCTGTCTCACCCAAGTTGATCTTTTCCTGTCTCCTAAAGATATTCCCAACACTGACCTTTCCATTGCTCTCTGAGAACGAATTAATTTATTTTTCCATCGGTTTTGTCAGTTTCCAAGTCTCACAACCATACGTCATAGCTGGAATTATACATTCGTTATATACTTTTCGTTTCATACAAACTGGCAAGCTACTTTTCATAATGTCTCTATGTTTACCGAAAGCTTTTCATCCAATTGTAATGCGTCTTTTTATTTCGCTATCATTATCTTTCGTTAAATTTAGTATTTGTCCCAGGTAATTGTTCTCCTCGACTTCTTCAAGAATTTCTCCACTTATTCTGATGACGCTCTTTGGTGTCTGTGGATTAAACATTAGTTTTACTCCGGTTCATCTTTAGCCCCTTTGAGACTCTCTGTTCAGGTCATTTAACATTTCTTGCAATGTCTCTGCCGTTTCTGAGATTAGGACAGTGTTATCTGCAAATCTTAAATGGTTTAGCTATTCTTCATCAATGTTCACTCATTTGTTTTCCCAGTCAAGCTTTCTGAAAATACTTTCTAGGTATGCTGTAAATAACTTTGGTGAAATTGCATCTCCCTGACGCACGACCTTCGGAATCTTAATTTTCCCTGAGTCCTTATGTAATTTAACTGTAGCAGTTCCCTCTTTACATATGTTTTCGAGCAGTTTTACAATGTTCTCATTCAGTCCCTGTCCTCGCAATGAATTTATAATTGCTATGTGCTCCACTGAATCGAAAGCCTTTTCGTAATCAACAAAACCTAAGCACAATGGTTTATTATATTCTGTAGTTTTCTCAATTAGTTGATCCACTGTGTGTAGATGATCAGTAGTCGAGTACCCGCTTCGGAATCCTGCCTGTTCACAAGGTTAGTTTTCAACCAGATTTGTAGCTATACTGTTTGTAAGGACTTTAGTGAAAAGTTTGTAAATGACTGATACCAAGCTAATGGGTCGATAGTTACTAAGCTCTTTTGAGTAACCTTTTTTATTAAGCAGAATAACTATTGCATTATACCATGTTTTGGGAATTTTCTTCTGTTTTGTACATTGGGTAAATAAGTGAGCAAGCCTATTTTGTACTTCTGCTCCTGCATCCAACAGTAAATCTGTTACTCTTCCATCTTCTCCCGGAGCTTTCCCCCTTTTTATATTTTTAAGAGAATTACTTACTTAGTCTGGTATTACCTCAAGCATATCACTTGTGTCAACTGAAAGGTTAGCTATTGGTACTACTGTCTTTGATGCATCCAGTTCTTTGTAAAATTCTTCAACTATCTTCAGCACCTTATCTCTGCATTTAATGGCTTCACCGTTTTTTACTTTTAGTGATGTCATTTGTTGCTTTCCGAGTGCCATTTTACTTGGAAACTGTTTCAGGCTTTTTCCTAATTTGATGGTTTCTTTGATCTGATCTATGTTTCTCTTTCTTTTTTCTTCTCTTTGTCTTTTGTTGATGAGCTTATTTAATTCCGCTCGTTCTATTTCATCATTCTTTATTTTACCATCATTTCCTTTCTTTTTTTCATAAGCTCAATTGTCTTTTCTGAATACGTCTTGGCTTTAGTTGTATTAGGTTTTCCTACTGCCTCCGTTGATTCTTTTAGCGCTTTTGTTAGTCTGTCATTCAGCTCATCAATGTCACATTCAGCATTACTGAGAGCCTGAAATCTGTTCCTTATTTCCAACTTAAAGGCTGCTTTGTTTTCGTTGACTTTTATTGGGCATATCTTTTTATCTTTAATCATCTTTCTTTCACTTTTGAAATTGAATCATGCTGTGCAACCCACCATTCTATGGTCACTTCCCCTATATATATATATATATATATATATATATATATATATATATATATATATATATATATATATATATATATATATATATATATATATATATATATATATATATATATATATATGGAGCCTCTGTGGTAAAGTATGTGTTTTCGTACACTGAAGAACGAGGGTTCGCTCCCCGCCAGGGTAATAAACTTTGGGAACATTCTTCTGGCTACGTACTGCTTTGGCGGACATCAGGGGTGCTGTAGTTGAACCAGTGTCGCATACTGTAAAGTATGCTTGCACCCAGTCGACTTGCACGGGCCGATTACACTTGGTTCATAGACTACACACAAATCCCAAGCCACTCCAACACAACAGTTACACTTACAAGCACTTCTCACCCTACATACAATCTCGACTAGACAGCCTAAGTCACTTGGTAGAGATACATTGGCTGTATCGTCCCCACTTCGGTAGGGATAGGCCGGTCCTGCAGTGGGTACTCAAACGGCTGATGATGATTATGACATATATATATATATATATATATATATATATATATATATATATAGGTAAATTTTTACTTTAGTCCCACCCTGCCATATTTTCTCAAGAGTTTCAGAATGCAATGTTTTATAGTGTTTCTCATGTGAATCTGATAGTCATTTCTGTCGCAAATCACTCGTTTTCCGTAACCCCCCCCCCCACTGTACCAAGGTTATTGGGGGAATACGACGAAAACGAGTAATTTTCACTGAAAATGACCACCAGAATCACATGAATAACACTAAAACATTGCATTCTGAAACTCCAAAGAAAGAATAATGGGGGACCTGTGGGAAAGCATGGTTTTGGGTGGGGGAAACACGGAAAATCGAGTGATTTCCGACTGGAACTGGTATCCAAATCAAACGAAAAACACTAAAATCCTTCGGAAAAATATAATTTTCAGCTCCTTGAGTTCGTGTTTCCTAACTGGGGGGCAAAGCCCCCCAGACCCCCCAGCCCTGGCCGTGTTTCCTAACTGGGGGGCTTCGCCCCCCAGACCCCCCATAACATTAACCTAACCTAACCTATCCTAGGGGAATGCTTACCTAGAGATCAGAAACGGTGAATTTGCACAGCACCTTCCCCTTACTCTTCCTACTTTTTTTTTTCCACCGGCCACAGTACCACTGATGTCTGTCTTCCCGATATTTGCAGGGCAAATCACACTCTTTACACTTCACTGCACTTGGCAAAACCCCATGTTTTCTTAGAAGTTCAATAGATGTTTCGTTATTAATATGATAGTACTTGCTAATCTGCCAGTAGTCCGTCTTACACCCGATACAAGCTTTGAAAACGACAACACGTTCTTCAGCACCTGAGGCACTTTCAAATCTCGGGCGTACTTGCGTCACCCACAAATACTTCAAGCTGATTGGCTGGTTTTACTTACGACTGTTGTGATTGGCTGGTTTCAAAAGTCCCTCTTCCTCTGCGACGCCTGAGTGGCTCCTGGATCCTTCAAATAATTAAGAAAACTAACATATCTCGGAAAGTATTTATTTGCGACGGATGTTTACTGAGAAGAAAATGATGTACTCAATACACCCGACATATAGAGGTAAGTCCCATTATCCAGCGACATGGTGGGATTAAAGTAAAATAATACCTATATATATATATATATATATATATATATATATATATATATATATATATATATATATATATATATATATATTGCCAGACGCCTTAATCCCATACGGGGTGGCCACAAACCAATTGCCTCCACGTCACCCTGTCCCCCTCCATTTCACTGTCCTCCCAACTCACACACCCCTCTCTCATATACCTCTCCACTCCATCCCTCCATCTCATCCTTGGCCTCCCTCTCCCCATCTTCCCCTCCACCTCATTCACATACACTCTCCTCGTCAGTCTCTCACTCTCCATTCTCTCCACATGGCCAAAGCATCTCAATGTGTTTCTCCTAACGCTTCCTATCACATCGACATCCACACCACAACACTCCTTCTCAGCCTCATTTGTCAGTCTGTCTCGCCATGTGACTCCACAGGCTTCTCTCAAATAACTCATTTCCACAGCTCTCACTCTTGACTTGTGTCCTTCCAGCAACGTCCAAGCTTCACTTCCATATGTTAGAGTTGGTATCACAATACTGTCATGT
Source organism: Coenobita brevimanus (assembly GCF_032717465.1). NCBI lineage: Eukaryota > Metazoa > Arthropoda > Malacostraca > Decapoda > Coenobitidae > Coenobita > Coenobita brevimanus. Next base: position 6,959,105 of record NC_136993.1, on the reverse strand, counting down.
TGTGACTTTTTCACTTCTATGCTCACTTCCTTGTTTCTTGCCACTGCTTTCAAGGAACCAGCAACCTTTCTGCTTTGCTGCATCCTTTCAAGCACTTCACCCCCTAAACTTCCATCCTTACTCATCACACACTACCCAAGTACTTAAACGTACTCACATTTTCCATTTCCTTATCATCCAACCTCACTGTACATTCACTGACTTCACTTATTTCGAAGACCATAACTCTACTCCTCGCTACATTCACCTTTAGATTCCATTTCTTACACACTCTCCCAGACTCGTCCACCAAGCCTTGCAGCTCCCCTTCGTTTTCACTTAACAACACAATATTATCTGCAAACAACAGTACAGGGAGTTTCCAAAAACTACCCTCTCTCACCGGGGCCACTCCAACATCCACTATTGAGAGAGAGAGAGAGAGAGAGAGAGAGAGAGATTGTTTATCAAACCACCACACTCATGTCTTTCATTCTTCTTGTGACATGTGCAATCACTTTAAGAACAGTCTTTCATAATGAAGATAAAACAAATCAGAGGGGATGTAATGAAGGTGGGAGGGTGGTGGTGTGGATGGGGTTAAGAAAGGGAGAGTAAGGGAAAGAGGCAGGGGAGTAAAATTAGGAAGGAGTGATGGATTCTGGTGGAAAGTTGAAAAAATGAAAAGTGTGGGAGCGGGAGGGGGCAGAGAAGGGGACGTCGGGCTAGGGAGAGGATTTAGAGCAGTGATGGCTACGTAACTGTTCTGTAAATGTTAACGAGTATTGTCTCATCACCTCCACAATGACGACTAGTTCCTGTTAATGACAGCTGTGTTTATGGATTATCAGATGACCGATAACTATCAGCGAGATAAACTATGCTCACTGAATACATTTTATTCTATTCCATTCGGTACTTTACTTACAAAATTATTTTTTTCAACATTAGCTAAAAAAAAAAAAAAAAAAAAAAAAAACAGTGCAGGTGATGGCAGAGCGTGACTGAGAATACTAGGGACGGATGGTTATAGTTAGTGCAGGACGGAACAAGACTTAATAAAGAAAGAATATTGTCATCCCGAAACCTGCACTATATAGACGTTTCTCTACTGGCTGACTGGCTTTATAATTAATGTCTTGTAACCTCATCTTTAACACTCATGATAAATTTTAATGTTTCTTAAAATACTCGTTCGCGATTAATACTAAGAATCCTTTACGTCCAAGTCCCAACTAAATAATATCCATACACTAACCTCACATTTGTCAGTAAAAAATATCATCCCACCTGCTGTACACTGCTATTATCTTAAACTGAGGCATAATTTGTCTCTGACTCACAAATATTAAATATTATCCATTTCAACAATACTAAGCAATTTCATCACACACAGTGTGACCAGGTCAATAGCCTCGTAGCTCACAGGCTGATAGGGACGAACTCTGCTGTCAACTGTTCTTGAAGTGAATAAGAGTAAGTGCATAATGAGCGTGTCTATTATTAGACATTTTATGTGAATCAGGGAATAAGGTAAACAACAAGTTGGAAATGAGGTGAGGGAGAGATCATGCTGGGGCTGGGGGGACGGGGAACGGTGTTGTAATCAACCAATGGGAGTCGGTGGAAGAATGTGATGGAAGTCATGACTCCGCCCCAGACTTCGCATGAGGAGAACTTGTTGGAATGATGGTGTAATCGTGAATTCTCTTATCTGTAGTTTCATTCTGAGGACCCCTATCCTTGTTGATGAGTGTTTCTAGTATTTTGTAGGCGTCTCGTATATGGACACTGCCCATTATGTGTCTGATCATATGGGTATTATGACAGTTTTTTGTGTGTGTTGTAGAGGCATCAATCAGCAGGAGAAGTGTTATTCCTCGGCTAAGCTTGGTGGATGATTATCGTATGTATGAAAAGGGAAGTGACTCACAGTTCCCTAGGATCCAAGTATATTCATACACAAGATGACACTCATATAAGTCTGATGTTCCTTTCGTCGGGTTTTTCAAAAGTAGGTTAGCAGTTTTTTGTTTTTAAAAATAAATGTCTCTATGTAGCATTGGAGAGACCTTTTTGACAGTGGTAATTACAGTCCTTGTGGTCTTCATTGAAATTCAGTAAACTGCACTCATGAAACCATATTTTTAGAAAGTTCCCTTTTGAGTGTACTGTTTTTGTAAATTACCGCTTTTGTAATTTACTGTGGCACTTGCACTAAAATCAGTGTTCAAAGCAGTTCCTTAAAACAGTTATTTGTTGAAACCTTTCGGGATCCATAAACTCTTAGGATGACTAAGGTCACAGTGAAAAATCACGTATTTCAATTTTCTCCGTGTCTCTTTTGTCACATTTTCAACAGTCCCTAGTGTCCAAGATTGCTGATGCAGTATGCCAGTATATATCTTATTTTTCTTTTATCTTGCTTTACACAAAAACATCTCCAGTGGAAAAAAGCAAGCCAATTACTTTTAAACGCTCTAGTAACAACCTCTCATTAGCATATCGTATTTTTTAGATGTCTAGCATCAGCACTGAGGCTGCCACTACTTATGGAATCTATTACACTCAACATTCCTGTGATAAGTGCTTATCTAATAAAATGGGGTTTGAGAGAACGTCATTTGAAAATCAATCTCCTTTGTCTAATAAATATATTTTTCTAAGATTTCATCATTCTGTTCATTCTGCAAATCATAACTCATATGTTGAACAGTATCACTCCTCCTGCGTCCTAATCACGCACACACACACACACACACACACACACACACACACACACACACACACACACACACACACACACACACACACACACACACAGTTTGAAGATGCTCTCTATCTGTAACTGGGACATTTTGGGGTTATCCACTTTGCGCATATAATAGTCCAACTTTATGACAACAGACCTACCGATAAACCCTGCAACATCGCATGCAGGACGGCTGCTTGCACCAACACTGCCCATCTCGTAAAACTGAAAACGGCGACCAAGAGCACTACCTTGGCCTCAACTACAGCGGCAGTTATGGCAAAGAAATGCTCAAGGTACCGGTTGGAATCCAGAAATTTTTCGTACAAATTTTTTCCTTGTCCTTCCACATATATTCCTTGTGTACTTTGTCTTCTTTTCAGACCTGCACTAAAGAGAGTTATTTCTGTCTCCATCAGCATTTAATGCAGTTATGGAAAAATATCAGAGGAACGGTTTCATTCATTGAATAATCAGTACATTTCTTTTTCATTCTTAAATTCTTCTTTTCCATATTCTTCTACCTTTCTTTTTCAGTTTGTTTACTTCTCTTTGTTATGTGAATATCAGCCAAAAAATAAAAAAAAATTAAAACAGTTATGGATTCAAACTCATTAAAGGTTTGATGCATTTACTGAATATTTATCTTTATTATATGTCGATTTTTTTTTTCTTTCATGCACCCTCTCTGTTTCCTTCTTGCTTCTATATATATATATATATATATATATATATATATATATATATATATATATATATATATATATATATATACGAGGGAGAGCCGATAGAGAGGTGGCCTGCGGTCCTACCAGACCAAGGTTCAAATCCCCGCTGGGGCAGGGAACAGTATTATGATTTGAATTACATGTAAAGCAGACTTTACTGACCTACCAGAAGACCCGCCAACATGTCGCAAAAGTACCCCCTCTAATACCAATACACCAGTCCTGTATGAGACAACCCTAGCATGTATTCATTATAGACGGTAGGTGTTAGCGCCGAAGTGGTGACATGTAGAGGTGTATGATATGTTGGAGGACTACTGGGCCTTGAGAGCAGGCTGTGAAGCCTATGTCCAGAGTCGAGCACATAATATATATATATATATATATATATATATATATATATATATATATATATATATATATATATATATATATATATATATATATATATATATATCATCATAATCAGCCATAATTAGTCCACAGCTGAACAAAAGCCTCCCCCAACCTTTTTCACGACTTCCTTGACTGAGCCAATCTTTGCCTCGTTTTCCCTGTAAATTTCTCTATCTCTCCAACTCTTGTCTGGCCATTTTCTGCTACGCTTACAATCTCTTGGTGTCCAGTCAGTCAACCTCTTGTTCCATCGGTTATCCCTTATTCTTGCTATATGGCCTGCCCACCTCCATTTTTGTGCTTTTGTAACTTCTATAATATCTTTGACTTTAGTCTGCTCTCTCACCCAAGTTGATCTTTTCCTGTCTCTTAAATATATTCCCAACACTGACCTTTCATTGCTCTCTGAGAACGGAATTAATTTATTTTCCGTTGATTTGGTCAGGTTACAGGTCTCACAACCATACGTCATAGCTGGAATTATACACTCGTTATATACTTTTCGTTTCATACAAACTGGCAAGCTACTTTTCATTATGTCTCTATGCTTACCGAAAGCTTTCCATCCAATAGCAATGTCTTTTTATTTCGCTATCGTGATCTTTCGTTCATTTTAGTAATCGTCCCAAGTAGTTGTACTCCTTAACTTCAAGTATTTCATTGCATATTCTGATGACGCTCTTTGGTGTATTTGGATTAAACATTAGTTTTACTCTGGTTCATCTTCAGTCCTACTTTCAGACTTTCTCTATTCAGGTCATTTAACATTTCTTGCAATGCCTCCGCTGTTTCTGCGATTAGGACAATGTAAGCTGCAAATCTTAAATAGTTTAGCTTTTCTTCATATATGTTCACTCCTTTGTTTTCCCAGCCTAGCTTTCTGAAAATACTTTCTAGGCATGCTGTAAATAATTTTGGTGAAAATGTATCTCCCTGACGCACGCCCTTCTCAATCTTAATTTTTTCCGAGTCCTTATGTAATTTAACTGTAGCAGTTCCCTTATAATATATGCTTTCGAGCAGTTTTACAATGTTCTCATTCACTCCTTGTTCTCGCAATGAATTTATAATTGCTATATGCTCCACTGAATCAAAACCCTTTCGTAATCAACAAAACCTAAGCACAGTGGTTTATTATATTCTATAGTTTTCTCACTTAGCTGATTTATTGTGTGTAGATGATCAATAGTCGAATACCCGCTTCGGAATCCTGCCTGTTCACAAGGGTGGTTTTCCTCCAAAATTGTTGTTATTCTGTTCGTAAGGACTTTAGTGTTGAGTTTGTAAATGACTGATAATAAGCTAATGGGTCGATAGTTACTAAGATCTTTTGAGACACCTTTCTTGTAGAGTAAAATAACTATTGCATTACACCATGTTTCGGGAATTATTTTCTGTTTTTTACAGTGGGTAAATAAGTGAGCAAGCCTATTTTGTACTTTTAGTCCTGCATCCAACAGTAAATATGTTACCATTCCATCTTCTCCCGGAGCCTTCCCTCTTTCCATATTTTTAAGACAATTATTTACTTCGTCTGGTGTTACCTCAGGCATTTCAGTTGTGTCAGCTGAAAAGTTAGCTATTGGTACTACTGTCTTTGATGCATACAGTTCTTTGTAAAATTCTTCAACTCTCATCACCATCTTATCTCTGCATTTAATGATTTCACCGTTTTTTTTTTTCTTTCAGTGACGTCATTTGTTGCTTTCCAAGTGCCATTTTAATTCGGACCTGTTTCAGACTTTTTCCATTTTTGATGGTTTCTTTAATCTGATCGATGTTTCTCATTCTTTTTTCTTCTTCTTGTCTTTTGTTGATAAGCTTAGTAAATTTCGCTCGTTCTATTTCATCTTTCTTTGATTTTACTTTCATTTCCTTTTTTTTTTTTTCATAAGCTTATTTCACTCGTTCTGTTTCGTCTTTCTTTGTTTTCACTTTCTTTTCCTTTCGTTTTTTCATAAGCTCGAGTGTCTTTTCTGAATATTTCTTAGCTTCAGTTGTATTAAGTTTTCCTACTACCTCCGCTGATTAACTTAGCACTTTTGTTAGTCTGTCATTCAGCTCATCAGTGTCACATTCAGCATTACTTAGAGCCTGAAATCTGTTCCTTATTTCCAACAGAAAGGTTGCTTTGTTTTCGTTTATCATAATTTTTTTTTTCTCTTCTGAAATTGAGTCTGGCTGTGCAACCCACCATTCTATGATCATTACCTATGTCTACTTTGTTGATAACTGTGACATTTGTGATCGTGTTATTCTTATCTGCTATAATGAAGTCGATTTCATTCTTTGTTTCTCCATTTGGGCTTCTCCAGGTCAACTTTCTCCCTGTTCTTTTGTGGAAGAATGTGTTCATTATTCTCATGTTAAACATGTCAGCACAATTTTCCAGCATTTCTCCTCTTTCATTCCTTTCTCCCACTCCAAATTTTCCCATACATGCTTCTCCATTTTTCGACTTCCCAATTATATATATATATATATAGATATATATATATATATATATATATATATATATATATATATATATATATATATATATATATATATATATATATATATATATATATATATATATATAGGATACGGCCATGAAACCAGCCAGATTTGAGTGTCTTTATTTGCAGTTTTTACACATACCTTCATCCGCCTCATCATATTTTATTTTCATTATCGTTTTTGAAATCCGTCTGTTATGTACTGTGACAAAAATTTCAAACACTGTCTAGGTATTGCTCAGATCCTAACAAATATGAAATCGTAATGTCATTTTGCACTGTTTCTCTTGCTTTTTTTCTTTTTCTTCTCCTTCTTTTTTTTTTTTTTTTTTTTGTGCCTTTTATCATTTGCATCAATCAACCTGACATGTACTGTGATAACTTCGGAGGCGGGATAATCATGTTACATTTTGGAAACTATCGACGGGATTTATTTTGTCTCTAGTTCTCTTTATGTTTAACACATTTTAGCCTTTTTTATATAAAGGCAAGAAAAAATTTAAAGTGTATGTTCAAATCCACAAATAATAATTGGAATAGAGAAACTGGAATTAAGTTGTTCATGAGGAAGATGAGTAGTTGCCGTTGGTACACAACAACAATTAAGTGAAGCAACTGGATTAAATTGTATATCAGTAAAGCTTTGTTTTGTCATAAACGATTATTGAAAGATCATTACATATGACAGATGAAATTCTGAACGTCAGTGACTGTGGTTATTTTTGCTTATATTTCAGTACTACCACGCCTGAGTGGATAAGGAAAGCTTATCAGAGTTTTAAAGTGCGTCCTGGGATATGACATGCTTTCATCTGGTGGTGATTTTCTGAAAGATTTTGGGCAAATACTACCATATCAACATGGGTTGACTTCTCGACTGTTATGGAACTACAGTAATTGAGGGAAACCATCAAACTATTTCTGCCAATAAGGACGAAGGTATCCGTAATTCTGAAACAGGTGCGAAATGAGCCCATATTGATAATTTGTAAAAATTAGCTCCAAAATCACCTCATGAACTTATGCAGCAAGTTCTGCGACATCCTTTATAAACTCCTTCATGTTCTGCAAAGCATCTCCAGCAAGCTACGAGTGAAATTTCAGACTTTCCTGGTATAATGTGAATGGCAGCAGACGCTCTTTGTGATCAGTGTTACAAGTATCTCTTACTACGATGGGGGGGGGGGTAATAATGGTACTCTGACTTCCAGCATTTACTCAGTATCATATTGTCAGTCATTACGAAGCTTTTTTTCCTCGTTGTCGGTTACCATCAGGACATTCAGTCTATCACTTAAAGTTCAACCTCTCATGCTCACTCAGTCTTCTCACCCAAAGTAAAACACTAAAAATGGTCGGAGAGAATGAAAAATTACTACAAATACTAGCTTCCACCTGCTGTAGTCTATTTTGGACGTTTTCAATTTTCTGGTATAATATTTTGGAGGAAAAAAAAGGCGATTTGGTGATTATTCTCGAATTATGCTAATTTTCAAAATCTCTCTAGTCTTTAAATTTTCCATCAATATGACTAAATTTATTACCATATATAGCCCGTACATATAACATTAAAAAAATATATCCTATATTTTCAATAAACGTTTCAGTATTTACAGGAAAAAATATAAATAAATATTTTTTTCAGGTGTTTGAACATTTCCTATACCCCCAAAATATGTGATATATATAAAAAAAAAGGATCATTGCCATATAGACCGACTAATGTTTAAGAAGCTGACAGTAATTCATTATCCTAGGTTTAACGATATGGAAGTAGATAGCTGCTGAATGTGAAACATTTTTTTTGTTATGTTCATCTAAAGTTACACAAACTGTAGTGCGCTGTTATGACTATTTTATGGTATGTATATACATTTTTAACCAAGCAGACTCTGGTACCAGGTCCCATGAGGATATCCATACACCTTGAAGACAATAAAGCAACAGATATTCCCCCAAAGTATAAATTCCCTCAAGGTATCATATGGCACCAAGATGCAGAAGTAAAGATGATTACTGTAGTACCAACAGTTGTGGTCCAGGACTGTCACTTGACATAAAAACCTTGTTCTTTTACCCCTGTGCATCGCAATAATTATAAAAAATCGTAAAAAAAAAAAAACGTGGATTTGGTGGGGGAGGGGCGGAAATACTTGGGAAAAGGGGAAAAAGAAGTGTGTGGTAATCATAGGGGCATCTGTCTTCTTAGTATAATAGGAAAAGTGTATGGTAGGATACTTACTGACAAAGTTAGAGAAAGAACAGAGGAATTAGTTGGAGAAAAACAGGGAGGCTTTAGGAAGGGAAGAGGTTGTGTAGATCAGATATTCATTCTTAGATCTTTAGTGGAAAAGTTTCTAGAGAAGGGAAAGATGTATGCGGCTTTCATAATTTGGAGAAAACAAATGACAGGGTGGATAGACAAGGATTGTGGAAAGTATTAAGAATATATGGAGTAGATGGAAAGTTGTTGAATGCTGTGAAGAGTATGTATGATGGTGCTAAGGCTGCAGTGCGTGTGGATGGTGAACTAAGTGAATTTTTCTCTTTGAAGGTTGGGTTGAAACAGGGTTGTGTCATGTCTCCATGGTTGTTCAATCTGTACATGGATGGGGTAATAAAAGAGGTACAAGGTAGGGTAGTGGATGTTGGAGTGGCCCTGGTGAGAGGGGGTAGTGTTTGAAAACTCCCTGTACACTTGTTTGCAGACGATACTGTGTTGTTGAGTGAAAACGCAGGAGAGTTGCAAGGCTTGGTGGATGAGTTTGGGAGAGTGTGTAAGAAACGGAATCTAAAGGTGAATGTAGGGAAGAGTAAAGTGATGGTCTTTGAGAGAGGTGAAGTCAGTGAATGTACAGCGAGATTGGATGGTGAGGAATTGGAAAATGTGAGTACCTTTAAGTACTTGGGTAGTGTGATGAGTAAGGATGGAGGTTTGGAAGGTGAAGTGCTTGAAAGGGTACAGCAGGGAAGAAAGGTTGCTGGTTCCTTGAAAGCAGTGATAAGAAGCAGTGAAGTGAGCGTGGAAGTGAAATAGTTACTACATGACAGTATTGTGATACCAACTCTAACGTATGGTAGTGAAGCTTGGACGTTGCTGGAAGGACAGAAGTCAAGAGTGAGAGCAGTGGAAATGAGTTATTTAAGAGGAACCTGTGGAGTCACATGGAGAGACAGGTTGACAAATGAGGATATAAAGGAGCGTTGTGGTGTGGGTGTGGATGTGGATGTTATAGGAAGCATTAGGAGGAATACACTGAGGTGGTTTGGCCATGTGGAGAGGATGGAGGGTGAAAGACTGACGAAGAGAGTGTATGTGTGTGAGGTGGAGGGTGGAAGAGGGAGGGGGAGGCCGAGAATGAGATGGAAAGATGGGGTGGAGAGGTATATGAGAGAGGGGGGTGTGAGTTGGGAGCGGGGCAATGAAATGGCGGGGGACAGATCGACGTGGAGGCGATTTGTTTGTGGCCACCCCGAACGGGATTGAGGCGTCTGGCAATAGACAGATAGACACATGGTGCGCTTGGCCCGTGTTTTCGACCTGGTAGTTGCCCAGACAAAAATGCCCATAACTCCCCCAAAAGTCGATGAATTGT
>NC_136993.1:6514156-6944156 GCF_032717465.1 Coenobita brevimanus | reverse complement strand
TGTTTTGGGGAATGAAGCCATGGGGGTAATGCAAATAAAGTAGTGGTACAATCACTTTAAAAATATCCAAATGTCAGTTGAGAGCAATCCACGTCCTGGGAGGCCATCAACAAGTGGGAGTGCTGAAAATATGAAGTAAGTCTGAGGTTTAGTAATGGGAAATCGTCGGCTGACTGTCAGAGAAATTACTAATGAAACAGGAATCAGTGATGGATCAGCACACAAATTTTAACAGATGATGTGGGCATGTGAACAGTTGCTGTCAAGTTCGTGCCAAAGCTCCTTTCATGTGAACAATCTCTGCGGATGAACAATGCTCAAGATATGATGGAGTGTGCAAATCGCGATCCAGACTTTCTGAAGACTTATCACTGGAGATGAGACTTGGATGCAGCGGTAAGATCCAGTAACCAAAGCAAAATCATCCCATTGGAAGCATGCAGGGTTGCCTCGACAAAAAAAAATTACAACAGATCCGCAGCAAGGTGAAATGCATGTTAACATTTCTTTTTTTCAACTACCGTGGTATTGTGCATCACGAATACACACCAGGTCAGACTGTCATCGGACATCACTACCTAGACGGTAACCGTTGTCTTCGTGACGCAGTTCGGCGGATGAGACCAGACCTTTGGAAAATGGCAAGTTGGAAGCTGCACCTTGACAATGCCCCTGCTCATTCTCCTCAACTGATTCAGGAATTTTTGGCCAAGTACAACATCCCACAGGTCCGGCAAGCTCTCTACTCACCAGACATGGCTCCTTGTGACTGTTGGTTATTTCCCAGTCTCAAAACTCTGTTTAAGGGTTCCCAGTCTGAGATGACAGAAGAACTCATGACGAATGTGATGAAGCACCTACAGGAGATATCAAAAACCGACTTTGAAAAATGTTTCAGGTAGTGGATTGCTGAGCTACGTGTGTCAAATTGGAAGAAATCAGAAGAAACCTATTGTTAAGAGGATTAGTATCCTAGACAAGTTATTTATTTATTTATTTATTTATATTTTTAGAGCCTAAGGTAGGATTCTTTCTGAACAGACCTCTCACGCTTGTGGGTGTAGGCAATGATGCCAAATTCTCGCCGACCCCAGCACGCATTTGGTGTATACAGGACCTTAGATCTAGGCAAGGGCATGGGGAAGGGACACTGAACGTGAAGCACGCAAAAACAAGGAAAGAGATTATTACAGTAAGCTGTAAGAGGGAGAAACACAGTGATAGGTACGTAGCACTATTGGATATAAAGGGAATGATAGGAAATGTAAGGTCTACAATGACCACCATGGCGAACGGTGGGCAGAGTAAAAGGTAGGATAAGAGTGCATGATTATGGGACAGAGTTATAGGCATAATGAAAGAACTGACATGCAAGTGGCGGGGTGATAGGCACTAGACAGGGTTGGAAAAGTAAGGAATATGTCTGGTCAAAATATTCACGTCTATAAATGCAAAATAAAGACTTATGATGGTCTAGCAAAAAATGGAGAACACAGTTAACCAATATTTAACCACTTTAATCTAATGACATATTTACATATTTAGTTCATTTTTGCCAGTGAGTGAGAGAGAGAGAGAGAGAGAGAGAGAGAGAGAGAGAGAGAGAGAGAGAGAGAGAGAGAGAGAGAGAGAGAGACTTTTCTTAATGTAGAGGTTCCATAAAGCCTTCATTAACTCCTTCAGTTATTGAGATCCTTCCTGAGTCTATATATAGCCTTGTAAGTTGATTGAAAAACACATCATCGGATTCAAAATATTAACATAACTATTAACAATATGTGAGATGGCACGAAATGAATCCATAACACTCACATAACACCAAGGAAATGGCAATGAACTTGTGTGGCCGAGTGAACCAAGGGGAATATTTTGTTAGCTACAGTAATATTTCAGGCGGTGTTATGGTTATTTGATGTAATAGAGAGTTTTCGAGGGATAAGAGTTAAATCTCACCAGGCAGCACAAAGGCAAATTAACTAAGAATGGCTTAAAGCGAATAGGTTTAGTTCTTTTTGGAAGGGAGCATTATGTAGTGCATGGTGCATTCACAATGAGGGTTGAATCGAACATATTCAAACGTAGACTCTCGGATCGCGTAGGTCAGGATACGTCCTGTAAGTATTACGTTTCCTTTAACAATCCATGTTCTGCACAAAGTGTTTCTTATTGCCACATGCTCCCAACTCACACCTCCCTCTCCACTCCATTCCTCCATCTCATCCTCGGCCTCCCCCTCCCTCTCCCTCCTTCCACCTCGCTCACATACACTCTCTTCGTCAGTCTCTCGCTCTCTTGATGCTACTTATTCCTCCACATATACAACAAACAAACAAACAAACAAACACCATTAAAGATGCTATGTATTGTAGGGTCCCAGAGTGATGAATTATCAGGTATCAAAGTAATTTGCCCATGACCATAAACAATGAATCAATGTGGCGCAATACATTATTGAAAGGTGCTCAGGGAATAAGGTCTACCATACTGTTACACAGAATTTTATGTGTACCTCCCATGGACACCAGTTATTATATTGCTTGTGTTACCCCCTCACACTCTTATCCACCACCCCTCATTTCATCTCTGGGTCACTGAACCTCCCAGATCGTTCTATAAACGTTAGGGTAACAATTATTTAAAGCAAATTATTGAATTTTTACTGCTATGACCATTGGTAGCTAACTAGGAAGTACCAATGATCGTTTATAATGCTTATGTTGGGAGTGATCCACACAAGAATTCTTTCAAGTGGATATATTCAAGATTTAATTGGTGTGGAGAATGTATACATAGGATATTACATGAGCAGGTGATGAGAAAATTTAAGTTCTCGTTATTTCTCAGTAAAATAATATTATATGTATATTGTTCATTGCAAGGCATAACTACACATAAACATTCGAAAACAAAACTTACCTCAAACGAATTAAGCATCGCGAGCCCGTTCACTTAGTTGACCTACCTCTTGAAACTCACTCAGTATTACGTTCTTATGGTTCAGACAATATCAGCTATGCTCTTTAGTACAAACTATTGCACATCAAAGACACGTCTAGCAATACCTCTCATTCTCTGTCTGTCACGCAGTCTAATCCAACAGTTAACCACATTCATCTGTCTTTCATTAATGCAAGTGTTAAACTCTGGAACTCTTATGAACCCCAGTTGTGTGTGTGTGTATATGTGTGTGTGTGTGTGTGTGTGTGTGTGTGTGTGTGTGTGTGTGTGTGTGTGTGTGTGTGTGTGCGCGCTCCAGTCAATATGCCCAGGCACTTCGAAATAGCCAGATACAGAGGTAGGTTTTATTTTTGTTCTGTTATACTTAAGAAGGGGCAGATATTGTCGGCTCTTATTCTGGGTTTGAGTTTTTTTTTTTTTTTTTGGGGGGGGGACAGTGTAACAACAAGAACAACTCTCTCTCTCTCTCTCTCTCTCTCTCTCTCTCTCTCTCTCTCTCTCTCTCTCTCTCTCACACACACACACACATACACACATACACACACACACACACACACACGTTCATGGAAACTTACGTGAAGACATTGAGTTGGTCCTTTGTTTTGGCGTACACATGGAGTGTGTGGTCAGACTGCAGGAAGACGTAGCCAATGTTCCTGTGGTGTAGGTAGGCTGGGGAATCTTCAATAGTTACGCTGTCAAGACCCAGTGTGCTTTCTCCACCAGTTTTGCTGCCCACCACGTGCTGGTCGCCGTACACCATCTGCCTCACAGATAGTGTTACTGACATTAATGATGGTAATATAACTAATGAAAGTAAACATACCGCTATTCGTAATTTTATGGTACATTTATTTCTTCATTTTTACTCGCTATGCCCATAGCAGTGTGGCATCCAGGGATCTATCTATGCTTTTTGTTGCACCCACGGGCAAAAACGATGGGGGATTATCTGTTTTTATTTGATCTGCCTGCCTTTATGCTTGTCCGTCTGTATGTTTGGTTATGTGTTTGGTCTGATATACCTGTCTACCTGTCTGTCTGTCCGTCTCCCTGCTAAAAAGATTATGGAAGAACCATTGTCCAGAATTGCATAAAATACAACATAATGATTGTGGACGAGCCAAGGATTAGGTGATTAACTTTTGGGTGAAGAGGGTCATCGGTCAAAGATCAAGGACTGAATTAACTCAGTTTTGACCCGATTTTGAAAAAAAAAAATGTGTAAATGTTGTGGGACAGGAAAGTGGAAATAGATCAAATTGCTGGATAACCGGTCTGGGTAATCGCCACAGCTTAAGGTCAAATGATTGGCTCTTTAACCCAGATAGTTTTTATTCAGTTTGGATAAAACTTCGTGGTGTGGATTAAATTTGGCAGTGGATGAAGCTATTCCGTTTTCAAAGCTGTGGGTCAAAAGTCGATTCCATACAGAAAGGTTAAACTTTAACATTCTTGATAAGCTGCCTGGCTCTCACCTGAGAGTCCCTGGTTCGATTCCCAGCATATTGGTAATTTACCAGATGATTTTTCCTGTGTACAGTACAGGTTTCTCCCTTCATTCTTGATAAGATTTGAGTCAGGCCTGGCGGACAGCTTAAGTGCCCGGTAAGGGTGTAGGAAATCGATTTTGTCAACAATTATTTGGTGCAAGTCACAGGACAGGGCCATGTATTCGACATTAAGGCCCATTGAATTCAGTGGCCACTTCTCGTCTCCAAGCACTCAAACCATTAGTTTCGACCCATGGTAACACAATAAGGAGTAGATCAGAACTGGGAAATGATTCAGCTTTTCACGCCAATAATTTATTAATTTATTTATTTATTTTAATACCAGGCTATAAAAACACAGGTAATCCATGTCATCCTCAGTGGTGGGGAGGCGGCCAAATAACAAGACCTCAGTCTCGCATTTTCTCTGTCCAGTCGCATTTATAATATTCCACACCAAAGCCATTTTGAGACATTCACACTCTGGCCCAGCTACTTGAGTCTTAGCCAGATGCTAATGCTATTGAACTATGCCGTAGTAGATATTAATGTATGACTTCAGCTCAGTTTACTGTGTGCTGTAAACGTCTGGTGCCCTTCTGGACTTTTAGCCTCAATGATCTAAAATCTACTCAGCACCACTCTACCTTCTTGACGTCCCTTTTTCTTTCATAACCTGTTTTTAACATTTCAGAATGCTCTTTACCAATTGCTTCAAACATTACATAATTTTAACATTACTCAAGCACTCCGGAAGTAAGAGCAGCACCTTCAATAACCATAGAGAGAAGTTGAAGAAATGTCTATATGAATATCCCATCCAAGGTGCTTAAGATTCGTTTGATATAAACTGTGTGGCACATAATTATCAGTCAAGTGTTGGCAGTGCATGTGTAAATGGAGCAATAAGTGGTATTGATCTAGGCAGGAATTTTTATTTATCGTCTGCATTTAATGTGGCAATTTAGCAACGGAAAAAAAAAATCACACATGTTGGCAAGGTTCAGAATCGAAATGAAATGGACGAACATCACTGTGAAAAGAATTCAGTGTCAGTCTTGGGAAATGCAGGCAATTACAATAGTCACACCCCAACATCTGATGACAGACTGAAGGTGAGTAAATAACTTCTACTGGTTGTGGATAGTCCTTTAATTCCCGAGCTATTATATAATTACCGTTCTCGTTGAGAGAATGTTGCAGTACAATGAGTAAGTATCCCTAGTTGAGTGGCTGAACCATGCCGGTAAGAGTCTTGGTACAATGTTGAGCTAGTGAAAGTGTCAACTAAGAAACCATGAAAGTGGAGGAAAACAGTAAATAAACTGATAGTAAGCAGAGGTATAATGATGGACAACCATCTGTAAAAGCTTAATTTCTGCTACTCCCTCTATTTGCTTATAAGTTTTGCTGAGAAGAAAGCAGTTTAAAGGCAAAAAATTACCTATATCACAGTCGTTTTGTTTTCACTTGTGAAAACTTGATTCCTACAATTTTCGATACTAAAAAAAAAAAAAAAAAAGGAAATAGATGGAATAGTCATGGAAAATCTCGAAGACCCTGTCACGAATTTGTGCGAGTGTATTAATAGTGTATTAATACAAAATCGTGACACTGTACATTGGTGAGAAATCTACGAACTCTAGTGGAATTCCCACTGGGCATCACTCAGTTCAACCGTCTCTGTATGCATTTCGATCGGGATAGTTTTCAGAACATATGTCACTGTATCATAAGTGACCACTCATGCACGACAGTGCTTTCACCGAGTGATTTCTTGTGAGCGTATATCGTTCACCCTCCCTCTGTTGACCGTTGAAGTTAGGCCACGCATACTTCCAGCAAACACAGCCATCTCCTATCTCCCTTCCCCCTTTGAACTTAGTCAGCTTTGGGTCGCCTTGAGGATAGGATCGTTTGTGCCCAGCATCATGAGCAACGTCTTCATTGTACGTACAGTGAATTCCTGAATCTCCACCTAGACGGTGAATTGGTGAAGGGGGCTGGCAGCGAATAGCAGCTTTTGGTGTTCATCACCCAGACACCCAGTCTTTTGTTTGGCTCAGTCCCTCCGCTGACCAGTATTTCTGTTAGTTTTTGTAGACTTAAGTTAGGTTAGCTTTTGAATGAGCGAGTGAGTGTACTTCCTTTGTTATTTGAATTCATGTGTCCCTTAGCGACTGTGAATTCCCCTTTTGAATTCATTTTGAGACTCATATAACGTAAATTTATTTCATTGTAATCAATAAATTTACAGTTCTTTTCTTTGAGCTTAATGTAGTTAGAATCGTGTTTTATTTCTCCACATTAAACTTACTTTAGTTGCCTCTCCTAGTTTGCACAAAATCTTTACATTATCCATAACTGGTACTTAGGCCAGTTCTTTTGTATCAAACTTAAATCTGTTGTGCCAGCCAGGAGTTAAGCACTGGCAAGAACCTGTCTATTATTATTAGCATTAGTTATTGATTGTCAGGGGTGGAGTCACTTTCTCAAGAGGCTAACAGTACTAACAAACAGCACTTGTGAGTAATTAGTCTCTGCTGTGTACTGTTGAGAATGTTTAAAAATTTTCGTCCTTAGAGAATTAGCGATGTAAGCCAGCATAAAATAAAACATACTACTTGATTTTCACAAGTCAATTCCCTGTCTCTATTTTCAAGTAACATTTAGCATTTCTAATTCATGAAATCAAATTCCCCCCGTGACAGGCACTGCTTATCAAACGTAGTTCAGTGACGGCTCCTGCATTGTCCCTCCTGTTTCAAACCTCACCTACTAGCGAGATATCAACAATACTTTTTTTTTTTTTTAGTTCTCCATCCTTTGCCATCCTCTTTGTAAGCTATTTAAACCTGAAGCACCCTAACATGCATTTCACCTCAGATGCTAACTTCCCTTTCTCGTTATACTAGTTGAAGAAAAATGCAAATTCTTTTATCATTTAAGTATACCATAAGCCTACATCCACAGGGCTAACTACAAAGCTCAGCTCTGACAGACATTCAATTAAAACGTATTATGTGTCGACTCTAGTCACAAGAGCTTGTAATATTTGTTCAACTTATTTTACTTTACATTCATAAGTTCATTTACACAGTGCACTTTAACTCGCGGTGTCCCGTCGATGTGAATTAACGTCCACACTTTTTGTCACTGCCAATCCCATTGACGTACATAAACGCAAATCAATTGCAAAGTCCCTATGTGTACAATTTTCAATTTTCACGAGTGATTTTTGGTACGTATACACGGGACACCTTCCTCTACAAGATGCCAGGCAGGGACAATGCCTTACCCAGCATGACCTCCCTCCCCCTGCATGCCATTGTCTCAGCAATTCACCTGTTACCAGTGACCTGGCCAGTAAAGCCATGTCATTCCACGGTACGAAATTCAGGGCCAGAGAGATTCCCCAATCGATGACAATGTGGAGGACAAACTTTACATAGCATTAGAGGAAGAAACAGTCAGAAATAATGATCAGGTAATGTCGCCAAAAAAGGTCAGGTATGTTGATGTTTCATGAGTGAAACAATGCTTATATTGCCTATATTACTGTGTGAAAACCAATATTCTCTCATACCACATATAAATTCGTACCAAATAAATAAATAAATACCGTTTATGAGTGATGTGGAATGGTTATCCTCCCATAGAACTCTTCTTTGGAGCCAGCCTTATAGAAAACACAGTAAATTGAGGAGGCACTGCTACCTGTATCGAGTATTTTTAACCTCAGGTGAGTGATTTCTCTATGATTTTTCAATGTTTCTCACCAAAACTGGCGGTTTGAGCCAAAAAAAAAAAAATCCAAAAATGGTCGGGATTGGGGGGAGTCAATGGTGGAAAAGTGGTCGGGATGGGGCGGGTTAATGGTTTCCCACTTTCATTCACACCCACAAAGTCACGGGAAACCAATAAAATTCGTAACCTACCTACTTCTAAGACCATAGATGTGCAAAGCTTCTACATACACAATAATCTGTCGAGTTTAGTTTGGGAATTTTATCGCAAAGTGTCTTGTAGAACACTGTGCAAACCCAGTAACACTACTGAACAATGGTTCAATTATAAAGATCGATTTCCTGACGGTCTGCAAACCTTTGTTATCCATATTTATTTATGTAGTCATAATGCATCTTATACAGGACAAATTAAAAATACAAATCAAAGTAAGAATTGCAGAATATCAGGGAAGATCTATATATATATAGGACGGGGCTTTTCATCTGTGTCACATTGTCTGCCGTTTGAAACTGTGGTGAAGTCTCATCTTACCCCATAAACGAATCAGATTCAAACATTCACACTACTTTTGAAAAGGCAACACACCTCCCGGGCGAATCACTCCTCACTCAGCAACTGCAGCCCACACTGGACTCACACACGACTCTTCCACGCCTCTAGCCTATTCAGTTTTTAAGATCTGATTATATATCATAGAACTTCCCGTTTTTGCTTTCCCGTCATAGTTATATTTCAGCAAAGTGACTTAGGAGGAGTTATTTTCTCTTTTCCACCGTCATGTTCCTGTGGTTTTTATTTCAGACACAATGTATTCAATGGGTTTATAGTACTTTCTTTGGTCCAAAGAATGACAAACGAGTTGAAACCTCACTGATAAAAAATAAAGATGTTTCTGACTACGATGGTGTGTTTCTTCTTATGATTACTCTCTCCCCTTGTATCACTTCATGTACACACACACACACACACACACACACACACACACACACACACATTATATATATATATATATATATATATATATATATATATATATATATACAGAGAGAGAGAGAGAGATATGGAGAGCATAATTATATGTATATATATACTGTATATAAAGAAAGAGAGAGAGAGAGTCATATATAATTCAAATTCACCTTTACTTTCACCCATTCACTTTCCTCCCTCTCGCCTCTATTCAGTAACCTATCCTACTCGATTGATAAAAGGTGGGTTTAACCGTATGAATCCCGTCGTGCTCTGAAACTCAAGGAAGCAAACATAAGGAAGGGGTAAGAAAAGAAATGGGTCGGTTGGACTGCTGATTTGGTGGATGGTGGAGTTACGACAGCAGAGTACACACTTTGGAAATGAGTTTTATTTATCGTGCAAGCAATGCGAGCGAGAACACCAAATTTAAGCACAGGTTGGACCCCCGACAAATGTACCCAAACGAAAGTTAATCGTATCAGCAAGAAATGGGGGTAGGGATCGGGAGGAAATCTCTGTAGAACAAGGGCAAACTTTTTTTGATATCTCAGCTAATTTTGAAGTTACAAGAAAGATAGACACTAGTTTGGAAATGGCATAAAAATCCTCAATTATTTTCATTTCTTAGACAACCCGTAATTCCCAATAGTGTTTCCGTAAATCGAGGAAACGATTTTTTATAAGGCAGACTAGCGTAACTGCCGGCTGCGCAAGAAGTAACGGTCTAAGGTTGCATGAGTAGCGCAGCAGTATTTTCCGACGATTGCTGAGAGAGTTGGTTTTAGGAAGTGTGAGGGAATATTTTTGGTGTAATATAAAAAGTTCTTTTTAGTGTTTTCAGGCCAGGAAATCGGAGGAAGATGATGAGTCACATGAGACAATATTCAGCACTGCTTGACTTGCTCGCTCTCTCATTCGAGCACGTTCCACACTTTCAGTGTGGACGCCTATTACGTGCTTTAGTTAGTAGTTTGAGTACGGTGAAAGTTTACTCCAAAATATTCTCGAAGACTGAAATCGCCTGATGATAAAGGAACAGACATGGATGACAAGGAAATTCGTGGAATGAACCTAAGTTGTGTTTGGGTGAGAAGAGAGGATGCTGTAGGATTGATCACAGTTAAATAGTTGTATTTCTGCCACATTCAATGTACTGCCAACTATGATTCATGCCTCCAGTTGGCCATGAAGAGGCAAATGTAGATCCCTGTCCCTCCCTACTGTCGACCTTGTATGTCACATTAGATTAGAATTATAAGTAAGCACGCAAAACTTATACATATAAAAAGGATTATCTGTCCATTTCTGCTTTGCATTGACATAGCAAGTACATCCACTGTCAGTCTTAAATTACGTAACCTGGATCCAATAAAATATATAAAAATCTCACTCACCATCCCTTATTGATAAGATTTATTTACAGCATATATTTTCCCCACATCCCCCCCTTACGCCAAACCCACCTGCGCCAGCGTGGTGATAACATCCTCTCCGGTGAACTTGCTGAGCGTGATCCTGGAACCAACGACTACAAGAACGTCATCAAAGAAGAAATAAGACTTAAGGGCGGTCAGTGACACATGTGGGCGGTTGTAGTCCATGGTAGTCACACCCACCTTCCCGTCTGTCACACCGCCCACGAACGCAGCGTCGTTGTAGAAGTAATCAACCCATTTCGGTCCCAATTTGTACTGAGGAGAGAAAGTTGCTTCTGTCCAGGGATCGTTTTTTGCAAAAAAAAAAAAAAAAAAAAGAGGCAGTTTAACACCCGTGACTAAACGGATTTTGTAAATCTCGACAGTCTCCTATATGTAATTTGGGTAATTTATTAAAATATAAGAGATAAATACGTGTCACAAGGATCTATGGAGTCTCCTAAGTTGACAGTTTTCTGTTTATCATACGCTGAAAGCATAAACCGGGAAGGGAAAAGTAGCCGCTAAGTTCTGACAATGCTTCCCCGAGCTGGTGACAATAATAGAAGGTGTGTGGCCTTTCTACGTCGTTATTTATATATTGCACTGTGGAGTGTGAAATGCTGGCTGATCACATTTATCCCATTTTTACTCTGACCTAGCGAAAAATTACCATCTATTCTCCATCAGTATAGAGTTATTACAAGAATGTGAAGCTAGCCATGAAAATGGTGTAGAGCCATAACATCGTATTATTCTGTCATTGAACTACGTGAAATTTGGAGCAAAAGGACAAAAATCTATGCCGAGTTAAAGTAAAAGGACTCTATTAACACGACGTCCGCAGTTGTGTGAAAAATTAAGGTGCATTCCTTCCCCTTGCAAACTCTAAGATATTAACCCACATTAACTGGATTTTTCTCTTCAGTTTCTTTCATTCAACCCCCTTCATAACGAGATCATCACTGTGTGTGTGTGTGTGTGTGTGTGTGTGTGTGTGTGTGTGTGTGTAATATGATCATTCTCTTCATGGGCCTGAGGTTCCCATGGTTTTCCTGGTAATACCTTATATTTTCCAGAAAACCTTTTGATTTCCTCTCCCACCTCCTATAGAGGGTTATTCCTCCACTTCCTTTGGGATTTATCGTAAAAACCTGGATTCTAGTGGTATTCACCTTCATTTTACCACAGTTGTTTACGGGTAACAGCAAGAAAACTTGAGGTATAATGGATGTTTTCATAAAGGTCTGGTAATAAGTTTGAGAGATTTCTACCGTTTTGCAGCATGATACCTATCTGAGGACCGTATTTCTTACTCGATTCTTAGTAAGCACAAATTAAAAGCCAAAAAGCATTTGTCCATAACAAATATCGAATATATTATCAACAACAGATCCTTTTTGGTCGTCGTCGTCTTACCTGTTTATTCCCACCCTCCTCTGGAATGTCCAAATATCCCACCAACGGGACCTTCCTCCCAGTATGGAAACCCTAGTTCTAGGGTGTTTTATTCTGACTTCACTTCACTCTTGACTGGAGGGATTTTAAATTATCCTTTTAATCCATTTACTACTTAAGATCATTTAATGTTAAAAATAAAATATCTGGTGATGGCAAATATATAATATTGCAGGTGTGAACTGCACTGGATCCAACATACAAATTATTATGAGTATTCTGCTAAAGGATAGTAGGCGAATGACAGAATAACTTAGGTATTGTATCTGAGGAAACAAAGCAAGTCACAGTCGAAAGAATCTGATTTATGATACTGATACCGAGACATAACGAACCCAAAAAGGATTGCACCCCTTTTCAGCTTCGAAATCAAGAGAATTACATTATCCCATAGATACTTTAAAGCACAAAATATATAGACTGCTTTATACTGGAAGAGGAACGAAGAATTCTGTATGCTTGAATGAGGAATGCATGAAGATATGTCCCACCTCGCCCAGGAACTGTTTAGTTCTTTATTCTAATTTCCCGTTCCATTTTGTGAAACCCTCCCACACGTTTATTGGCAAAAAAGAGGGTTAGGATGATGGCGATGATCGGGTGAAGAAGGTGCCTGTGCTGCTGTACCCACCTGATCAACCTTCGGGGTGTAGAGGTTGGTGACGCCTGGTACCCGAGCCCAGTCATACACAAGGAACACCTCATTCTTTGGCTCTCCATACTCGCCTGCATCCACCAGGACCGTCAGGAACCCGTCACCCTACCACACGGGAGATAGTATCCTGTAACACAGACTAAAACTTCAAGGAAATCACAGTAAAATACTTAATAAAAATTGATGAGTTCGGCTACTGTCAGTGAAAAAAAAAAAAAAAATCCTACCACAGGAGGGCTGCAAGTATGCACTTCATGCAGTAGCATGTACCTTTGCCAAAACAAACCCCTTCATATCTTTCAAAACATGTAGTATAAGTCCAGCATGTTCACAGCCATTTATTATGTCATTTCCTCCAGTAAACACGCAACTTGGGAAACTATAAAACTAATACCATGGGGCCATCATCCCACATCTCTGCCACGTGCTCATGGGAACTAGTGGGCGTGGGGGGAATGAGATCAGTTTCCTCTGCTTCGACAATTATTCCAATCTTTTTATCACCTTTGCCGCCCAATTCACAGTTACTAAAAAATTAAATCATAAACCATGATCACACCACAGGCGTGTGGCAAAGACCTTGATGAGCAAAATAGCTCTCAGCTGTGAAATCATAGAAAAATTATTTCAAATTCAGTGTCGGTGAATTCAAGGGAAAAATTTGAATTTACACAGGAGACCACAATGATTCTGATATCATCCACTCCAAAATATGCTAGTTCAGAATCACACTAACGTAAATCATCTGAGACGGTACTTCCATTAACACTAGAGCAGTCGTTCTGCAGACCACACCTAATTCGTACAGTAGGACAAAACATAACTACAGATGACAAGACAGGACTGTCCCCATATGAACTTATTATTATTTTTTTTTTTCGCGTGTCCGACTCTGGGCAAAGGCTTCAGGGCCTCCTCCCAACTCCCAGTAGTCCTCATTGGGGCCCAGTGGTCCTCCTAAATCTCCACATGTCATCACTTCGATGATAACACCCACCGTCCATATTGAGTACATGCTAGGGCTGTCTCATGCAGGACTGGTGTACTGGTATTGTTCAAAACACACGTAAATCTGTCACTTAACCCACACTTATTAAAATTATCACTCCTCTCCCCTTGACTTCAGTTCTTCCAAACCCAACTTGTTCATCATATACGTGCGATGGTAGTTAGCATGGTGTCAGATCTCCAGCAATCCTACCTCAATATACAATTGGCTGACACTAGATACTTAAAAACAAACAATATCACTCTCCTCATGATAACGACCGTCTTTATACCCTTCCATGGAATGACTGACAAGAAAAGACAAGAACAGACATTCCACAACCCTCACGTGCATCCTTCCAATATCAACTTCTCGTAGCATAACCCACCACACCAGACTACGACGTTTAACACATACTCCACCCTCCAGAAATGCACGACACTGTAATAAATTGTTATCCTATACTTCTCCCATCTGTCCATAACCATACGCTGTTCTCCTGGTTCTGTCATTCCCATTATATATATGCGCAGGATACACAAATACATACTACCACCCATCCCCTTACATCGTCAATAGACATTTTGACCACAGCTCAGTTACCACCACTTCACAGTACACAGCTGTGCCACTGCTGGTCGTACAGGCTTCCACACATTAAGGCTAGTTGCTCCATCTGAGGATTTTCTAATATTGTAATTAACTGATTGCCTACTACAACACAAGTATTTTGACATTTAACGATAACTTTCCAAGTTCACACAAAAAAAGACATCTCATAAAGCGTTAACGAGGAATATGTGCATTATCCCTGACCGGAAAACTTTGGATAGGCTACTGTTCCATCACTTTTTGAGGCGCCTGCATGTGGCTCATGAAATCATGACACTACATTCACCTGGCCCTGGTCGTCCGTCACTCATGATTTCACAGCTAATCGCACATTTAGAGGTACATTGAGGGACAGACATTCGCCAAACCTTTCACCTCTTCTTCATTTTACTTTTTTCTGGCTAAGAAGATATAAGCTGGGAGTAACTCGGTATACAGTATTTCTATGTCCACATTATATATTTCTATGTCCCTATTATTTGATGTATCTGGAATGAAAGTGATGACATACCCTGAGGTTGCAGTAGATCTATCTATCTATCTATAACCCGACGCCCTAATCTTGCAAAGGGTGGCTGCTGACAAAACGCCTCCAAGTCGCTCCGTCACTCACCATTTGCCTACCCTCCCCCCAACTCACTCCCCCCTCCCTCATATACATCTCAGCTCCATCCCTCCTCCTCATCCTTGGTCTTCCCCTCCCTCTCCCTCCTTCCACCTCACCTACATACACCTTCTTAATTAGTCGTTCATTCTCCAATCTCTCCACATGTCCAAATCGCCACAGTGCATTTCTCCTAATCTTCTTAACCACATCCACATCCACCCCACAACGTTCCTTCACCTCTTCATTCGTCAACCTGACCCTCCAATGTCACACCACATGCTCCTCTCAAGTAACTCATTTCCACTGCTCTCACTCTTGACTTGTTCCCCTCTAGCAAGGTCCATGCCTCGCTTCCATACGTCAGGGTAGGGATCACAATACTATCATCCAGTGACTTCTTAATTTCCATACTCATCTCCCTGTTTCTCATCAATGCTTTCAGTGAACCAACAACCTTCCTTCCCTATTGTACCCTTTCAAGTACTTCATCCCCAAAAGTTCCATCCTTACTCATCACACTACCCAAGTACTTGAATGCACTCATCATTCTCCACATCCTCACCATCCAACCTCACTCTGGATTCTGTGACTTCATTCCTCTCAAACACCATAACTTTACTCTTGTTTACATTAACTTTCAGATTCCTCTTCCTACACACTGTCCCAGATTCATTCACCAAATCTTGCAACTCCCATTCATCTTCACTCAGCAATACTGTATCATCAGCAAACAGCAACACCGGAATCTTCCACATCTCGCCGTCCTTCATTAGAGCCACCCCCACATCCACTGCCATACCGTGCACTTCCTTTACAACCCCATCCATGTATATATTAAACAGCCATGGAAACATCACACAACCCTGTTTCAGTCCCACATTTAGATCAAAGAACTCAGCTCACCATCCACTCGCACAGTAGCCCTAGCTCCTTCGTACATACTTTTCACAGCATTCAACAACTTCCTATCCACTCCATATATTCTTAATACCTTCCTCATACCTTGCCTATCTATTCTGTCATAAGCCTTCTCCAAGTCCATGAAGGTAGCATACTCTTTCTTTCCCTTCTCTAGATACTACTCCACTAAACATCTTAGAACAAATATCTGATCTACACACCCTTTTCCCTTCCTATATCCCCCTTGTTCTTTTCCAACTAGCTCCTCTGTTATATGCCTAACCCTATCAGTGAGTATTCTACCATATACTTTTCCAATCACACAAAGAAGGCAAACACCCCTATGGTTACCACATACTTCTCTCTCCCCTTTTCCCTTGTATAAAGGGAACCTTTCCCTCTTCCCAAGCCAATCTACACAACTTCCATATCCTCTCCACAACAATCTCACCCCCATACTTCAGCATTTCACCACACACCCCATCAATTCCTGGGGCCTTTCTCATCTTGTCATCTTGATCTTCTTCACTTCTTCCACTACTTCCGCGCTACTGATCTTTTCATCCCTCCTCTCATCTCTTCTTCTCCCAGACATTTCCCAACCACTTATACTCGCACCAAAATAAGTTCCTACCCATGACTGCTTCACATACTGTACTTATGCCACTCATAATGCATGCCAGAAACCCAATATATCAAAGTATAGCACTGATGTTACTTCATCTAACGTCCTTCTTTGTTGCACTCCTCTACATACACCTTCTTACTTTTTACTTCCAAATAAGTTATTCAGCGGGGGTCTTCATACCACAGATTCACCTAATTGGAGGCATCTTTCAACTTAGACCTTATCAATCACACATACGCGAAGCAGAGAGGGACACTTTCAACAATGACACTCAAAGCTAGCTAACAAACTCCTCACACACTTCTCTTTAGCACGTGGTCAAGAGCAGTAACTCATGAGCAGCCTAACACCTTCTTCATATCCTTCTTTTAAGACATTTCAAAGCCAGTTCTCAGTACAATAGACAGTTATGATTCTCCATTAAAAAAGTATGCGGTGAGATTGTGACCTCTCTTAAGAGAGGGTAGTGTGTTATTAATGGATATCAGGGTACATGAAAATGGCTGTTAACATTTAATAATAAGACTCATTGAATAAATATACAAAATGATTGCTAATCCATCCGTGGTCAATTGTCTTAATTAATCATTTTACCCGTCCTGGCCTGCCTTTGTGTGTGTGTGTGTGTGTGTGTGTGTGTGTGTGTGTGTGTGTGTGTGTGTGTGTGTGTGTGTGTGTGTGTGTGTGTGGAATCAGTTCAAGAACTCATAAACCTTAAAATTATATCAGTGTTACTTTTCGGGGGGAAAAAAAATGGCCTTGGAGTCTTCGAAAGAGAGCAGGCAAGACAAGAACAGAAATAATTCCATATCGTTCCACAGCTGAGAACAGAAATAATTATACATCGTTCCGCAGCTATAAATGCCTACGTTTCGACTCCCACAGCTCTGATCACAATTTCACCAATGTTGTCTTAGTCATAGAAAGTGATGAATCCAAAGTCATGTGGACACTTTAGCTTGGCTTGAACGTGTGACCTAGACACATTTATTAGTTGCCAATACATTGCTAGAAATTTCATATATATACACATATTTATATCTACTTATTTATTAATTATTGTGGTATTCTACTTAATAAAAAGTACAGATGATAATCATCACATTCATTATAAGACTGATTTTCAAACACATTTACTCTATTTCATTTGAAAAATTAGCTGAAAAGTGCTCGTTACATTAGATTCCTGTAATAGATTTTGACTTTGTGGTCATGGGCTAATGATGGAACATGAAACAGTGGAAGCATGGACGCTGGAGGGTCACTGTCAACTCTTCGTGTTACAACATTCTTGGGCATTTTTTTATATATGCTTTTATCTTGGTCCCCCATGCTTTCTTGCCCCTAAACAAACGCCACCAGGTCTCTCTTACTGATTGCACCTAATAACAGTGTGAGGTAAGGTGTGAAAATCAAGGAGAGAAGGATACAATGGAGGGAGAACTAATAACAGTATCCACAGTGAAGTTGACTACACACTCATTCACTCACTATTCAAGCCTCCGGGATCATGACTCATGCCTCAAAAGCATGACCATCAGGACTTCTTTTTTTTTCTTCTTATATAGATGTGCTTCACATCACTTATCAGTTTTTTTACAGATAACTATCAGTTTAAAAATGTGGTTGAAAAACCGTGATATGTGCTCCTTCAGACATATTTCAGCCAACTCGATCACCTGCCGGTTTTGTTACAATAACTTCATACCTCGCTTTCTGACAAACTCATTAATCATACCATATCTATCCACCTTTTTGTTAGCCTACCACTCCTACTTCCATCTTCAAACTCAATCACAAGTACCCTTTTCACCACCCTATTCACGTCCTTTCTTTCAGTATAAACGTGACATCCAAGCACATTCTCTGCAGCTCTACTGTCAGCAGAAGCCCATATTCCACATCTTTCACGAATCACATTATTTCTAATCCTACTCTTTCTTCAACGTTTCACAGTGATCCCATTTCCACTTATCTTACTCCTGACTTCATTCTCATGCCAAACCAAACTCTCACATCCCACAACAACAACAACAACAACAACTACTACTACTACTACTACTACTACTACTAACACTAGTAAAAGTGTTGTAGTAGTAGTGGTGGTGGTAGTAGCAGCCCCAGGTTCATCGGAAGTGTAAACTCTGGACTGCAGGCTGAAGTGGTCCTTCTACCACAGTCCACCATACGTCTTTCGAGGACGGAGAGGAAGTTGCGCAACACATGTACAGCTCGCCATCTGTCTGGCTATATCAGTGTTATTGCATGAAGGCGTCCCGTCTCAGCGCCGATGTGAGTTCTCGGACACCTTTCTGTAAGACATGTATAGGCATCCTACCACAGTATCACTCCCATCATGAAAATAAAATCCTTGAACAGCATTCAGCAAATTTCCAACCACACCATACATATGTAAAACCTTTCCTAATATTTTCCTGTCTACTGTGTCATACTCTTTTTGCTGACTCATAATTGCCTTAAATACCTTAATCGATTTTAGCATTCTTTTTTCTCTGTATGTGTTTACAAATACTTGGTCATCATATCCCCTTCCACTCCTAATTCCACCGGTTAGTCGCTTACCAATCATTCTGATGCATCCTTTACCTTCCCTACTAATATTCTTCCATATACATTTTCTACAACACTAAACAGCCTTATATCAATGCAGGTTTACTTTCACTTTTCTTATCCCTGGTTTTATCCAGAATGTACAGAATCACAGCCTTATTTCACTCTTCTGGTGCAATTCCATTAATCCTAATAATACTTAATTGCGCTCTCTCCACTCCATATATAATTATCTCTACATAGACCTCATCAACACTTCATGGCTCCCTATTCTTCAACCGCTTCACTGTAGTTTTCACTTATGGCAGTGTCACATTTCTGGCACCGGGTAATCGGCAAGTTTATAGACTGGATAAGATAAAAAACAGTAGGTACTTTTTCCTTTAAGGTCTTCAGTACGTTGCGAGGAAGATACTTTATTACTTTTTCTTATGCAGAATTTTTTTTGTGATACTTTTATTTTTACCGTACTTGATTAGGCTTCTTAAATGAAGTGATACTTTCAGTATAAAAGCTGGGTACTTTTAACAAATTTGTATAATATTAGGTTTCTTAAACAATAAAAGCAATCACAGTTACAATTATGGACTTCTGTATGTGTGTGCTGATATGAGTATAAAAAATGTGTATATCAAGTTTTGCTTTATAATCAGTCAGACCACCAGTGAGTAAGTATGCTGCCAGTGCACTGACGGTCATTTTGACCGAGCATAAAAACCCTTACAATTGTTTCCTTGTTTCTTGATAAGGACGATCTTCAAGAGGGCGAGTTACTTACACTAAAGTTTATTCTCTCTTTAAACCGACAGAACCATAAAATAAAGCATTTGACTGGCCAATACTATACCTCATACCAATTAATCTGGCCAGGCATGTATGGCAACACTGTTCCTGCCGAGATTCTGATTGGCTTGAGGTGTTTGTTCGATTCGTTGTTGCTAAAACTGATACTCTTTTTATTATCAGATGTGATACTGAGTTTGTCGACAATACAATCGTCAAAAGCAATAAGAAATCCGGTATATACTTACCAACAATGAAATTTTCGTAGGAAGATAGAGATATTGAGTCAACAAAGTATTATAACAGTCCAAGTCAAGGTCAGCATTCGAACAATTCCTTTAAATCTCCGACACCCCATAATATAACAGAAAATTAAGGAAACCTGCTTAATCAGTGTTGGTATAACACACATTTAAATTTTAAGATCAGTCTGTACCATTAAATCGTGCCACAACTCTGAAATAATTAGAAATTCTGATGAAAAGACAAGCTCTGCGGGGAGGGAGGTTTGAAAAAATCGCGAAAAATCAAAGTAGGCTAAAGAAAAACTATTTCATTATATATCCTCTATTATCAAAGTACCGACTGATCTTAAAATTTAAATGTTATACCAACGCTTAGATTAAGCAGGTTTCCTTAATATTCTGTTATATTACGGAGTGTCAGAGATTTAAAAGAATTGTTCGAATGCTGACCTTGACTTGGACTATTAAAATACTTTGTTGACTCATATCTCTATCTCCCTATGAAAATTTCATTGTTGATAAGTATATAACGGATTTCTTATTGCTTTTGACGATTGTATTGTCGACAAACTCAGTATCACATCTGATAATAAAAAAAAATATCAGTTTTAGCAACAACGAAATCGAACAAACACCTCCAGCCAATCAGAATCTCGGCAGGAACAGTGTTGCCATACATGCCTGGCCAGATTAATTGGTATGAGGTATAGTAGTCTTGTATGCCATTTTCAAAATATCAAGTGTTTCACTCATTTAAAACAAAATCTGACATACTTCCACTGTTCGACACTGTCTCATAATGTTTCAGATCACCACTAGTGTATTACTTTCACAGCTCACCACAGTGAAATGACGCAACACAGCGACATGCAACCCATGCTTCAAAACAATCTGACACCACGAGATTTTTTATACACTTTACACACACACACACACACACACACACACACACACACACATTATATATATATATATATATATATATATATATATATATATATATATATATATATATATATATATATATATATATATATATATAACTATGGTGTTCCGGGAGGAAAGGACATCTTTGGGAAACGAATATGAGGGAACTGTAAGTAGAAATGCTATATTAGCATGGGTCCAACTCTCAGCCACTTCGAAGCGAAGCTCATTGGTGACTTTGGCAGAGAATTACAGGGGAGACCATTTTCACAATGACGGTCATCAGTAACTGCATCTTTGTTACCGGAAAGATTTGAACACATTTTGAGACAGCACTATTTGTTTAGAGTTCCCTCATCTGTCTTATATCAAAATTATGTCCTTTCTTAGGGTGTCTTTAGGTATTGTTTCCTCATACAGTATATGTGTTCAAATATGTGTTGCTGGAAATAGTCACCTGGAAGAAGCCGTCGGGGTTCTTGGTTGGCCAGGTCTCCTGGCGAACAGTCCTTTTGGACACTACTCTCACTCCAGCCATGTAGCCGCGCCGATGGTGTACTGTGAGGTCAGAACTGTAACATGGGCAAAACAGATTATTCAGGGGTACAGCATTGGTAATCTCAGTAGTATGATACATTCTTTCATGAGAAATGTATGTATGGTATCTAATATCAGCAAGAAAAATAAATAGATGTAATTTCTTAGAGGATTTAGGGTATGCACATTTAATCGAAGGCCATGATTTTAGAGAGAAATTTTCATGTCTGTCAAGTAAGTTTCGTGGCATGTACATTTTAAACAGAAATTCCATAAGCCAAATGCTACCTTAAGACAATATTTTGAAATAGTAGGACTACAGTTTTTAATACGAAACCATGGATATCCATACCTATGGGAAGGAACCCAGAATAATGAATAATGACAGAATTGATATGTTAATCATTTTCTGGATACTCTCACCGTTGTTGTAGCTACGTCTGTACATATATTCTTAATGTTTAGGACCTCAAATCAAACTAATTTACTGTATGTAGGAATCGGACTTTTTCGATCAAAGCTATCCGATCACCAAACATCCGTAACCATAAATTTGGACACTATTGATATAAAAAATTGAAGTATCAATGTCCTTCATGTTTCCTGCTGATGATCCATACCCAATCAAATTACAGGTATTATTAAAAAATTGAACTATGTTGAAAGTGATTGTGATGGCTCTAGTGCTATACTGGTCTATTTTTGTATTCTCTGTATTTCAGATATTGGTTCAAAAACATTTCATTTATGGTAGTGTGAATAGATTTGAGATCATTATCATAACTCTCACAAGAATCGTAATCCTGATGATGTCAGTGAAGAAATATTTATTACTCCATTTCCAGAAATGACATTAGTATAATCATACCTCATGTGTCTGCCTTTACGTAAGTTGGTAAATAAGTGCAGCTCCTCTCACATCACCAAGACATCATTAGCTAATAACCAAATGTAAATATTTTGGCAAATTCTCATGTGCTTTCAATAATAGTCAACTGTACAATGACCCGACAAAATTCAGCCACAGAGAAGACAACTGCCATCAACGGAGTGCACTCAGGGAACACAGTGATGCCAAAAAACAAATTTGACCTTGTACTTTGGGACTGGTTTTTGATGTGCATCAAAATTTATTAACTTACTTCCATCCAGCACACAGAGTATGTGTCACGCTTAATCCAGAATGTGTCAGTCATTATTCATATATAGTATTTCCTGTGCTCTTAACATTAACATTACCACATTTTCTTCACATTTAGCCCCTGCATCTTCCTTATATCGTTTTCTTTCTTTTATAAAGGCTCCAACATGTTTGCATGCCTTGGCACTGGTTACCTAAAGGAGACTCACAATGCTGCTTGATCACTAGCAGTCTCCCTATTCAGTCCCTTATCTCTGAGGTCACACTCAACGACCTCGTCTCTGGTCTTTTTCAGCCTACCTCTTGCAACCCTACCCCTAACGTCAACACTTCTTACTTTCTGTTCCCATTTGTCATACCCCATCCTCTGCACATGCCCAAACCATCTCAATCTGCCTCACAACATCGCAACACTAATACACCCCAGTCCCATCCTGCCTCGTAACACTTCCATCGTAAACCTAGCACCCTCCCCCAGGCCCCGCACTCAAGGACGCAGGACACATCCACCCAATCATTGTCATTTCTGTACGTTTGAGCCTGCAAATATCCTACTCCATTACTGTCCAGCTCACTACCAGACAGCATTACATTCCTGTCTGAGGCAACTGACAGCAAACCCTTTTCTGTATCCTCCTACTTTCTCTATACTCATTTCAAAGCCAAAGGTGGCTGTTGTGTACATATACGCAACAACTTATCTTGCTCTCGTGTTCCTGAACTCGATTCTTCTGAATTCTCTACACTCTGGCTTCAACTTTCCTGTCATTCTCTGACTAAATATATCTGTGCTGTTTACTTATCTCCTTATTCTACTGACTATCAAAAATTCTCTGACTATATTACTTCTACGATGGAACACATTCTATCCATTTCTCCTTTCTCTGAAATCTCCATTCTTGGAGAATTCAATGTTCACCACCACCTTTGGCTCTCCTCTCCTTTCACTGATCCACCTGGTGAACATGCCTACACCTTTTCTATCCTTAATGACCTAAAGCAGCTTGTACAGCACCCTACCCGTATCCCTGACCGCCTTGGAGAGAGCTCCAACATACTTGATTTCTTCCTTACAACTAATCCTTCTGCTCACACTGTTAATCTTTTCTCTCCATTGGGCTCCTCTGATCACAACCTTATCACCTTAACCTGTCCTATCGCTCCGGTGCGGCCTGCAGACCCTCCAAAAAAACGTCGTCTCTGGCACTTTGGAGCTGCGGATTGGGAGGCCCTCAGGCAGTACTTCTTTGATTTTCCCTGGAATGATTATTGCTTCCATGGCCGGGAGCCATCTGGGTGTGCCTTGCGCATTACAGAGATTATTCTCTCAGGCATGGAAGCATACATTCCTTTCTCATATCCTTTGACTAATGCACGAAAGCCTTGGTTTAATCATGCTTGTTCTAATGCTGTCCACAACAAGGAGAGGGCCTACAAAAGGTACTGGAGCCAACCCACCACTGAATCACATCTTTTATACATTTCTGCCCGGAATCGTGCTAAGTCTGTTCTTCGCTCTGCTAAAAATAATTTCATCCATATAAAATGCTCTCAACTCTCTAACTCAAACTCTTCTTGCTCCTTCTGGCACCTTGCCAAAAACCTTTCTAACAACTTTACCTCATCATCCTTCCCTCCTCTTTTCTACTCTGATGGCTCTGTAGCTATTTCTTCTACTGATAGAGCAGATCTCTTTGCTCAGACTTTCTCCTCCAATTCCACCTTAGACGATTCCGGTGCTGTTCCTCCATCATTTCCCCCCTCTGACTTCCTCATGGCTAACATTAAAATTTCTTCAGCTGATGTATTTTCTGCCATTGCTGGCCTCAGTACTAATAAGGCATATGGGCCTGATGGAGTCCTTCCTGTTGTTCTCAAGAACTGTGCTTCTGTGCTTACACCCTGCCTATGCAAACTCTTTCGCCTTTGTCTGTCAACTTGTACTTTCCCTTCTTGCTGGAAGTTTGCTCTCATTCAGCCGGTCCCAAAGAAGGGTGACCATTCCCAACCCTCTAACTATCGTCCAATTGCTTTAACATCCTGTATCTCAAAAGTTTTTGAGTCTATTCTTAATAGAAAAATTTTAAAGCATCTTTCCTATCACAACCTTCTTTCTGATCGTCAGTATGGGTTCCGTCAGGGACGCTCCACAGGCGATCTTCTCACCTACCTTTCAGACTCCTGGTCATCCTCCTTTCGGGACTTTGACGAAAGCTTTGCCATTGCACTTGACATCTCAAAGACTTTCGATCGAGTCTGGCATAAATCTTTAATTTCCAAACTGCCTTCTTACGGTTTCTATCCTTCTATCTGTGCCTTCATCTCTAGCTTCCTTTCTGGTCGTTCTATAGCAGCTGTTGTAGACGGCTGTCGTTCTTCTCCTAGATCTATTAACAGTGATGTTCCTCAGGGCTCTGTCCTATCAGGCGGTGGCTGAATCGGTAGAGAGGCGGCTTGCAGTCCTAATGGACCCAGGATCGAATCCCGGCTGGGGCAGGGAACAGTTTAAAGATTTGAATTTCCTAAAAAGCAGACTTTCCTGATCTACCAGATGACCCGCCGACATGTCGTAAAAGTACCCCCGCTAATACCAGTACACCAGTCCTGTATGAGACAGCCCTAGCATGTATTCAATATGGACGGTGGGTGTTAGCGCCGAAGTTGTGACATGTGGAGGTGTAGGAGGACTACTGGGCCTTGGGATAGGCCACTGCCCCCAAGAAATAGGCCCTGAGCCTTTGCCCAGAGTCGGACACGTAAAAAAAAAAAAAAAAAAAAAACTCTTCCATTTATTCATCAATGACCTTCTAAGCTGTACATCTAACCCTATCCACTCATACGCTGATGACTCCACCCTTCACCTTTCCATTCGATTCCTGCAACATCCATCTCAGCAGTAACTTCAACAGGCAATGGATGAGGCTATGGCACACCTAATGTCTGACTTGGCTTGTATCTCTGACTGAGGTAAAAATAATCTGGTTGTTTTTAATGCATCAAAAACTCAGTTTTTGCACCTATCAACTCGACAAAATCTTCCACAGGTATACCCACTTATGTTTAATAATACTCAACTTAATCCTGCATCATCGTTGAACATGCTTGGGGTTTCATTTGCTCGGGACTTGTCTTGGAAAGATCATATTACATCTTTTGTAAAATCTGCTTCCAAAAGATTGGGTGTGATAAGCCGACTCCGTTCTTTCTTTGCCCCTGCACAATTGTTGACTCTATACAGGGGTTTTATCCGCCCTTGTGAGGAGTACAACTCTCATGTGTGGGGAGGCTCCCCACATACAGCTCTTCTCAATAGGGTGGAGTCAAAGGCTTTTCATCTCATTAACTCTCCCCCTCTTACTGACTCTCTTCAACCTCTGTCTCTTCGCCGCAATGTTGCATCTTTATCTCTTTTCTATCGCTACTTCAATGGTCACTGTTCCTCTGAACTGTCTGCATGCATTCCTCCACTTCTACAACGGGCGCGTAGCACCCGTCTAGCAGCAAACTCTCACCCCTTTTCTGTCCAGCTCTCTAATGCAAGAGTTAACTGTTACTCCCAGTCCTTCATATATGCAACAGGTCAACTCTGGAACTGTCTTCCTCTATCTGTATTTCCTGCTTCCTATGATCTCCAGTCTTACAAACGCAGTGTGTCAAGGCATCTCGAAATGAATGGATCTTGAATTTGGCTCTCTCTTGTATTTTGTTTTTCTCTTGGAAGGAACAGTTTTGCGGGCTCATTGCCTTTGGTTCCTTCTTCCCCACACACACACAAAAAAACATGCCACATACAAAGATCCATAGCTCGGAGGAGGAGCCCTCTCAATGTCAGGAGAGGCAACATGTCCCTGAACTTGTTCCAACCACTCCTCACTCTAGCCACAGAGTTAACTCCAACTCCACACGAGCACATACTGTAACATGTCTCCCAAATGACAAAACTCTTCCACACACTCGAGAGACTCAACAGCAAGATCATTCCTTTCATGCCTCATAGTCTTCACATGCTCTCCCCAACACACCACATGCATGAAATCAGTATTATCTCTCAGCCTACCTCTAATATCACTACATCTCTTACGCACTCACTTCTCACAAACACTGCACAATATGGAAGTACTTCCCATGCCCTTGTGGCAAACAGCACATGGCCACTCTCTCTCTTCTTTGACAGTACCGCCACTAACCCTAAATACCATTACCTTTTTTACTTGTCCCCTCCCCCGAGGAGCTCTGGGACGGACAATGTTTTCACTCGGTTTGTCTGTTGGTTTGTGTGTCTCTGTGTCTGCCTGTCTGTTAACAACTTTAAGCGAAAACTACTAGTGCGACTTTGACTAAAATTACAGGGATGATGGGCAATGACGTTCTGATCACCTCAGCAAATTCTGGGCCAAATCGGGCCAAGGACCAGGCTGTAGACACAAAACAATGGAAGAAAACGAGGACGGGTAGAAGTTTTTTCACCATAACTCCTTTCAAATTCGTCATATCGACATGAAACCAAAACCCAAAGGTGCATCTTTCAAATCTACATCCTAAGACGTGCCTCATTACATCAGGGGGGTCACCCCCTATTTAGTGGTATAGGGGGGTCAATGTCAGGTGGGTCGGGCCAAAAACTTCAAATAGGCATAAAATCGTCAATTTTCACCCGATTTACTCCAAATTTGATATTTGACATCTTTGACTAGATATCCTGTTGTGTTATACGTCAGCAATAAAATGACTGCCAGGAACGGATTTACTGTGCCTTGGCACCACATCTTGTTTTTCTTCATTTACTCTCCAACTCTTGTGCCCCATACCATCTCTCCACTCACTATATCTTTCCTCCGCCTCCCTTTCATCCTTTGCAGTCAACACCAAATCATCGTCATACATTTCCACGGGAACCCACTTCTGAAGTCACGTGAGAGGGCTTGAGGCCTCACAAGTGACTTCAAAATGAACGGATTTTGAATTTGGCTTTCTGGAATCTTGTTTTTGTGTTTCTTGAGGGGGAACAATCTTGCAGGCTCCTGGCCTTTGGTTCCTTCTTTCTTATACAAAAAAAACTCGCCGTGATAAACAACAAGGGGCT
This sequence comes from Coenobita brevimanus, assembly GCF_032717465.1. Classification (NCBI taxonomy): domain Eukaryota; kingdom Metazoa; phylum Arthropoda; class Malacostraca; order Decapoda; family Coenobitidae; genus Coenobita; species Coenobita brevimanus. Next base: position 6,916,433 of record NC_136993.1, on the reverse strand, counting down.
CAAGACTGATCCCCGGATGCACACCAACATTCACGGAAAACTGAACACTCAAAAGTCCATTCATTCTTACCTGAATGCGAGTACCAACATACATAGCCATATCCAATCCAACCAGCCACTCCTCGATCCCAAGTTTTCTCTTTGCCCACTTAACCACCTCCCTAGGCACACTGTCAAAAACCTTTTCCAAGCCAACAGAAACAAAGTACAGATCCCTTTTCTTTCCTAAATAATATTTCTGAAGCTGTTGGACAATGAATATGGTGTTAGTGGTTCCTTTCCCTAGCATAAACCCAAACTGCATCTCATCAATATTCACACTTTCTTTAATCATACCTTCTAGAACTCTCTCCATTAACTTCATTATCTGGTCCAGAAGCTTTATGACTCTACAAATTCCTCTTTCAGGCCATCATCCTTCCCCTTGTACACATTTACAGTCACACTCTTCAACCAATCATCTGGGACAACACACTCATATGCAGTCGTGTTTATCAGGTCAGTAACTAACCTTACTCTTATACCTCCTGATGCCTTCAGCATTTCAGAAGTCAACCCAGACACACTTGCCGCCTTCCCCACCTGCATCCTGCCTATTGACCTGCTCACTGTAGCAGCATCCACCAAAGACCAAGGGCCAAACACTGGATTTGCGGATTCCCAACCTTCCTTGTTGCAGCCAAACTCCACATTTAGCAACTCATTATAATGCTCTCTCTAGGCGTCTTTAATATGCCCACTGTTCACTGCTTCCATTCCATCATCATGTATCAAACACTACTCACCAGTCATAACCCTGTTTTCCCACTTCATCTGATTTGCCACCTAAAATATCAATTTCTTTCTTTCCACACTATTTAGGTTATCCAACAGAAGTCTCTGAGATTCTGATTTTGCCCTGTATACCTCCTTTTTATCCCTAAGCTTGGCAGCCAAGTAATCCTCTTTGTTACCACCTTTTTTCCAATCCCGGAAACGCGTTCTTTTCTCCTTAACTGAAACTTCTACACCCTCATATATATATATATATATATATATATATATATATATATATATATATATATATATATATATATATATATATATACGCTCGTCAAAAGTATGGAGCGCCCTGCATCCCTCTCTAGAAACAAACCTTTCAACATTGAAAAAACATATAAATAATGCATTATTTTTACCTTTAGTGCTTCGTAGTGTAGCCTTTACGCTTCTTCACGTACCTGAGACGTCTTGGAAGTGAAAGGGCGAGGCTCCTGAAGTGCTGGAGGGGTATTTTGTCCCAGGAGTCACAAATGGCGGCTTCCAGCTTAGGCAGAGAGCTCACGTCCTTCCATTGGAGACTCTTCCTTACGAGGTACCAGAGGTTTTCAATCTGGTTGAGGTCTGGGCTATTTTCTGGCCAGTCTTTCATGAATACCATGCAGTCATGAAGCCAATTGGTGACCGATTTGGCCTTGTGAGCAGGTGCACCGTCCTGCTGAAACACTCGTGCACCTGTTAGCTCAAAGGAGTCTGGTAAATCATTACACAGAAGCTCCATGTAAACATCCTGATTCACTCTGAGTTTCTTGGGAAGTACAACAAGCTTCCCCAAACCCTTCCCTGAGAAACAACCCTATACCATGACTGAATCAGGATGTTTTACTGTGCTTTCCACATACCGTGAGTCAAGTGGGTTACTACCTTTGCGCCGGTACACACGTGCTCCTCTGTTACAGGTGACACTAAACGTTGCCTCATCAGACCACAACACTGACAACCATTGCTCCTCACCCCAGTTAAGATATTTGTTTGCAAAGGCAAGCCTATGAAGTAGCTGGTTCTTGGTGAGAAGAGGCTTTCTCACAGGCCTGTGACTTGTGTAACAAAGTTCATGGACCCTACGAGACACTGTACTCACAGACACCTCACCAAACACTTCCGGGTTGCTCTCCTTTATTTTCCTTGCACTCACACAAGGATTAAACTCCACTGCATGTTTTAAAACATTAACAGACCTTGGGGAAGTTTTCCTAGGCCTACCAGACCTCGGTTTCTTTGTGTGAACTTCACCACTGTTTTCCACTCGAAATCGCGCAAACCACCGACGCACTGCCGATCGAGCCACACCAACCAATTCTCTAATTTCCTTTGTCTGGTGGCCTGCTTCCATTAGAGCAATGATGTGGGATATGATTTCACTCGATAGTTCAGGGGTAGATGCCATAATAAAGTGGCGAAAGCCAAAGCACTGCGGGACACTAGGTAAAAAATGGCGCAAAAAGAGAGGGAGACACAGCGGAGTTCCTCTCTCTCAGGCAGCCCATGGGCAACTGAGGTGGGAAGCAACCAGCACGCCGGAAGGCCTCAGGCTACTGTGACGTCGTGCTATTGCTGCAAACTTGTAGCTCAATTTTTACCCCCAAAAATGGGTGATTCTTTTTTAGCCATAAGTATTGCGCACCTGGTGGTAGGCGCTCGATAATTTTGATGAACACTATATATATATATATATATATATATATATATATATATATATATATATATATATATAATAAGTTTTATTTTATATTATTTTTTAATTTTCATTATTTTTTATATTTTTTTTATATTTTTTGACCTTACATTATTTATAAACAAAAATACCTAATCTAAAGACCCTAAAACTAATAACCTAAAAGACAAATCGCTAACGTATACTAAATTCTAAAAAGACAAATAGTTAAACCTACAGTAATAATTAAAATTAAAAAAAACTCGACCAAGAGAACACCATCGATTGCAGATATGTAATGTCTTTCTACATTACATACCTGCACTCATCACCTGCTGACTGTCAGTCGAGGCACAACCTAATATAGGGGACATCAGTATATGAAAGGGAACCAGACGAGTCAGGAACATTTCCATATACGTCAGCTGTCGGCCCTAATTAGAATGACTTAAACAAGATGTTATAATATATTTATGTAATATGTACAAAAAGTGGGGGACCTCGCCCAACCGACCACCATAGACTGCAAGTGCCCAATACCTTTCTATGCTGCACACTTGCACTCATCAGCTGGTGACTGTCAGGCGAGGAACGGGGCTTAATGTAGGGGACATCAATATCAGAAATAGATCAAAGGGAGGAGGAACTATTTCAAATATGTCAACTGTCAACCCTAATTAATAGTTCAATATATACATATTTACAGTCGATAAAAACCATAACCATTAAAAATGTCACATCACTCTGATCAGTCCGGTCTTTCTTAAGAAAGCCATCAATTTATCAGTCATAACAATGTCTCCATCACCCAGGATGGTGGAAACAGTGAAGGAGACGTCTGTTGCACCGCAATGATTTATAAGTGAAGTCCTTTCATGAATAAATCGCCGACAGCGCAGGATGATATGACTGATAGATAACACCGCAACACAAATGTCACAGTGGGTGGGAATCGTCTTTCCATATAAGCTTTCATGTACGTTAGGATGGTGGCATTAAGCCGCAAACGAACCAACACTTTTTCTTCCAGGCGACTGGGATGGTTGGCAGTGTCCCAGTCGCCCAGGTACAGCTTGCACGTTGGAATAATTAGTCTGGTCCACCGACCTTGCCACAGAAGATTTATTGATTTCTTTCTGAGAGAGACTCGACCGTAGATCACGAGGAACGTCCCAAGTCTCCCCGAGCTCTACAGCCGACTTTGCAAGTAAGTAAGCCTGCTCATTGCCGTAGATGTGACAATGACCAGGCACCCAGATCAGCATGAAGGACTTGTTGCATGAATGCAGTTTATTAACAATGCGGCCCTGGATCTTATTAGAATCCGTAGTGGAAGAAGATCGCCTGAAGGGCTGATTTTGAATCTGAAAATATGACAAATGAGTCATGCCTAGAACTGAGAGCATAGTCAATGGGCTGTCAATAGCAAAAAGTTCAGAGAAAAACACAGATGTATGAGTTGGCAACTGATACCTGAGGGCACATTCGGTCGACCATACACTTGCACCCACACATTCACTCGACTTGGAACTGTCGGTGTACAACTGGTGGGACCCCAAGTGACACACGATGATGTTACAAAACAAGTGGGGGACCTCGGCCTCCGGCGCCTTGGTCTTTGGTGCTGGGAGCCACGACACATCAACACTGAAACCAGGTGGCTCCCAAGGTGCTATATTTTTAATCACCAACTTGTCACAGTCACTTAGGTCCACACCAAGCTCCTGAGTCAGTAAGTGGAGGTGAACGGCAAGTGGCCAACGCATCCCCTGCAGAAAATGATGGTATTGACGCAGGGGGGTACAGGCCACATTGCCGATATTACTTTTCCTCCATGTTCTGAGTCCATAGGACCAAACCAGGTGGTCATGACGAATACGGAGGGGAGGCACATTCGCCTCCACTTCCATACGAGCTACACGGGTACACCGGACAGCTCCAAGACACATTTGCAAACATTTATTCTGCAACACATCCAATCCTTTCAGTGTGGCATCGGATGCCGAGCCATATACCTGTGTGCCATAGTCTGGTTTTAATCGAATAAGGGACTTATACACCATTAATAAAGATTTTCTGTTGGCATCCCATGTAGTACCCACTAGGTACTTGAGGACATTTAAAGGTTTATCACAACGAGCAATCAAATTATTAACATGAATTTTGAAGTTCAAATGACGATCAAAATGTATTCCCAAAAACTTTACAGAATTTTGAAAAGGTACCGCCTGATTATCCAAAGTTAAGCACAAATTAGGTACGTTAAGATTAATGAAGACTACAGCGGCACACTTAGGGAGGGAAAACTTAAATCCCCACTGCAAGGCCCATTGGTAGACGGAGTCAAGAACTGCTTGAATCCGCCCAGCCAAAAATTGTGCATTATGGGAAGAGTGCCATATTGCACAATCATCAGCATAGAGCGAGTATTTAAGATTCCTCAGGATGGGAGCTGATGACAGAATATCATTGATCATAATACTAAATAATGTCGGCCTAAACACACTTCCCTGTGGCACCCCGTTTTCCTGGATAAATATATCCGATGTTATGTTACGGGGCAATTTGACAGAAAAAATCCTTCACTAGTATTTCGTGTCGCCATGTAATGTCATAGGCTTTATGGATGTCCAAGAACACCCCTATCATGAATTCTTTATTGGAAAATGCCTCTGCAGTACAATGCTCCAAATCCATTAAATGATCTAGTGAACTTCTGTATTTACGGAAGCCACATTGTTGATCATTTAACAAGTTTTTCTACTCTAAAACAAAAAGAAGCCTATTATTAACCATACGTTCCATGACCTTACACAGAGAAGTCAACACAATAGGACGAAATGAAGTGGGATTCATAAGACGACCAGCATCTTTGGGTAACGGTATGACTTGCGCAAAGTGCCATGAGTTTGGGAACGTTCGAGACACCCAAATCTCATTGTACCATGCTAGTATCTTAGTCAGGTTGTCCTGATTAAGATGCTGGATCATACTGTATATGATGGTATCTGGTCCAGGGCTGGTGTCTTTACAGGATTTATGGGCAAGGAGCAGTTCATTTAGCATAAACTCTTGGTTGTACGGGGAGTCTATGTCTTCCGTGGCAAAGTCTGTGATCTGTAGCTCAGCCATGCGTTTATGATGTTGAAAACACGGATCATAATTGGCTGAGCTACTTACATGAGAAAAACTCCTGGCGAGGATGTTAGCAACGTCCACGGGCTCGTCATGGATGATGTTGTTCACCTGCAGGGTGGTGACAGGGAAGTATGGGCCTTTGTTATTTAATATTCTTATGGTGGACCAGACTTTACTTAATGGTGTAGTACGAGTCACCGTGGACACAAAGGACCGCCAGGAGTCACGTTTGGCCCTTCTTATTTTTCTCTTTCCCTCAGCCCGTGCCTATTTGTATGCAATAAAATTTTCCTCAGTGGGCTGACTATCAAAAATCCTGTATCTCCTATTGTGTTTCCTTAATGCTTGTTGGCAATCCAGTGTCCACCAATGTGCTCTATGCTTCGCGTGAACTGTAGAGGTCTTGGGAATAGCAGCCTCAGCTGTGTGTAATATGGATTTGGTTAAATTTTCAACCTTAACATCTATGATCTCCCCAGATATATCTAAATTGGCGATCCTTGAGAAGGATCTCCAATCTGCTTTCTTATAGTTAAATTTTGGAGGTGAAGGGTCCGAAACGATGTCGTGTGTATAAGAAAGACATATGGGTAAATGATCACTTCCCAAGGAGTCGTTATATGGGTCCCATGAGAAATCTTGATGTATACCAGGGGAGGCCAAAGATAAGTCAATGGCCGAAAAGTTACCAGTATGATCATCTACACATGTAACTCTACCATCATTCAGAAGACAGAAATTGGACTGTAATATTAGGTCGGCTATTTGCTCCCCACGACCATCGATCCCCAAGCTATCCCATTGATAGTGATGGGCGTTAAAGTCGCCCAACACTAACTTATTTCCAGGAAGATGTTCAAATACTGAATTTAAAGCATCACTATCAATGAGGCCATGTGGAGGACAGTACAGAGAGCAAATAGACAGATACATGTTATTAAATTTTACTCTGCACGTGACAGCTTCCAGAGTAGAATTTAGAATCACTTCCGTTTGTGGGTGTGATTTGTGTGTGTATATGGCAACTCCGTGACCTTCATATCTTCTATATGAGTGGTAGTGTTTGATCTGTGGAGGATCAGGATGATCCTCCAGGTGCATCTCCTGTAAACAAACAACGTCTGGCATGTGTATGGAAAGCAAGATTGCTATACTTTGTAGTTTATTCCTAAGACCCCTACAATTCCACGGTAACACAGTGAATGCGGCGGTTTAAGATTTACGTTGTGGGCCAGTATGCTTAGTCTTTTTATGTCGCCCGCCAACATGCAAGTGACTACCGGGGGACCTATCCTGGTGCTTGGTGACAGAAACCTCCATTTGCTCATCAATAATGAGGCTCCCAGAGCCACCCGAGCAAGAGCTACCTTTTCTCTTCCTCGCTGGACCAGGAGCAGGTAAGACATGAGGTCGTGACTTGGTAAGGGTTGTCAAGTTAGTTTTTTCAGGCTTGTCTAACTTTTGTTTAGGCCGCACTACCAGAGAAGTAGCAGTGGTCTGAGAGTATGAAGATGGAGCAGGGGCATCAGAAGAAGAGTCGGAATGTATAGTAGGAGCAGACGATGGTGCAATGTGAGTGACAGGATCGCTGGAGTCTGGGTCAGTCTGAGTCTCCACTGTGCACATCACAGGCCGGGACATAACCGCCAATGCATAGGAGACATTAGGCCTGGGAGTCGCATGCAACTCCCTTACCTTCTTCCTGGCATCGTAATAGGATATGCCCTCTGTGGCTTTCACTGTGAAGATCTCTTTCTCCTCCTTCCACTTTTGGGAATCCCTCGAGGAAGTGGAGTGGGCACCCTTACAATGAAAGCAACTCACAGACTCTGACATGCAGTGTTCAACATCATGACCCTGAACTGCACACCTACCACACACTGACTGAGAAGCCCGACAACCTTTTCTGCATGCCCATAAATCTGGCATTTAGAGCATCTAAGGGGATTCGGGATGTAGGGTCTGACATTTAAAATTTCATATCTCACTTTGACATTTGAGGGAAGTGAGGTCTTGCCAAAAGTTAAAACAATAATAGCGGTCTTCTTCCTTATGCCTTCGGTAAACCTGGTAATGAAACGCACAGCAATAACATGTTGTCCAATAAGTTCCCATACAATATCGTCCTCATCCATTACCATGAGGTCCCTGCAAGTGATAACTCCCTTGCAGGAATTCATGGAGTGAGGGATCCTTGGCTCGACATCATAGCAATGAAACTTACATAGCTTGAGCAAATCTTTAACTTGGCTTGAGTTTATTGTTTTGATGAGGAGGTCTCCAGAAGCAAGTTTTTTAACCTGTTCAACTTCACCTGCACAGCTGTCAATTACTTTCTTGATGAGAAAGGGATTGAGACTAGCCAGTGATGTAGAACCAGTCACGTGGAGAATGACATATGTTGCATTATTTACAGGGATGTCGATTGGGGCTCTAGTCCGGGGGCAGTCAGTTGTGACGTCAGTCAGTGAGACAGTCGGGGGTCAGTCAGGACCACCTCCCCCCCTGAAGGGAGGGGAGGCAGTAGGGGCGTCCGCCATAGTTTCCATTTCCCTCTAAAGAAGCAAGTGGGAAGGAGAAAAACGAGCAAGGGACGAATGACCCGGGTCCAAACACCTAAGTCTAAGGTTGCCCTCTCAAACCACTTCAGGGAGGCCCGACCGTGTTTATTCACGCCCCACAGCGATCAGTGGGGAGGACCCTCCATGGACAAGTAAGCAAAGGTAAACTCAGTGTAATGGCACAGACACCTACTGTACCTAGCTAAAGAGAGGGGAGGAATATGAGTAACTAGCTAACCTAGTCGCCACCATAAGAGTGAAAAAAAAGAACTAATGCCTGTGAGGCAGCCCAAGAAAGCTAGAGAAGAGAGCATACGCACATAGATCTACTCTTTCCACAACCATCCATCAAAGTCTGTGAAACCATATGGATTGTGGTGATAATGGTAGTGGTACTGATGACTTTGCAGTGGAATTTTTAATCATGTTCTGGCGTTTATGAATATTAGTGTTTTTTACGATCATGTGAAGGTTTGGTTTAAATGACCATATGGTGGTACTAATTACCATGCTGTAATGCTTATGTCCATGCTCTGGAGATATTGTTTATGATCATGTTCTAGTGCTAATGACCATAAAGCTTTTTTTTTTTTTTTTTTTAACAATCCCTGAGAGGCCGCCTTTGGCAACCCCTGCTCGATGTCGTCACTTCCTATCTTCAGAAATGAACCATAATTCGGAAACCGGTGTCCTGATTGAACTGGAAATTGTTTTAGTCTTCAAGTTAGGGCATATTAGCAGCATCTTACTCGGACTGAAATTGCTTTACAGTGCTCCATTTTTGCTGTGTTACAGTAACAAATGGGAATACCAACAAACCAAGAAACACAGAAATCGAATCATTATAATATAGATGTGCTGCTGTGGTTTATGTCGATGCGGTGATCATATTGTCGTGATGCTTAAGACCATGAGTTGGTGGTGTGCATGGCCTTGTGGAAGACTTGTTTGTGCGCATGTGATTGTGATGTATATGACCATGTGGCCGAGCTGTTAACGACTTTGTGTGCTTGTGGTGGTGGTGGTTGTGTTTATTACCACATGAGGGTGTCATGAACATGAGCTGGTGTCCTTGATTAAACTGCTGTGCATATGTGTGTGTGTGTGTGTGTGTGTGTGTGTGTGTGTGTGTGTGTGTGTGTGTGTGTGTGTGTGTGTTTAAAACAATATGTGGTGATGTTTAACACCGTTTTATGTTTATGATCATAAGGAAGCATTTATGATCATGTGTTCACGATCACTGATGTAATAAAACAGCATCTAGCGGTGTTTATGATGAAATTTTAAAGCATTTAAAATGTTATTTCACGATATGTGTTGTGAAGGACATATAGCATCTTACTATAATTTGCTTTGCTTATATATTTTTAAAAATAATACTGGAGTATATTTGAAAAATATATGAATAATGAGGAAATGAGAACATGACTTTGGGCAGGAGGGACGCTGAGATCAGATTCAACTACTGTTAGGGTGTGACCCTAAAAATGTTAAGAACCGTTGCTCTAACACTCAGACCTCTTCTCAGAGAAATGTAAAATTCCACCTATTCGCTTTGTCCCATTTCATATAATTATCATATTGCTATGCCGGTAGGATTAGGGTAGTGTTTTATTTCTGGAGATGTGAGGAATATTCTAGAAATTGAGTGTTCTGTCACAGGTTTAGGCTAGTGTTTACATCTGGGGATGTGAGGAACATTCTGGAGAGTTCGGCATGTCTGTTTTATTTTTCATTTTATCCCACCTTAGGAATTAGTTCTTGTCATTACTGTTATTGTGCATTGTTAATTTAAATACACTGTTGCACCAGAAAATGTAAGTTCTTTCCTAGGTTTTAGAGTATTTTGGGTTGCACTTGTAGGTGAAGTCAAGAAAGTTATTTAAGGACCGTTCCACATCCAAGACAGCTCAGATTGGTCGGTGAACCAGTGAGTAATAGTAAGTGTGCGGTAGTTCAGTTTTTCGTTAGTGAATAGTTAGTGAATCAGTGGCAGAGTTTGTGAGTCAGTGAGAGCAATCAGTGAAGGACTGAGTAGTCAGACAGAGGGTAAGAGTATTCGGCCAGTGAACAAGTAGTAGCAGACGGACATAGATAATGTGGGAGGGGAAAGTCAGTAATTTGCAACAGTACCTAGAAGGAATATAATCCAGAAGTGTTCATTTCTCTTTGATTAACCGCCTGACCTGGCTGTGTACCGTTCTAGCCATATCAGGGGAACCCTAAGGTGTAACAATATTTACACTGTATCAATAATCACAGTAGCGAATATCATGCAGCTAAGGGTTTCTTTATATAACAGCTAATGTGTGATTGGTAGCTGACGTCTATAAAAGTATAACAAACATGAAAAATAAAGAATTTTATTCTAAAATGGCATCAACTTTTAAAAAAGTTGCAGAAGTAAGAGATAATGAAGCACATAAACTAGAGAACAATTGTGAAAGGGAGTGATTCAGAGTTGCTACATTCTATCACCTACAAATTTTATGTGAGTACGTTATAGAATGTGGTAGTGAGTATAGAACTCTGAAATTCTTTCTATCCCAAGTGACCTCTTATTTTCTTTATTCATATCCTGTTTCTGCACTTATTTTATCTCCACATTATAACAATCGCTTTTCATAATATTTTTTTCTAGTTGATATAATAATAGCGATAGTGGTGATGATTATTACAATAAAATTAAAAGTTAGTTATTATTATATACCTGCACATCAGTACTTTAAAGTCCGTTTTCCCTGATATTCAATGATGAGTCAGACAAGAGTAACAGACACAACCTCATACAGTTTGCCGGAGCACTTGTTTTGATTCCGCCACTTCTGAATACTGTCTATCAGACTCTGTTGCCTTCTGCCACACTGACGACCTTAAAAACAGGGTTGTTGGAGCAGCTACAGTAGAATCGAGAGCGTGGGATGTTTACCCTCATTCCTTCTGTCGGTCAGCATGGATAATCCATTCTTTTGCAAGGGCCCTAAATTTTGCTAATGAAGTGTTTTCCAAAGTATTTTATACTTGGGTTTACCCATGGGCCACCTGGACTGTCTGCTATACCCATCCTCAGTGGACGGCATGGCTCAGTGCCCGTCCATTTCGGGACACCAAGTTTAATACTGAATGTTACTCTGCATCATTTCGGTAGCAACCACATCCCAGTGCCAGTCAATATCACGATACCTGATGAAGCTAGTAAAACCTCTTATGCCACATCTCAATGGCTGTCACATCTTGGTGTTATTTCATCCCAGGATCCAATTTCTCTAATGACCATACACCTTCAGGAGCTCTGTACTTGAGTATGAGGTCCGTTGTCATTGTCATAATTAACTGTCTCACACCTCGTACTTTTGTGCCCCACGTCCCTACATTACGCTTACAACTTTAATGTTTCATCAATTGATACTTAATTCTTCTTTTATTCAATCACGGAGTGCCAAGTGAGGGTAAATGACCAGGATACAGAGAATGTGAGCTACTTCACAATTTTAAGAAGTACGATGAACAAGTACAGGAGTTTAGCGAAAGAAGTGCTAGAAAGGGTGTGTAGGGAAGAAGGGCTCCAGCAGATACGTGGAGGGCGGTGATAAACAGTAGGGAGATGAGCATGGAGATTGTGTTATATTTGCATGACAGTTCTGTGAATCCCACTCTAAGTTATGGAAGTGAAGCAAAGATTTGCCGGAAGTTTGCAGGTCAAGAGTGGGAGAAGTGAAAATAAGTTATCGGAAGGGAGCGCGTGGAGTAACATGGGGAAAAGGACAGAAATGAGAAGGTTCTTGAGCGTTGTGGTAGTGAAATCGATGCGCAGGAGAGTGCTGTGATATGTACACTGTTAAATATTATGACACACACAACAAAGGACACTGGAAATTGCGGTTCTGTCCTCCCACATACATGCATCCCAGACAATAGATGACTACTATATCAGACACCACTTGTGTCCTTCATAATGAGTAGGGCATGGCCGTAAATGTAATACTATATACAGGTATTAATGAGCTGTCACTGCCACATGGTTACATCATTCTGGATGGCATCGGACCCACAGTGCACTGATACTTTCTGGAGTGAGTGTGCTGTTCAGAACTGACCTTGTGAAGAGAAAGGAGAGTATAAAAGACTGACTACGAGAGCCTGTGTGAGTGAGGTGGGGGACATGAGGGAAATCGGGGATGAGGTAAAAAGATGGGGTGTAAAGTATGTGAATCAACGCCGTATGAGATGGAGAGAGGGCTGTCTGATGGCAGAGGAAGAGGTGACATGGAGGCGACTTGTTCGTGGCAACTCTCTTCAAAATGGAGGCGTCTGGCCATTGACAGAAAACGCTTTAATCATTGCCTCCTCATTCCTGTACACAGTACCGGTATTTAAATAAATCAATATGTATTCATTTCCAGAACTTCTAGGACCTGAAAAACATCATCATCATCATCAACGTCCAATCCTGTTTTGCCCCATGAGGAACGTAGGAACTCCGGGCAGGCAACTTGGTCCTGACATTTAAGATGAGAATGACCAGCCTCACTCTTCCCTGGGTGGCATTACGTGAGCAGTAATCCCCAACCACCCCTTGGATAGAAACGAATATTTATTTCTATAGTGATGAAAATGCTTGTATTCTGGCTGACACTACGCATGACAATACAGTATATCACAGGTAACTCACTTGAAGAAGTATTTGTTCCCTTCAAGGGCGAACTTTTGGTCTGGGACGACATTCTTATATCGGTGGAGAACATCTTCCAGTTCAGACATGTGGCGCCCCAGCTGCATCAGATTGTTGCCCGTGACCAACACAGCTTGATCTGCTGCATCATTCGTCACCGTTTTACCTGTCGGGTCACTGTGATATAGTAAATATAAGAGACATCTCAGGCATACATATGGTTCAGTCCGCAGAGAACACACACACACACATTCTATACCCGGTATATATATATATATATATATATATATATATATATATATATATATATATATATATATATATATATATATATATATATATATATATATATAAATATGCGGTGAGGATCTGTCCGTTCTCCCCTTTGGGGCTAAGATGCGAAGGTATGTGTTTGAATGGATGAGTAAATGAGGAGTGTGTCGTCCTGTCTCGGCTACCTCCCTTTCCTTGGGGGAAGCAGCCTAGGTATATATATATATATATATATATATATATATATATATATATATATATATATATATATATATATATATACTGCCAAGTGGATTAAACTGACCATTATCACACAATTATTATGGTGTAGTTTTATAGCCCGTGCTTGGATTCCTAGCGTTATCTTACCAGTCCGGCAGTACGGATTTAACAGAGGAAAGACAACACGTCGAGATAACTTACCTTTGTTTAGTACGAGACAGCCTATGCTGAACTGTGTAGAATCGTATCATGGTAGCAAGAAATAAATGTATAAAGGCACCTTTAATTTAATATTATTAATGGAATAGTTTATTTGCTTCAGAACCAGTATTCTTGGTTAAATCGAGTGTAATAATTAGGTGGAAGCAAAAATATAATGAAATAGACAATAGAAATACGAAATGATTAAGAAGTAAAGGTTGGTATCCTGGGTGGTTTTCGCTCCTGATATGGTACCGTACCAAAATTTATGAAGGTTTGAATGATGACAGAAAATATGTCGGTCCTTTTTCATTAGACATTGCAGTAGTAATTCAATTATCTTTTTTTTTTTATTGAGCCAAGTAGACGAAGTCGATGGTCATTTTTATTTTACGAAATGTATCTGTGCGTATTTGTCTGGGTTGAAAACTCAAATCTCAGACATTATTGATAGTAGAATGGAAAGTTATCAACAAACGCTGTTTAGAGTCACAGGTAGACGATGTTGGTGGTCAAATTTTTGTACGAAATGTATCTCTGTCTGTGTCGAAAACTCAAATCTCAGAAAGTATTGGTTGTAGAAAGTTGTTTTACAGTCACAACCTGAGTTCTCATGTCACTCAGCAAGCGCTGGGAGTCATCCAGGATGGATACGTACTAAAGTTTTCATCTAAGTATTATTAGTATATCTGGCTCACAGATGACTGGTTGTCATATACATAGATAGATAGATAGATAGATAGATATGGAGCCTCTGTGGTACAGTGATAGAGTGTGCGTTTCGTACACGGGTGAATCAGGGTTCGCGCCCAGCCAGGGTCAAGGCCAATACGACTACCAGGTCTCTTCACTCAGTGGTACTACGCAGATGTGGTGACGTCACGTTGTGGAGGACTGTCTCCTCCCATTTTTCCCTCCACTTCTCAGCCTCTGCTGGGGGGTGAGTGGGGGGAGCTGCTCTTGTGACAGCTATAGGAGAAAGAGGAAGAGGCAGACATACCATGACTCCATTTTTTTTTTTTTATCCAGTACCTTGTCAGCTCTTATTATTTTGTTCTAGTTATCATCAGATGAATTTACCCAGATTAGAAAGAAACTGAGTGAAATGGGAATTGGAGTTTGCTAAAGTATAATGAGAATGACATAATGGTGATGATGAGTTAATATAGCTCTTTATAATGCTCTCACCATACTTTTAGCTCCCTTCAGCTCCTTGAACAATCATGCATTCCATGTTTTAATATAATTAACTGGAGCATGGAAGCTGAAGTTAGGGTGTATAATTTGCCTCAATAATTAGACCTGAGAGAAGGGGGAGAGATGGGAGAGAAAAGGGGTACAGGAAGGAGAAGTGGGGGGGATAGTTGCCAAACACTTCCAGAATACTGAACACTCCAAATCAATTTAAACCTACTGTATGCAAATACCTGTTTCAGTGCACATCAGGTCGAACAGTAAAGGTGATTGCTAAGCTTATCATTTAAAATTGCCTTGACATGGGCGGGAAATGAAACAGTTATTATTGTGGAAAAATATGAACATTACAAACTCACGACCAGTTACTCTGTTTTGTAAAAATTTGCTAAATGAATGCATGATTGAGTGATTATTCATGATATTTAAAAGTTATACTCCACAAATATATACATGCACACCAATGCACAATAAAGCTATCACAGAACCTAAAATGGAACAATTTATCACTGTTTATCACTGCCTGGCAACCACCTCTCAGGTGTATCCAGACCGTGATGACATGCACGAGCTGGACGCAAATTTGCCCTTGTATGACAAGACCTGGTAGTCTTATTGGCCTTGGCCAGTGTAATAAACTTTGGGAGTGTTCACCCGGCCACGTACTGCACTGCTGGACACAAGGGGTTCTGCGGTTAAACCAGTGTCGCTTACTATAAGCTATGCTTGCACCCAGTTGGCTTGCGTGGGCCGATTACACATGGTTCACAGACTACACACACATCCAAAGCCACTCCAACACTACAGTTACACTTATAAGCACTTCTCACCCTGCAAACAATCTCTGCCAGACAGCCTAAGCCACTTGGTAGAGATACATTGTATCATCCCGAATTTGGTCGGGATAGGCCGGTCCTGCAGTGGATTCTCAAACAGCTGCTGCTGCTGCTGATATAGATATATATATATATATATATATATATATATATATATATATATATATATATATATATATATATATATATATATATATATATATATATTATAAAGGCAATGGTGATAAGTATGAATGTACTAGATTTAGGGGTATGTCTCTTGAGTGTTGTAGGTAAGGTGTATGGTAGAGTGTTAATTATGAGAGTTAGAGAGGGTACAGAGGGAGTGATTGGTGATGAGCAGTGTGGCTTTAGGAGAGGGAGAGGATGCGTGGCTCAGGTGTTTGCTGTGAGACAAGTGTGCGAAAAATTTTTAGTGAAAGGCAAGGATGTGTTTTGGGCATTCATGGATTTAGAGATAGCCTATGATAGAATTGATAGGGAGGCTTTGTGGACTGTTTTAACCCGTCACGACCCAAGCTATTTCACACTTCCGACACCCCCCAATCCCGAGCTATTTTCGATTTTTTTTTGGGGGGGCTAAAACCTCCGCTTTTGGTGAGAAACATCGAAAATTCATAGAGAAATCGCTCACCTGAGGTTTAAAATACTCAATACAGGTAGCAGTACCTCCTTACCTTACTGGGTTTTCTATCAGGCTGGCTCCAAAGAAAACGAGTTCTATGGGAGGGTAACTATTCCACACCACTCATAACCGGTATTTATTTATTTATTTGGTACGAATTTATATGTAGTATGAGAGTATATTGGTTATCAAACAGTAATATAGGCATGATAAGCATTGTTTCACTCACTAATTAATCAACATACCTGACCTGTTTTGGTGACATTACCTGATCATCATTTCTGACTGTTTCTTCCTCTAATGCTATGTAAACCTTATCCTCCACATTGTCATCGACTGGGGAATCACTCTGGCCCTGAATGTCTTTATTGGCCAGGTCACTGGTAACAGGTGAATTGCTGAGACAATGGCATTGGGGGGGGAGGTTATGCTTTGTTAGGCATTGTTCCTGCCTGGCATCTTGTAGACGAATAAACGAAGGTGTCCCGTGTATACATACCAAAAATCACGCGTGAAATTTGAAAATTGTGCAAATTATGAACCTTGGAATTGCGCAACATATCAGTACATCGACGGGACTGGTTGTGACAAAACGTTGGGACGTACCCATACGTCAATGGGATGCCTCGTGTTAAGATTGTATGGACTTGATGGTAGGTTACTAAAAGGGGTGAAGAGTTTTATGTAAATAGTAGAACGTGTGGAAGAGTGGGAAATACTGTGAGTGACTGGTGTCCTGTGAGAGTGGGGCTGCGGCAGGGATGTGTGATGTTGCCTTGGTTGTTTAATATTTATATGGATGATGTTGTAAGGGAGGTGAATGCAAGAGTTTTAGGTGGAGGTCTGAGTCTGGTGAATATTAATGGTGGAGAGTGGAATCTGAAGCAGCTGCTGTTTGCAGATGATACTGCACTGGTGGCTGATTCAGAGGAGAGATTGAGACAGTTGGCAGAGGAGTTTGGAAGGGTGTGTGAAAGGAGGAAATTGAAAGTAAAGGAGAATAAGAGTAAAGTGATGAAGTGTACGAGGTTGGTAGATGGTAGAGGGATGAATATAGTTTTGAATGGTGAGTTGCTTGAGGAGGTTGTTTTAATTATTTAGGGTCACATGTTGCTGTGGATCGAAGAATAGATGCAGAAATGAAGTTTAAAATGAATGAAGTAGGAAAGGTGCTGGGAGGAATGAAAAAGGTGTTTAGATGTCGTTTGCTTAGAATGGATGTTAAGAGAAGGCTGTATGAGGCTGTTGGGGTACCGATTGCATTATATGGGGCTGAAACATGGAATATGGGTGTAGCAGAGAGGAAAAGCTTAAATGTAATGGAGATGAGGTGTCTGAGGAGTATCTGCGGAGTGACGCATACGGATCGAGTGAGAAATGATGAAGTGCGAAGGAGAACTGGAGTTGTTCGGGAGATGGCTGATAAAGTTGAGCAGAGGGTGTTGCGATGGTTTGGTCATATGGAGAGAATGGATAATGAGTGATTGGTGAAAAAGATAACTAGATCTGATGTGAGAGGTGTAAGGCTGAGAGGGAGACCACGAATAGGATGGATGGACAGTGTGAAGAGAGCACTGGATGTGAGAGGGATGTCTGTTGAGCAAGGAAAAGTGGCTGTGTGTGACAGAAATAAATGAAGAGATATTGTGAATGAATAAATGATGATGCAGCCCTGATGTGATATTCTTCTGCATTTGGTCTGATCAGATAGTCAGGTCAGGTGTGGGTAAGGGGATGGGTCTATTATGATGTGGCAGGGGTAAACCAGCTCTGCTGTCAGGCCCTGCTGTGGATTTTTTTTTTTTTTATGTGCTCGACTCTGGGCATAGGCTTCACAGCCTACTCCCGAGGCCCAGTAGTCTTCCTACACACCATACTCCTCTACGTGTCACCACTTCGACGCTAACACCCACCGTCCATATTGAATTCATGCTAGGGCTGTCTCATACAGGACTGGTGTTTTTGTAATAGCGGGAGTATTTTTTCGACATGTCGGCGGGTCTTCTGGTAGATCAGTAAAGTCTGCTTTGTATGAAATTCAAACCCTTAAACTGTTCCCTGTCCCAGCGAGGATTTGAACCTGGGTCCGGCAGGACAGCTGGCCACCTCTCTAACGATTTGTCACTGATTGCACTGCGCAGTTGACCCCCGTGCGGTGTGGTGTGGTGAGGATATGTCCCTTCTCCCCTTTGGGGCTAAGATGCGAATGAATGTGTTTGAATGGATGACTAAATGGGGAGTGTGTCGTCCTGTCTCTGCTACCTCCCTTTCCTTGGGGGAAGCAGCCTAGGTATATATATATATATATATATATATATATATATATATATATATATATATATATATATATATGCTAGAGTGGGAAATGTAACAATTGAAGGTGTAGTTGGCATGCATGGTGTGCTTGGAAGAAATGAGAATGGGGAACGAATGATAGGGATGTTTGTTGAACGAGAGATGGTGATTGGAAATACTGTACCTTGTTTGAGAGGAAAGATATATATAAATATTCATGGGTAACGCAGGAGGGTTGAAGGGTTGTTGATAGAACACTGATGGACTGTGTGGTTGTGTCCAGGAATGTAATAGAAAGATTGTTGGATGTGAGAGTTTTGAGAGGGGAGGGTGGAGGTATGTCTGACCACTACCTGGTGGAGGGAAATTTAAGAGTAGGTATGCGGTGAGTGAGAGCTAGGAGAGTTAGGTGTGGCAGGGAGGTTTTGAATGTGAGTTGGATAAAAGAGAGACAATGATAGAGTAACAGGAGAAGTTGAAAGATGAGTGGAACACAGTGAAGGATCAGGAAAATGGCAGTGTGGAGGTGGAATGGCAGTGGTTTACGAGTGCTGTGATGGAACTTCAGGAAGAGGTGTGTGGTGTGAGACGAGTGGTTGGTGGTGTCAGAAAGGGAAGTGAATGGTGGTACGAGGAAGTAAGAATGGATTTGGCTGAGACGTACATATGAAGTGCGGCTGCAGAGGAAGGATGAGATGTCATATGAGAAGTATAAGGAAAAGCGGAATTGGGCGAGAATGGTTGTGCATGACGCTGAAGTGACTGCAGATGAGTGGTAGGGTAGGCGGTTGACTGAGGATTTTTCACAAAATAAGAGACTGTTTTCGAAGAAGTTGAAAAGGGTGCGAAAGGGAGAGGCTGGGAAGGAAGAATGGGTAAAAGCAGAGGATGGAAGGATGTTAACTGAGATGGATGCAGTAAGGAAGAGATGGGCGGAGTATTTTTAAAGATTGTTAAATGTAGAGGAGGAAAAGGAGGCTGTGATTGTGGCAGATGGAAGAGTGCAAAGCATAAATGTGTTGGTAGGGTTGAATGATTCTTTGATCACGATGGAGGAAATGCAAGAGGCAGTAAAGGAGATGATAGCAGGGAAAGCTGCAGATATGGATGGGTGTGCTGTGGAATGCCTGTAAGGTGGTGGAGCGACTATTATTCTTGAGTGGTTAGTAAGATTGCTGAATGTGTGTTTTGTGAGCAGTATGGTGTCGATTGGCTGGGCAAGTGCTTGTGTGGTCCCGATGTATAGAGGTAAGGGTGATAAGTGTGAATGTACAATCTTTAGGGATGTAAGTCTGTTGAGTGTTGTAGGTAAGGTGTATGGTAGAGTGTTAATTATGAAAGTTAGAGAGGGTACAGAGGGAGTGATTGGTGATGAGCAGTGTGGCTTTAGGAGAGGGAAGGGATGCGTGGAACTTGTGTTTGTTGTGAGACAGGTGGGTGTAAAATATTTAGTGGAAGGTAGGGATGTGTTTTGGGTGCTCATAGATTTAGAGAAAGCGTTTGACAGAACTGATAGGAAAGCTTTATAGACTGTTCTGAGATTGTATGGACTTGATGGTAGGTTGTTAAGAGGAGTGAAAAGATTTTGGTAAATAGTAGAGCATAATTATGTAAGAGTGAGAAATATTGCGAGAGCTTGGTTTCCTGTGAGAAGGGGGCTGTGGCAGGGATGTGTGATGTCGCCTTGGTTGTTTAATATTCATATGGATGATGTTGTAAGGCAGGTGAATGCGAGAGTGTTAGGTGAAGGTTTGAGTCTGGTGAATCCTGATGGTAGAGAATGGAATCTGAATCAGCTCATGTTTGCGGATGGTACTGCACTGATGGCTGATCCGGAGGAGAGACTGAGACAGCTGGTACAGGAGTTTGGAAGGGTGTGTGAAAGGAGGAAATTGACAGTAAATGAGAATAAGAGTAAAATGATGAAGCGTACGAGGTTGGTAGATGGTAGGAGGATGAATATAGTTTTGAATGGTGAGTTGCTTCAGGAGGAAGGGTGCTTTAAGTATTTAGGGTCACATGTTGCTGTGGGAGAATTGATGTAGGAGTGGAGTTTAGAACGGATGGAGTAGGAAAGGTGCTGGGAGGAATAAAAAAAAGAGTTTATATGTTGTTGGCTTAGAATGGATGTAAAGAGAAGGCTGTGAGGGTGTAGTGGTACAGACTGCATTATATGAGGCTGAAGCATGGAATATGGGTGTAGCAGAGAGGAAAAGTTTGAATGTAGTGGATATGAAATGTCTGAAGAGTACGTGTTGAGTGACAAGTATGGATTCAAGTAAGAAATGACGTGCGAAAGAGAACTGGAGTTATGAAGGACATGGTTGATCGAGTTGAGCAGAGAGTGTTGTGATGGCTTGGGCATATGGAGACAATGGATCAAGAGCGACAGGTGAAAAAGATAACTGGATCAGATGTGAGAGGTGTAAGGCTGAGAGGAAGACCACGAATAGGATGGACAGACAGTGTGAAGAGAGCATTAGATGCGAGAAGGATGTCTGTTGAGTAAGGAAGTGTGGCTGCATTTGAGAGGAATGATTGGAGAGAAATTGTGAATGAATAAATTATGACATAGCCCTGAGGGGATATTTTCCCACATTAGATTTGACCAGCTTTTTTTAAGGTCAGGCGTGGGTAAGAGGATGGGTCCATTATGATGTGGCAGAGGTAAACCAGATCTGCTGTTGGGCCCTGCTGCGGATATCACTGATTGCACTGCGCACTTGACCCTCGTGTGGTGAGGTGTGGTGAGGATCTGTCCCTTCTCCCTTTGGGACTAAGATACGAATAAATGTGTGTGTGTGGACGAGTAAACTGGGAGTGTATCATCCTATCTGGGCTACCTCCCTTTCCTAGGGGGAAGCAGTTTAGGTAGTCTCTCTCTCTCTCTCTCTCTGTCTCTCTCTCTCTCTCTCTCTTTGTATCTATATATCTATATCCATCTGTCTATGTGCGTATGTATGTATCTATCTATCTATCTAGAGACAGAGAGAGAGAGCTTTGATGGACTATGTGGTTGTGTCCAGGAATGTAATAGGAAGATTGTTGGATGTGAGAGTTCTGAAAGGGGAGAGTGGAGGTATGTCTGACCACTACCTGGTGGAAGGAAAGTTAAGAGTGGTAAGAGATGGGTGAGAGCTAGGAGACTTAGGTGTGGCAGGGAGGTTCTGAAAGTGAGTGAGTTGGATAAAAGAGAGAAAATGATAGAGATCAGGAGAAATTGAAGGATGAGTGGAACGCAGTGAAAGATCAGGAAAATGGCAGTGTGGAGGAGGAATGGCAGTTGTTTAAGAGTGCTGTGGTGGGGCATGCAGAAGAGGTGTGTGGTGTGAGACGTGTGGGTCGTGGTGTAAGAAAAGTAAGTGAATGGTGGTGCGAGGAAGTAAGTATGGCTGTGGGTGAGAAGAGACCTGCATATGAATTCTGGCTGCAGAGGAAGGATGAGGTGTCATATGAGAGGTATAAGGAAAAGAGGAATAGGGTGAGAAGGGGTTTGGATGATGCTAAAGTGGCAGCAGATGAGAGGTGGTGTAGGCGGCTGACTGAGAATTTTCAACAGAATAAGAAAATGTTCTGGAAGGAGGTGAAAAGGGTGCAAAAGGGAGAGTCTGGGAAGGAAGAGCGAGTAAAAGCGGAGGATGGAAGAATGTTAATTGAGATGGATACAGTAAGGAAGAGATGGACAGAGTATTTTGAAAGATTGTTAAATGTAGAGGAGGAAAGGGTGGCTGAGATTGTGGCGGATGGAAGGGTGCAAGGAATAAATGTGTTGGGAGAGTTGAACGATTCTTTGATCATGAATGAGGAGGTGGAGAAGGCAGTAAAGGAGATGAAAACAGGGAAAGCTGCAGGTATCGATGGGTGTGGAGTGACTATTGTTGACTGGTTAGTAAGATTGTTGAATGTGTGTTTTTTAAAAGGTATGGTGCCAATTGACTGGGCAAGTGCTTGTGTGGTCCCGTTGTATAAAGGCAATGTGATAAGTATGAATGTACTTGCTTTAGGGGTGTCTCTTGAGTGTTGTAGGTAAGGTGTATTGTAGAGTGTTAATTATGAGAGTCAGAGAGGGTACAGAGGGAGAGATTGGTGATGAGCAGTGTGGCTTTAGGACAGGGAGAGGATGTGTGGATCAATTGTGTTTGCTGTGAGACAAGTGTGTGAAAAGTATTTAGCGAAAGACAAGGATGTGTTTTGGGCATTCATGGATTTAGAGAATGCGTATGATAGAATTGATAGGGAGGCTTTGTGGACTCTTTTAAGATTGTATGGACTTGATGGTAGGTTACTAAATGGGGTGAAGAGTTTTTATGTAAACAGTAGAGCGTATGTAAGAGTGGGAAATGTTGTAAGTGATTGGTTTCCTGTGAGAGTGGGGCTGCGACAGGGATGTGTGATGTCGCCTTGGTTGTTTAATATTTATATGGATGGTGTTGTAAGGGAGGTGAATGCAACAGTTTTAGGTAGAGGTCTGAGTCTGGTGAATGTTAATGGTGGAGAGTGGAATCTGAAGCAGCTGCTGTTTGCAGATGATACTGCACTGGTGGCTGATTCAGAGGAGAGATTAAGACAGTTGGTAGAGGAGTTTGGAAGGGTGTGTGAAAGGAGGATATTGAAAGTAAATGAAAATAAGAGTAACGTGATGAAGTGTAAGAGGTTGGAAGATGGTAGAGGGATGAATATAGTTTTGAATGGTGAGCTGCATGAGGAGGTAGAGTGTTTTAATTATTTAGAGTCACATGTTGCTGTGGATGGAAGAATAGATGCAGAAGTGAAGTTTAGAATGAATGAAGTAGGAAAGGTGCTGGGAGGAATGAAAAAGGTGTTTAGATGTTGTTAGCTTAGAATGGATGTAAAGAGAAGCCTGTATGAGGGTATTGTGGTACCGACTGCGTTATATGGGGCTGAAACATGGAATATGGGTGTAGCAGAGAAGAAAAGTTTGAATGTAATGGAAATGAGGTGTCTGAGGAGTATGTGTGAAGTGACTTGTATGGATCGAGAGTGAAATGATGAAGTGCAAAGGAGAACTGGAGTTGTTCGGGAGATGGCTAATAGAGTTGAGCAGAGGGTGTTGCGATGGTTTGGGCATATGGAAAGAATGGCTAATGAGCGATTGGTGAAAAAGATAACTAGATATGATGTGAGAGGTGTAAGGCTGAGACGGAGACCACGAATAGGATGGTTGGACAGCGTGAAGAGAGCATTGGATGTGAGAGGGATGTCTGTTGAGCAAGGAAAAGTGGCTGTGGGTGATAGAAATAAATGGAGAGTAATTGTGAATGAATAAATGATGATACAGCCCTGAGGGGATATTTTCCCGCTTTTGGTCTGATCAGCTAGTCAGGTCAGGTGCAGGTAAGGGGATGGGTCTATTATGATGTTGCAGGGGTGAACCAGCTCTGCTGTCGGGCTCTGCTGCGGATGTCACTGATTGCATCGCGCAGTTGACCTTTGTGCTGTGTGGTGCAGTGAGGATCTGTCCCTTCTCCCCTTTGGGGCTAAGATGCGAATCAATGTGTTTGAATGGATGAGTAAATGGCGAGTGTGTCGTTCTGTCTCGGCAACCTCCCTTTCCTTGGGAAAGCGTGCTTGGAAAAGTTTAAAAGGGGTGAGAGAGTGTTCTTGATTGGAGTTATGAATGGAAAAGTAGGGAATGTGAAGGTGGATGGAGTAGTTGGTGAGTGGGATGTGCCTGCAGAGGTGGATGAGAATGACAGTGTCTTAGTGAACATTTGTGCCGGGAGGGAGTTAGTGATAGCTAATACCCTCTTCAGGCACAAAATGATCCACAGGTATACATGGCGAGTGATAAGAAGGGTGGATGATGAACTAAATGAATGGAAGGCAATGTCTGATTATGTGTGTGTGAATGAAAGGATGAGACGGTGTGTGATGGATGGAAGAGTATATAGAGGTTGGGGGAGTGGACTTTCAGACCACCAGTTGGTGATGGTCAGAATGAAAGTAAAAATGAAATGGAGAAATAGAAGGTGGGAAGGACAGGAGGAAGTAGTTCTTACAAGGAGAATAGAAGAGTTACAAGAGGATGGAAAAAAAAAGGCAGAATATAAGAGGGAAGTGGAGGAGCGATTGGGTAAGTATAGATTGGAGCGAATGGGGGGCGTGGAAGATGTGTGTATGATATGCACCCAAGAAATCTGTGCTGCATGTGAAGTGGTGTGTGGGGTGAAGAGAGGACGAATGGGCATGCAGGGAACAGCATGGTGGACTGACGAGGTGAGAGAGACTGTAGCATAAAAGAAGAAAGCATATAGTGAGTGGATGAGAAACAGGGGCGTGGAAGAAACTGAGAGACAGAAGAGAGAGTTACATGTAGAGAGAACAAGAGGAGAGTGGATGAGGAATTTGGAAGGAATTTGAGTGTAAAGTCGAGGGAATGTAAGAAAATGTTCTGGAAAGAGGTAAAGAGAGTTAGACAGGGTACCAAGGAAGTTAGTAGGGGAGTGAAAGATAAAAATGGTAGGTTACTAGTGAAGAAGGGAGAAAAAGTGAGCAGATGGAGAGAACACTTTAATGAATTGTTGAACACAGAGAATCAAAGTAATGCGAGTATAAGTGGCTGGTGAATGACTGGAAAAAGGAGGGAGATGAGAAAAGAGGAAGAAATCAGTAGGATGGGAAGTGTGGAAGCAATGAAGAAAGTTAAAATGGGGAATGCCCCAGGATGTGATGGAGTGTGTGGTGAAATCCTGAAGCATGGGGGAGATATACTAGTAGAATGGATGTGGAAGATGTGCAGATTGGCCTGGGAGGAAGGTAGAGTTCCGGACGATTGCCAGTCAGGTGTAACTGTTCCCTTCTACAAAGGAAAAGAAAAAAAGAAGTGTGGTAATCATAGGGACATTTGCCTACTTACTGTAATAGGAAAGGTATATGGTAGGATACTTATTGACAGAGTTAGGGAAATAACAGAGGAATTAGTTGGAGAAGAACAGGGAGGTTTTAGGACGGGAAGAGGTTGTGTAGATCTGATATTCGTTCTTAGATCTTTAGTGGAAAAGTTTCTAGAAATGGGAAAGAAGTTGTATGCAGCCTTCATGGATTTGGAGAAAGCATTTGACAGGGTGGACAGACAAGGATTGCGGAACGTATTAAGAATATATGGATTAGATGGGAAGTTGTTGAATGTTGTGAAGAGTATGTATGAGGGTGCCAGGGCTGCAGTGCGTGTGGATAGTGATCTGAGTGAATTTTTCTATTTGAAGGTTGGATTGAAACAAGGATGTGTCATGTCTCCATGGTTGTTCAATCTGTATATGGATGGGGTTATAAAAGAGATACAAGGTAGGGCAGTGGATGTTGGAGTGGTCCTAGTGAGAGAGGGCAGTGTTTGGAAACTCCCTGTACTGTTGTTTGCAGATGATACTGTGTTGTTAAATGAAGATGAAGGGGAGGTGCAAGGCTTGGTGGATGAGTTTGGGAGAGTGTGTAAGAAACGGAATCTAAAAGTGAATGTAGTGAGGAGTAAAGTTATGGTATTCGAGAGAGGTGAAGTTAGTGAATGTACAGTGAGGTTGGATGGGGAGGAAATGGAGAATGTGAGTGCATTTAAGTACTTGGGTAGTGTGATGAGTAAGGATGGAAATTTAGGGGGTGAAGTGCTTGAAAGGGTGCAGCAGGGAAGAAAGGTTCCTGGAATCTTGAAAGCAGTGAGAAGAAACAGGAAAGTGAGCATGGTAGTGAAAAAGCTACTACACAGCAGTATTGTGATACCAACTCTCAGGTATGGAAGTGAAGCTTGGACATTGTTGGAGGGACAGAAGTCAAGAGTGAGAGCAGTGGAACTGAGTTGTTTGAGAGGAGCATGTGGGGTCACATGGAGAGACAGGCTGACAAATGATGAAGTGAAGGGGCAGCGTGATGTGGATGTAGATGTGATAGGAAGCGTTAGGAGAAACACATTAATGTGGTTTGGCCATGTGGAGAGGATGGAGAGTGAGAGATTGATAAGAAGAGTGTATGTGAGTGAGGTGGAGGGATGGAGAGGGAGGGGGAGGCCGAGGATGGGATGGAGGGACGGAGTGGAGTGGTATATGAGAGAGTTGTGTGTTAGCTGGCAGCAGTTCTGTGAAATGGCTGGGAACAGGGCGACATGGAGGCGATTTGTTTGTGGCCACCCCTTATAAGATTAAGACATCTGACTATATATATATGAGTCTCTGTGGTACAGTGGTAGAGTGTTCGTTTTCATACACGGGCGAGCCAGGGTTCGCGCCCCGCCAGGGTAAGAAACTTTGGGAGTGTTCACCCGGCCACGTACTTCATTGGAGGCTACAAGGGGTGTTGTGGTTGAACCAGTGTCGCTTACTATAAAATATGCTTGCACCCAGTCGGCTTGCATGGGCAATTACACTTGGTTCACAGACTACACACATATCCAATGCCACTTCAACACTACAATTACACTTACAAGCACTTCTCACCTTACATACAATCTCTACTAGACAGCCTAAGCCACTTGGTAGAGATACATTGGCTGTATCGTCCCAGTTTCGGTCGGGATAGGCCGGTCCTGTAGTGGATACTCAAAAGGCTGATGATGATGATTATTTATATATATATATATATATATATATATATATATATATATATATATATATATATATATATATATATATATCACTAGCCTTTCCAACTCCGTTAGCACGAATGAGATAAGAATTAAGAAAATGTTACTGAACACAGGATACAAGGAAATGCATGCTTATATCTCTGACTGGGGTAAAAGTAATCTTGTTGTTTTTAATGTCTCAAGTAATCATCTCGTACATTTTTCAACCTGTGAAAATATTCCGTAGGAGTATCCTTTAATTTTTAACAATATCCAACTCAATCCTGGATCATCGTTAATCATACTTCGGGTTTCATTCTCTCGGAATTAATTTTGGAAATATCATATTAACTCTTTGGTAAAATCATCTTCCAGGGCCAACTCCATGCCTTCTCTACCTCTGCGCAGTTGTTGACTTTATGCACGGGTTTTATTCGACCGTGTGTAGAGTACAACTCTCATGTGCTGGGAGGCTCCCCACACAGCTCATCTCAACGAGGTGTAGTGAAAGGCTTTTCGTCTCATTAACTCTCCTCCTCTTACTGGTTCCCTTCAACCTTTGCCTCTTCGCCGCACTGTTGCATTTTTATCTATTTTCTATCGCTACTTCAATGGTCACTGCTCCTTTAAACTGTCAGCTTGCAACCCTCCACCACGTCTAGCAACAATTTTTACCCCTTTACTGTCCAACTCTCTAGAGTAAGATTTATCCGTTACTCCAAGTCCTTCATGTATGCAACAAATCAACTCTAGAACTGTCTTCCTCTGTCTGTATTTCTTGCAGCCTATCCGGTCATTCAGATGCAGTGTGTTCAGGTATCTCGAAATGAACAGGTCTTGAATTTGATTCTGTGATACTTTGTGTTTTTCTTTGCAGGGAACAATCTTACGAGCTTCTGGCCTTTGGTATTTTCTTTCTTGTATAAAAAAAGAAAACATATTTATAATAAAGAAAACTATTATCTTTGGAACAAATACATAGTGTTCATTCAGTTCAACTGCTAAATCTCTCTCTCTCTCTCCCTCTCTCTCTCTCTCTCTCTCTCTCTCTCTCACACACACACACACACACACACACACACACACACACACACACACATACCTCCGGTGATGAATCGTCCTGTAGACGTGGGCTCGAAAGTGTGCCACCTGAAGAGCCACTGGTTGCACTCAAGGTAGGCACTGAAGAGGCCCTCGATGGTCTCATCATCAAAGTCCTCACTGGTGTTGGTAAACCATGTGAACAACAGGGAGAGGTGCTGTGTGTAGAGAGATATAAAGGGAGAGACTGGTTGAAGTATGGTAGTGGTGAGGATGAAATATAGAGGCATAGTATCATTAACACACACACACACACACACACACACACACACACACACACACACACACTCAGATGAACACATAAACAGAGTGGTGGGTGAGGCGTGAACCCAGTTACTTATCTGAAGCTTTCACTAGTCATGTAAAGTGGAATAAAGAGAGGAGTTAGGGACGAGTATGGCCCTGGTTTGTGTACCGATGAAGATAGTCCTTCGTGTGTTGGGGCGGAGAATGCAATAGTTGAACAGCACGGTGATAAAGTGGATTATAACAGAATAAGCTATATGCATTAGGCTGGGAGTTGATGATGATCCTAACCCCTTGTGACAGATAAGCCGATCTGCCTGACTCTGTAGGTGCTTGAGAAAATGAGACATGCTTGAAATTGACTAAGAAACCAATTTCATACAATATATTCATTTACTGGATTGTTTTATTCTGCTTATTTCTTATCATTAGAATAAGTTCTTACCAATCTTCCTTAAACAGAAAGAAAATACTTGTGGTGAGAAGGCTGAATGAGCATGGGATGTTGAAATATTAGTGACTGACTGAAAGCCCTGGCAACGACTGATTAGGGGAAAGAAAAATCTTCGTAATGACATACGATTTGATTCTGACTAAACGCTGGAAGGCGTGTACCATTATCACTCCCCCCGTGTATATGAGATAGTTGTAACACTGATCACAAAGAGCGTTCGCTGCCATTCACAATATGCCAGGAAAGTCTGAAATGTCACCTGTAGCTTGCTGGAGATGCTTTGCAAAAAATCAAGATTATAGAGGAGGTCGAAGGACCTCCTGCATAAGTTTATTAGGTGATTCTGGATTTTTTTTTCTTTTTTCATTATTAATGTGGATTCAGTTCACACCCATTTCAGACTTATGGTTACTACTGCTCATATGGACCCCGGATTAACCCGTAAGGCCATCAATAACTGTACTTTCATAACAGTCGAGAAGTCAGTAAATCACCCCCAAAAGTTATATCCCAGGACACCCTAATATACTTCTGATAAGCTGTCGTTACCCACTCCGGTGTGGTAGTATCGGAAAATAAGCAAAGGCAACCACATTCACCCACATTTGGGATTTCACCTGTCATATAGTATATAATGATCTACATATAATAGTTTATGACAAAACAAAGCCTTACTCATATACGATTTTATTCCAGTTGCTTCAAAAGAATGGCAGTTGTGTATCAATAGCAAAGAGTCATCCCCCTCATAAACCACTTAATTCTAATTTTTCTTGCTCCAATTATTATTTGTGGATTTGAATATCTCCTTTAAATTTTCTCTTCCTGTAGTTGCTCTTATATATAAAATATGTTAAAATGTGTCACACATAAAAAGAATAACAGAGAAAATAACTATTCCATAACAGATTCCAGACTGAAACTTGATCATCCCTCCACCAAAGTTTTCACTGTACATGACAGATTGATTAGGAGGGGAGGGGGAATGAGAAAGAAAGCAAGAGAGATAGTGTAATAAAGTAAAACTGCATTACGATTTCATATTTGTTTGGATCTGAGCACATGCCAAGACTGAGTCTGCGAATTTCGTTACAGTACATGACAGACCGATATTAAAAATGATAAGGGCAATAAGTTATGAAAAGATGGAGGAAGATATGCAATAAAAACTACAGGTAAATGGGCACTCAACTCTGTCCGGTTTCATGGCGGTACCCTATGCATTCTACTGCATATATATATATATATAGATAGATAGATAGATAGATAGATAGATAGATATAGATAGATAGATAGATATTTAGATATTTATATATATATATATATATATATATATATATATATATATATATATGAGTGGAAATTCGAATACACATCATCTACTTTTACTCTTATTTTCCTGTCACTAAGATAAGAAGAAATCAAAGGAACAAAAGACGTTAGTCCATAGCAAGGAAGTTTGGACAGCAGGGAACGGTGCCATACTCTGTCGAAAGCTTTAGAGATATCAAGAGCTACTGCATGAGTTTCTCCAAAAAGATCAATTGATTGATGGATGGTATGAGTTAAGAGATTGAGTATGTCAATGGTGGATCTTTCGTGGCGAAAACCGTATTGTCTATCACTAATTAAGTTGTTGGATTCAAGATGTTTAACAATATGCTTATTAATTAAAGTTTCAAATACCTTACCAAGAGAAGATGTGACAGCTATTGGTCTGTAATTGGAGGGGTCAGACGAACTCCCTTTCTTCGGAACTGGGTGGATATTGGCTTCTTTCCATGAATTTGGGAATAAAGAAGTACGTATGCATAGTCTGAATAATTTAGCTAGGACAGAGGCAAGTTCAGGGGAACACTTTTTCAAAACAATTGGCGGAATTCCATCTGGGCCTGGAGCTTTGTTGGTAGGTAAATTGTCTAGGATGGATTTTACGTATCTTGTCTGTATTTTAAGTGGGGCAATTTCGGGAGAGTCAAGTTCCAGTACTGAGACATTCTGGCTGGTATCATCTATGGTAGAATTTCTGGCAAAGGTACTAGCAAAGATATCTGCTTTCCCACGTGGGTCATTTGTAATATTGCCATCTGAAGATTTTAGTGGGGGAATGGAAGATGACTTGTTAAAGTTATTATTGAAAGAATTAAGAGTTGACCAGAATATTCTATTGTCATTAGGGTTGTTAAGTAGTTTTGATGCTTGCTTTTGAAGAAAGTTTGATTTAGATAGATTTAATACAGCTTTTGCATGATTTCTAGCAATTTTAAATTGGGAGAGTGATTCAGATGTTTTTGATTTTAAGTAAGAGTTATATGCTAATGACTTTTGGGCTGTTGCTCTGGCACAATTGCCATCAAACCATTTTGGAGAGTTTGATCTTTTAGTGAATTGTTGACTTGGTATGAATAAATCCATACCAGCTTGTATTAAGTCGCAAATGTGGGACTGGGTAGAATTGGGATTACTAGAGAAGAAAGACTGCCATGGAACATCAGCAAGATAATTTCTAAATCCATCCCAGTCTGCCCTGTCAAAGTGCCATCGGGTCACCCTGACAGGTTCAGAATGGGGAGGTGTAGGAGGGTTAACTAATGAGGCTTTGATGAGATTGTGGTCAGAGGATCCAAGTGGTGACAGTACCTCTATCCTGTATTGATCTGGATTATTTGTCAAGAATAAATCCAAGAGATGGGCATTATGGTCAGGATTATCAGGTATTCTGGTTGGTTGCTTTACCAACTGGGTGAGATTAAACGATTCCGCAAACAGCTCGCACTCTAGACCAGCGTCGTCAGTCCGGGCAGAATGCAATAACCATTCAACATTGTGTATGTTAAAATCACCCAAAATGGTAATTTCATTGCCAAGGGCAAGGTCAAGGTTACTCAACTGAGTGGATATGGAATCAAATACACTGGGTTCCGAAGAAGCATTGGGGGAACGATAAACTACACAGATATATTTGGTAATGTTTTGGCAATTTGATTTATATAATGAGTAATCAAAACTGGATGAAGTGAAGTTAAAATAGTGTCAACTGCATATTGGGATTTGATATAACAACAGGTGCCGCCCTTGTTACGAAAGTTTGTAAGGAGATGGTAACCGGGAAAACAAAATGGAGATAAATCGGTAGAGGGTGAGATTTGTGGTTCTGTGAGGAAAAGGGCCAAAGAGGATATGGACTGAAGGAAAAAATGAACTGAGTTTAAATTTGTGGTAAGGCCGCGGATGTTGGTAAAGAATAAGGCCACACCGTCACCTCTTCGCCGACGAGCATTCCCGGAAATAGCAACAGTCGCTGCAGGCACAGTCACTTGATGGCGACCGGGAGGACCCTGTGCCTCCAGCCCTACCCTGCCGGTGGTGGCAATCCGAGGTACCACCTCATTTGACAGTAAGATTGCAGCGGCCATTACTAAAGATGTGAATAGAAGGTGTGATGTGTTATGTGCATGTAGTGTGGTGTAGACAGTTGAAGGTAGAGGTATTATGAGAGCATGCTGGCCTACTCTCTGTGTAAATGAATGCACTGAAAATGTTCAGAAAAGGGAGATGATCAGGATCAAGTCCTGAGGGCTGGTGAAACGGGAGCTCCAGCTCTCCCTATCACCAGCTTGCCATCAACCTCGGGAGTACTGCCCTGTTCGACTGGTGCTACAGTCTACTCCACACCTCCCCCAACTTTTCCATAAATTCCTTGACAAAGCCAATCTGTCCCACGTTTTCCCTGCATAGTTCTCTGTTTTATCTCTCCACCTCCTGTCTCGCCCTTTTCTGCCACACTTACAGTCACTTGAAGTCCAGTCAGTCAGCCTCTTGCTCCATTGGTTATCCCATATTGTTGTAGCATGGCCTGTCCACTTCCATTTCTGTTCTTTTATAACTTCTATAATGCCATTGACTTTAGTCTGCACTCTCACCCAAGTTGATATTTTCCTGTCTCTTAAAGATATTCCCAATACTGAGTTTCTTTTCCTGTCTCTTAAAGATTTTCCCGATGCTGACCTTGCAGTTGCTCTTTGAGAATGATTCAGTAAATTTTCCATTGATTTTGTAATTTTTCACGTCTCATAACCATACATCACTGTTGGGATTATACAGTCGTTATATACCTTTCATTTCATACATATCGGCAAGCTACTCTTCATGATTAATTTCCTCTTTGTTTCCCAAAGCATTCCATATAATTGAAATGCATCTATTTATTTCACTGTCAAGGTTTGTTGGTAGTTTTATTATTTGCCCCAAGTAAGTGTACTCCTCTACTTCTTCATGAATTTCTCCGCTTATTCTAATGACGCTCTTTGGTGTATTTGGATTAAACATTAGTTTTATACCACTGTAGACATGCTTTGAGACTTTCACTGTTTAGGTTATTTAACATTTCTTGCAATGTCTGTGCTGTTTCTGAGATTAGGACAATGTCCTCTGCAAATCGTAAATGGTTTAGTTTTTTTTTTTTCCATCTTTGTTTTGCCTATTACTTTGTTCTCCCAGTCGAGCCTTCTGATAATACTTTCTAGGCATGCTGTAAATTGATAACTTCGGTGAAATTGCATCTCCCTGATGCATGTTCTTCTCCATCTATTTTTTTGAGTCTGTATGTAATTTAACTGTAGCAGATACCTTTTTATATATATTTTTTCAAGCAGTTTTGCAATGTTCTCATTTTCTCCTTGTTCCTATAATGAATTTATTACAACTATGTGTTCCACAGGGCTGAAAGTCCCTTCACTGTGAAAAGAACCTAAACACAGTGGTTTATTATATGCTGTAGTCTTCTCAGTTAGTTGAATCATTTTGTGCAGGCGATCAGTAGTCGAATACCAGCTTCGGAATCCTGCGTGTTAAGGAAGTTGGTTTCTTCCAAACTTGTTGTTATTGTGTTTGTAAGAACTAATGAAGTGTTTGTATATAACTGGTAATAAGCTAATGGGCAGATATTTACCAAGATCTTTTGAGTCACTTTTTTGATAAAGCAAAGTAACTATTGCATTACACCGCGTTTTGGGACTTTTCTTATTCTTTGTACACTGCTTACATTAGTGGGTGGGCCTATTTTGTACTTCTACTCTTGAATCCGACAGTAACTCTGCTATTATTCCATCATCTCCTTGGGTATTCCCCCTTTTCCTACTTTGAACTTGTTAATGGCCGCTGTCGTCGAATGACGTGTGGCCGTCGATGTGGCACGATCTGTCAAAACCTATGAACAATTTGGGGAAGGGAACGAAGGTCTGGGAGATGTTGACATTGACCTACTTTACCCTCCAAACCACTCAGGCAGTCAGTACATCTTGTGAATTAGTCATGAGTGGATGTCCATCTAATGCTTCCTGCAAGTGTTAGTGTAAGGAAGAATAAGAAAGCAAGTCAAGAAAAAAAAGAAAGTGTGTTTCCCAGAGTGTGACTGGTTATCAGTGTTTGTTTTTTACCTTAGAAGGGAGGGAAGAGAGATAAACATCCCTTGCCTTGCTCACTCTGCCCATTGTACAACCCACAATCATACAGGGGTAAAAAGTGAGTGGTTTTTTACCTTTACTCATTTTACTTTTGTCATTGTTTGTTTTATTGGATTGTTTTCCTCTTTTTTTCCTGGAAAAATATTCATATTCTGTGTTAAATGTACCGTACTTACAACTACAAATTACAATTTCACCATCTCTTACCCCTCCTTTTCTAGCCCACAATGCTAATCGCTGCTCTTATTGTTTGGTGATAGAGAGGGTTGTCCCTAAACACATACAGCTGCACCAATTATCCTGAGCCAGACTAAAAATAACATCCCTCTCCTCTCTTTCCACAAGCGCTAAACCACAAAGATTTTTTTTAAATTCAATTAGGAATAACCATTACAAAAATAAAGGGAAAATATTCATAACTATATTTGTATTTATAAGTACACATACTACTGTATTATGTACTGAATTTCTTCAGTTTACATATTTCTTGTTTTGCACAAGCATTTCATCAACATTATGAGGTGTATGCGTTGTGAATATATGGATGTAAAACCTTTCCTGCCCTTCACGCTAATTCCTTAGTGTGAGGTGCTAATATTGGATCCTATCGATTTTGGCAGTGACTGGTTCAGCCTATGCACACACAACAGCACCCTTATCTGGTAGCAGACTAAAAATAGCATCTTTCGCCTCTCTTTAGACACACACTACATCCAGATTGCAAAACTAATTCCATAATTGCATAAACAGAATAAACATAAAAAAAAATGAGGGGGGAATCATAATTATTCTTTTTATAAAACTTCCCATATTATGTGCTGATTTTATTCGTATTACATATTTCTTGTCATTCCAAACCATTTTAGCAACAAGGATTTTTTTTGGGGGGGCAGAAATAAGCATATTTCTTAGTTCACGCATTTCCATAGTTTTTACCATGTCCGCAGTAATTTTGCAATATTTTCTGCCATTCATTACGATTCACAGGATGGGTTTTGGAAGCCATAAATTATAATGCCAGATGCGCCAGATGACTTCCTTCACGTTGATGAAGAAAAAATCGAGTTTCGAAACTTGAAAAAAAAAAAAAAAAAAAAAAGTCCTGGCACCTGCCAGGGGGGCACATTAATTTCCGACAGCAGGGTCACTGAGGGGTTAAGAGGAATGTTTACTTCGTCTGGTGATACCTCTGGTATTTCTCTTGTGTCAACTGAAAAGTTATCTATTGGTACTGTTATCTTTGATGCATACAGCTCTTTGTCATCCTATATCTACATTTAATGACTTCATTTTTGTCGTCTAGTAGCTAATATAATTTATTGCTTTCTTTGTGCCATTTTACGTCAGACCTGTTTCAGGCTTTTTCTTTTTTTGATGGTTTCTTTTATCTGATCCATGTTTGTCTTACTTTTTCTTCTCCCTTGTTCTTGTTCATAAGCTTATTTATTTCCGCTCTTTCTATTTCACATATCTTTGCTTTAACTTTCATCTCTTTTCATCGTTTCATGAGTTCGAGGGCCATTATAGAACACTTGTAGGCTTTGGTTGAACTATCTTTTCCTACTACCTCTGCTGATTCTCATAGCACCTTTGTTAGTCTGTCATTCACCTCATCAATGTCATACTTAGCATAACTTGAAGCCTGGATCTGTTCATTATTTCAAACTGAAAGGCTGCTCTGTTTTTGCTCAATTTTGTTGGGCATATCTATTTATTTTTTATAATCAATAATTTCTGAAATTGAAACTGACTGTCCAACCCACCATTCTATGGTCAATTCCGATATTTGTTTTGTTGATAACTGTGACATTTGTGATCATATTATTCTTATCTGCTATGATGAAGTCGATTTCATTCTCTGTTTCTCGATTTGGGCTTCTCCAGGTCCATTTTCTTCTCGTTTTTCCGTGGAAGAATGTGTTCATTATTTGCATCTTATATTTTTCTGCAAAATATACCATTTCACTTCTGGATTCCTTTCTCCCACTCCGAATTTTCCCATACATGCTTCTCCATTTTTCGATTTGGCAACTTTTGCATTGAAGTCTCCTATGAGTATAGGATATCTGGTCTTTCTTCTTCCAAAATCTGTGAGATGTCATTATACAATGTTTCAATTTCTTCATCTGAGCTTTTAGAAGTCGGTGCATATACTTGAATTAGTTTCACGATGTATCCTTTGCTTAGTCTAATTACAGTCCATGGTACTCTTTCACATACTCTACTGAATTAAATAATGTTCTTAGCGAGATTTTTGTTCATTAGAAATCCTGCACCACTAACTTTTATTTGCCTTCTTCTGTAGTGAAATTGGTGGTTGCTGTCTTTCTGATTTAAATTTTATTTTCTGTGGATCTCAATCACACCTACAATTTCCCAACAAATATTTTCTAATTCAGTCACTTTCGATGAAGGCAGTGCGGTTGGACCTTCAATAGACGATGATCCAACAGGAACGCCTGTGAAATCATTAACAGTAGAATTCATATTTGGTTGGGAGGATTGTGGAAAATAATCTCGGCTCCCTGCCACATAGTTTCTGGTGACATACAATTTTTGTGCCACTTTATTCAGTGGAACCGTATATATCGCTAGGTGATCCCATGGTCCTTCGCTGTCTGAGAAAGTAACTCGTACATCTGCAAGGACAACCCTTGTCCACCACCCAGGGACGCGTGCCCACTGATATCTACCTACCTGCCTATCTATCCATCTTAGATAGATAGATAGATAGATGGATGGATAGATAGATATGGAATAAAAACAGAGAGGGAACATGAAAGAAAAAGTGCAGATTTGAAATAAGACCAAATATTAATGCATCTAACTGAGTGAGTTTGAACTCATGACTCGATTTTTTTTCGTAGCTGAAGTTGTTCACATACAGGAGATAGGTAAACGAAGAGAAAAGAAACACAGAGAAACCCGAAAGGAGAAAATTATGAATGAAATAAAAAAAAATGTGTACTGGAAAGTCAGTGAATGAAACTGTTCCTCTGATCTTTTTTTCATAATTGCAATAAATAATGACAGAGAGAGAGAGAGAGAGAGAGAGAGAGAGAGACAGACAGAGAAATAATTGCCATAGAAGAGAGTCAGAAAAGAAGACAAGGAACATATAGAATTTATGTGGCAGGACGAGGAAAAATAAAATCATACAAAAAATTTCTGGACTCCAACTGGTACCTTGAGCATCTCTTTGCCATAGCTGCCGTTGTAGATGAGGCCCAGGTACTTTTGGTCGCCGCTTTCCGTATTACGACGTGGGCAGTGTTGGTGCAAGCAGCCGTCGTGTCTGTGATATTGCAGGGGTGACCAGTAGATTTACTCTTATAAAGTAGGACTACTATATGCTCAAAGTGTGTGTGTGTGTGTGTGTGTGTGTGTGTGTGTGTGTGTGTGTGTGTGTGTGTGTGTGTGTGTTTGTGTGTGTGTGTAATGGGTTCAAACGATGGATTACACTGTTCATCCCGTGTTTTAATGTACGAAAGTGTTAGACAATGGCTTAGGACGCGCGCGCGCGTGTGTGTGTGTGTGTGTGTGTGTGTGTGTGTGTGTGTGTGTGTGTGTGTGTGTGTGTGTGTGTGTGTGTGTGTGTGTGTGTGTCTAATGGGGGGAGGGCAAGAAGACTGACATTGCTCAACACAGAGTTATGATTCGCAGAATTAACAGATAATGTCTTAGAACAGAAGAGGTACTAGAAAATGGAGACAGATTTTCAAACGCCATCTTGTCAAACCCCGTTCTATTAGCTATGCACTTATCACAGGAATGGTGAGTATAAGAGGTTTCCTAATTCATGGAAGCTCGAATGCTGATGTCTGGCATTTAAAATACAATATGCTAATGAAAGGGTTCGGTACTAGAGCATTTATAAGCAATTGGCTTGGCCTTTGCCATAGGAGGTATTTTTGTGTAAAGCAAGGTTAAAGAAACATAAGATAGGTACTGGTATTTTTTTTTTTTTTAATGCGAGGAAGAAAGAACCAAAGGTTAGGTGCCCGCATAACAGTTACTTCCAAGAAAAATAAAAACAGTACAAAACAGAGCCAAATTAAAGATCTGTTCATTTCAAGATGCCTGGACACACTGCGTTTGAAAGACTGGAGATCATAGGAAGTAGAAAATACAGACAGAGGGATAGAGTTCCAAAGGTGACCTTTTGCGTAAATGAAGGTCTGGGAGAGTTGGACAGAAAAGGGATGAGAGTTTACTGCTAAACGGGTGCTACGCGCCCGTCGTAGAGGTGGAAGGATGCAAGCAGACAGTTCAGAGGAGCAGTGACCATGGAAGTAACGATAGAAAAGAGATAAAGATGCAACAGTGCGGCAAAGAGACAGAGGCTGAAAGGAGCCAGTAAGAGGAGGAAAATTAATGAGACGAAAAGCCTTTGACTCCACCCTATTGAGAATAGCTGTATGTGGGGAGCCTCCCCACACATGAGAGCTGTACTCTACACAAGGGCGAATAAAACCCGTGAACAAAGTCAACAACTGTGCAGGAGTAAAGAAGGTACGGAGACGGCTTAGCACACCTAATCTCTTGGAAGCAGATTTTACAAGAGATGTAGTATAGTCTTTCCAAGATAAATCCCGAGTGAATGAAACCCCAAGCATGTTCAAAGATGATGCAGGATTGAGTTGGATATTACTGAACAGTAATGGGTACTCCTGTAGAAGATTGTGTCGGGTTGATAGGTGTAAAAACTGAGTCTTTGATGCATAAATAAAAACAATATTATTTTTATCCCAGTCAGAGATACGAGCCAAGTCAGATATTAAGTGTGCCAAAGCCTCATCCCTTGTTTGGTGAAGTAACTGCTGAAATGGACCTTGCGGGAAATGAATGGAAAGGTGGAAGGTGGAATCATCAGTGTACGATTTGATAGGGTTAGATGTACAGCTTAGAAGATCATTGATGAATAAAAGGAAGAGAGTTGGTGATACGACAGAACCCAGAGGGACACCAGTGTTGATAGATCTAGGAGAAGAACGATGGTCGTCTACAACAGCAGTTATAGAACGACCAGAAAGGAAGCTGTAGTTGAAGGCACAGATAGAAGGATAGAAACCGTAAAAGGGCAGTTTGAAAATTAAAGATTTATACCTGACTCGATCGAAAGCCTTTGAGATGTCAAGTGCAATGACAAAGCTTTCACCAAAGCTCCATAAGGAGGATGACGAGGAGTCTGAAAGGTAGGTGAGAAGATCGCCAGTGGAGCGTCCCTGACGGAACCTATGCTGATGATCAGAAAGAAGGTTGTGACAGGAAAGATGCTTTAAAATTTTTCTGTTAAGAATAGCCTTGAGAACTTTTGAGACGCAGGATGTGAAAGCAATTTGATGATAGTTAGAGGGTTGGGAATGGTCAACCTTCTTTGGGACTGGGTGAATGAGAGCAAACCTCCAGCCAGAAGGAAAAGTACAAGTTGAAAGAGAAAGACACCTAGGCAGGGTGTAAGCACAGAAGCACAGTTCTTGTGGACAACAGGAGGGACTCCACCAGGTCCATATGCCTTGTTAGTATTGAGGCCAGTGATGGCAGAAAATACATCAGCTGAAGAAATTTTAATGTCAGTCATGAGGAAGTCGGAGGGGGGAAGTGATGGAGGAACAGCATTGAAATCGTCTAAGATGGAATTAAAGGAGAAAGTCTGAGCAAAGAGATCTGCTTTATCAGTAGAAGAAATAGCTACAGAGCCATCAGAGTAGATGAGAGGGGGGAAGGATGATGAGGTAAAGTTGTTAGAAAGGTTTTTGGCAAGGTGCCGGAAGGAGTGGGAAGAATTCGAGTTGAAGAGTTGAGAGCATTTAGTACGGATGAAATATTTTTGGCAGAATGAAGAACAGACTTATCACAATTCCAGGTAGAAACATAAGATGTGATTCAGGGGTGGGTTGGCTCTAGTACCTTATACAGGCCCTCTCCTTGTTGCGGACAGCATTAGAACAAGCACGATTAAACCGAGGCTTTTTTGCATTAGTCATAGGGTATGAGAAGGGAGTGTATGCTTCCATGCTTGAGAGAATAACGTCCGTAATGCGCAAGGCACACTCAGATGGCTCCGGGCCACGGAAGGAACAATCACTGTAGGGAAAATCAAAGAAGTACTGCCTGAGGGCCTCCCAATCCGCAGCTCCAAAGTGCCACAGTCGACGTTTCTTTGGAGGGTCCACAGGCCGTACCAGAGCGATAGGACAGGTTAAGGTAATTAGGTTGTGGTCGGGAGCCCAACGGAGAGAAAAGATTGACAGTGTAAGTAAAAGGATTAGTTGTAAGGAAGAGGTCAAGTATGTTGGATCTCTCTCCAAGGCGGTCAGGGATATGCGTAGGGTGCTGTACAAGCTACTCTAGGTCATTAATGATGGAAAATATGCAGACTTGTTCACCAGGTGGATCATTAACTGTTGGGCAAGGCACTAAGGTTGGTTGAAGTTGTGACAAAAGAGACACGGAGAATATTGAAGTACATGATTGTTTACGGTACCCATACTCATGCTAAGTGTTTACGGTGGCACCGCTTTGAACATTGTTTTTAGTGCAAGTGCTACAATAAAATTACAAAAGCAATAATTTACAGAAACAGTACATTTTAAGGGAACTTTTATCCATCCATCCATCCATCATCCAATCCTACATTGTCCCATGAGGAGCGTAGGAGCCCGGGGCTAGGCAGTTGGCCGCGAGATTTAAGATGGGGGTGATTAATAGCTTGCATTCGCGAATGAAATGTACCGAATTTTAATATAGGCTATATTTCTCTTAAATACCACTGCCAAATAAAAATGTTAAGGAAGACTACATCAGCTGCAAATTTACCACCGCAAAAATTCTGTCCAGTGCTACATAAGGGCAAGTATTTTCAAAACAAGAAGGCTTCTAACCTACTTTTGAAAAAACAACCCAACGGAACAAACATCAGACCTGCAGGAGAGTCATCTTGTGTATGAATATACTGCTCAGTTAGGAACTGTGAGTCCCTCCCCTTTTCATACATAAGATATTCAACCACCAAACTTCTGAGAGGAATAACACTTTACCTGCTGATTGGTACTTCTAAGAACCCCTAAAAGACACTGCCACAATTCAAATATGGTCGGAGATATAATGGGCAGGCTCCAAGTGTACGACGCCTACATATATTAGAAGCCCTCGTCATAGAGGATAGGGGCCCTCAGAATGAAACAGTTGAGAATTCAAGATCATCCCATCAGACCAACCATTCCTTCCCAATACGAAGTGTGGGGCGGAATGATGACATCCCTTATATTCCCCCGACTCCTAATGGTTGGCTACAATCTCCCCCTCCACATAATCTTCCCCTCACCTCATTTCTTAATGGTTCTTTACCCGATTTCCTGACCCACATCAAGTGTATATAGACACGCTCATTGTGCCTTTGCTCTTAGTCACCTGATAATGTACATAGCATGTACAGTAGATGTCGATAATCCAAGAAATAACCTTCTCTGCTTGTTTTACTAGTACCGTTCGGTAGAAGTATGGTAGTGTTAAACCAGGAGCAGTAGTCTGCCTTCAGGAATGTTTAAGGTATGTGAAGATCATAAATGCAGAAGCAGTATTTTTCAATGAGATTTATCTAAAGGAAAACCTACTTTTTTTTTCTTTTTCTTTTAATTTGTCCGACTCTGGGCAAAGGCTTCACTGACTATTCCCAAGTCCCAGTAGTCCTAATTGAGGCATTCGAAATATACAAAAAGACGTACACACACACACACACACACACACACACACACACACATACACATGCATATATATATATATATATATATATATATATATATATATATATATATATATATATATATATATATATGGATGGGTGACCGCCTGGGAACACCAGATGCTGTTGGCATAACGTTTTCCCTACGTGTCAAGTGGGGTTGGTGGAGGATTAGTGCCCTCTCCCTGTAAAACAGTTAACTCTAAGCTCTTGGCCACCCCGTTTGGGATACATGGCGTCTGGCAATCAGTTCAGTTCATATATATATATATATATATATATATATATATATATATATATATATATATATAT
Source organism: Coenobita brevimanus (assembly GCF_032717465.1). NCBI lineage: Eukaryota > Metazoa > Arthropoda > Malacostraca > Decapoda > Coenobitidae > Coenobita > Coenobita brevimanus. The sequence goes on along the minus strand of NC_136993.1, from coordinate 6,874,049 downwards.
ATATATATATGAATGTGGTAGGTGGGGGCGCACACCATCCACTCACTCGATGTAGTGCTGCTCTCAGGTGTCTGCGCTTTCCTCTCCTCCATCCTTCATTCCTTCCATCCTCTTCTGTCTGTTTCCTTCATTCTTTCCTCGTCCTTCTGCCTACGGGTGACTTTACGCTTCCTCTTCTGTCTTTCTTTCCTTCACTCTTTCCTCTTCCTTCTGCCCGTGGGTGACTCTACACTGCGTGACAGTTCAAATGGTTTCCAGTACAGCAGGAAACCATTTACTAAGGTGGGTGGTAACCATATAACCAAATTTTGGCACCTAGTGGTTTAGTGGGTAATTACGGCGCCCTAATCGGATTGAGCCTGTATAGGTTTATATTCAAGGGATGTTTGGGGTTTCTTGCTCACGTAATGCTACTCAGGGTTGAGTGAGGCTGGTCACTCTCATCTTAAATGTCAGGACCAGCTTGCCTAGCCCCGGGCTCCTACGCTCCTCATGGGGCAACGTAGGATGACGAATGAATGAATGAATGAATATATATATATATATATATATATATATATATATATATATATATATATATATATATATATATATATATATATGTATATATATATATATATATATATATATATATATATATATATATATATATATATATATATATGTATATAATATATATATATATATATATATATATATATATATATATATATATATATATATATATATATATATATATATATATATATATATATATATATATATATATATATATATAAAACAGTACTGATCAAAGGTTCATGCTTTAATTCCCGCAGCATTATTTTATTAATTTATATATTTTTTTCGACACTGTCCATCCCGCCATTATTTCGTCGTGGGCGGGCCAGAGGAAGTTATCATCCTCAGTCACTGAAGTATGGGGATTTGTTATCACTTCATTATATTATGGGAAAGCTCAGTTTCCCCTGGTCATTATTGGAGTGATGATTGTCGTTCTTGTGCTCAATTTTCCTGCCCTGTTTTGCTCCAAAGTTGCCCGTTAATTCTATGGGTGTTTTCTTTCCAACATGGGTAAGACCCACCACTCCACTGTAGGTCAGTCAGTGAGTATCATCTCCCTCCACAAGTGAAAGCATCCAAAGAAATATAAAAAATTGTTAACTAGCAGAGAGAGCTGCAGACACTGATCAAACATTTTAAGGACTCTTGCAGCTGTGTTGTTCCTACCCAGTCTCCTTGTTCAGTGGTCCTCACAGGACAACGCAACGTATCCAGAATCTTATTTGTCGTCATCAAGAGGTCATCCCACGTATTACTGCACATGAACTGAAAGATAGGATCCCTCCTGTATTGCCTGATGTGTCCAGAACCGTTGTCCGCATAATGCACAGTGATTTTGGATATCGGAGTGCTGCTTCCTCACTAAGCTCCACTTAACTTCACTTAACTCGTCGGTAGTTACGTAGTAGGGTTGTTTATGCTGTGCAGCTGCTGGTTGGGATATTGAGAAGTGGCGATGAGTGCTGTGGTCAGATGAATTAACGTTTACAGAGACAGAGAACCGAAGTGGAAACGTGTACCGCGGGCGTGTTAATGAACCTCTTGACCCTCGTTATGCCAGAAAGAGTTTTAAACACCCTGATAGTTTGGTGGTATGGAGTGCCTTTAAATACAGTATTATGGGCAAGGAGAACTTGTTGCCTTGCCTAGGAATCAAATGAACAGGAACAACTACCTGGAACTGCTGTGTGACTACCTTTCGACTGTTTTGGGAGGTGCCACTCATACATTTTCATGCACTGCCAGAGATATCACTACCTGGCCGAAAGTTTGCGAAGTTGAGGTGGTACAGAGGTGGCCTGATAATTCTCCAGACTTCAGACCCATTGAAAAATCTGTGGGCATTAATCAAGGAGGAGCTCAGGCAGTACGACATTTCATCAGTCTCTCTCCTGGTGGAGGCGGTGAGTGAGGTGTGGTACACTTTTGGTTCAAGAAAAAGTCAAGAACCTGGCAGATTCTGTCTTTGAGCGTCTGATAAAGAGTCCAAAAGCAAAGGACACCCAATAGATTATTAGTTTTAGGTATCGGGGCGGCGGTGGCTGAATCAGTAAGAGGCGGCCTGCAGTTCAAATGGATCCAGAATCGAATCCGGGCTGAGACAGGGAACAATTTAAGGAATCGAAATTCTAAAAAAAATAAAAATAAATAACAAAATTTACCGATCTACCAGAAAACCAGCCGACGTGTCATAAAAATACCCCCCCCCTAATACCAGTACACCAGTCCTGTATGAGACAGTCTTAGCAGGTATTCAATACGGATGTTGGGTATATATATATATATATAAAAGTAATCCCTCTACTTTCCGGGCGCCCACTTTCCAGACATCCCCACTTACTGGACATAATCGTCCCTGGATCCAATATTCCCAAAATGGTCCGAAAACCGCAAAAAATTCGAAAAAAACACGATTTTTTCCCGCCCGTAATTTGAACTTGGCGCGCACGGCGCGGGACAACTTTGTTGTGGTGCATCATTCCTCCAACGTCCGCTAGAGCGCCCTTCAACCTCCCCACTTCCTGCCTGTCTCTTGTTGTGATTGAACACTCGTCGTCATGGCTGCCCACGTGCTTGCTTTTGTGGAGGCACTCCTGCTGCTCTCGTGCCTCTCCTTCGTGTGTGATGATGGCCCCGCCGCCTGAGAAGAGGAAGTGAGTGGTATTGACTCTGGAGAAGAAGCGGGAGATATTGGAGAAAGTAGATGAGGGATGGTCTTCTTCACGCATCCTCCGTGAGTTCAACCTGGCACGATCTACTTTGTTTGATATCAAGAGATCCCGAGACAAACTCATGCAGTACACGGCTGACCTCTTGTCAAAATGCAAATGCAATGTGGAGAGGAAGATGATGTTTACTCCCAACTTTGCTGAAGTCGACCGCTTCACGTTGATTTGGTATCGAAAGCAACGTGCTGCTGGTGTGATGGTACGTGGTACGGAGCTGAAGGTTGCTGCTGAAAAGTTTGCAAGGCTTCATGACGCCCAAGACTTCAAGGGATCCGAGGGTTGGCTCTTCGCATTTAAGTTACGGCATGGCCTTACCAATCGTAAGTCTCATGGCAAAGCTTTGGATGCTAACGAGGATGGAGTAGAGGAGTTTCGGCACAAGGTGAAGGCCTTGATCGACAGGGAGGGCCTCACTCTCGGTTAAGTCTACAACGCTGACGAAACTGGTTTATTCTATCACTCTTTGCCTACGAACACTCTAGCCAAGGAGACGGAGAAGCGTGTACCTGGCCGCAAGCTCTCCAAGCAATGGCTTTCTACTTTGTGTTGTGCCCATGCTAATGGCATGCACCAGCTTAAGCCTGTTATTGTTGGCCGTGCAAAGCAGCCTTGGTGTGTTCATGGGGTGATGGATGTCCTTCCTGTCGTCTGGTACCTTTCCTTGAAGGCATGGTTCACAGCCCACATCTTCAAAGACTGTTTCCACCGCCATTTCGTCAAGAAGGTCATACGTTACCAGACGGAGAAACTGGGAATCCCACGTGACCAGGTAAAGCCCCTCCTTCTCCTCGACAATGCACCTGCCCACCCGTGCGACAAGGACTTGGTGGCTGAAAATGGCCGCATTAGGTGCATGTTTCTGCCGCCTAATATTACTGCTCTCATCCAAGCAATGGACCAAGGAGTGATCGTGGCAATGAAGCACCTATACCGACGGAAGTTCCTGGACGAGGTGATGGTTGTTCTTGAGGACGAGGACGAGTGCAGGGAGGGACAGGACACGTGAGGCCAGCGGACTTTAGAAATCTTCGCCGCTACAACATCAAGTCTGCCATTTACAACTGGGCCAGTGCATGGAAGGAAATCCCTGTCAAGACTCTAGAAAATGGTTGGTCTCGTCTGCTTCTCGGAACGGATGTGAAGCACAATTTCCTAGGTTTCGACTTGGATAACTTCCATGCACGTCTACATGCGCACGGCAACGATGTTGATGTGGACGAAGTGCGTGTGTGGTTTGATGACAATGAGGGCGATCCTGGGTATCAGACCCTGTCTGATATCGAGATCGCATCTTCAGTTGCAGGTGTCAGTACCTAGCTTGAAGATTCCGACGAGGACGGCGATGATGATGTGGACATCTCTCAGCATAACACAACTCCAGCCATCCCCAAGCTGAGCGCACTCCGGGAACACCTAGAGTTCGTTCTGGACTACCTGGAACACCCAGACTGCGACAGGGAGATGGGGCCCTTGGGACTTGTGGAGGAAGTGTGTGCTTTCAGGCAGCGCATCATAAATCGTCAGAATCGTCGTTCCTTGCGTCAATCAACGATTGACAGCTTTTTCAGGCCCGTGACCCCCGCTGTGCCCAGCCCTGGCTCCACTCCGTTGCCTCCCCAAGACAGGCCCTCATGCTCTGAGCCACAGCCCAGCACATCAGCCAAGGTGGAGTCATCGCCCGACGTGAGTTTGCGTCTATCTTCCGAGTCGTCTGCAGTGGGTACACCATCACCACGACCCAGCGACGCACCCCTAGGTCACCTGCCAACGATACTCTCAGACTCTGACAGTGATTAAACGGCAAGAACTTCTACACTAGACCACACGGGAATTTAGTGTTATGCAGTGAAAGAAAAACAGTGCATACAGCATTGTAAAGAAAGTAGAAATTTGACTGAAAAGACAAAATTTTCGGACTGAATTTAACGTAAATAAACTTGTGATTTGTTTTGAAATTGGTTCTATGAGTGGAAAGACTTAAAGTGCAGAGTGCAACAATTATTAAGTTACAATGAAGCATAAGTAAGACAAGAGTGGCAGTGTGAAGAGAATGGACTTCTGAGTGCGAATGACTAAGTTAAGTGCAAGACTTCATGAACAGTGTACTGCAAGTGCTTCAGGAAATCCTTCTTACTGTCAATGTCTGAGAGGAGGCGGTTATTCATCGAGATGGCCATGGACTTGCTGTAAGTAGGCAGAATGTTTCATACTGTACTGTACTGTATTTTCCATACTATACTTACCTCAAACACCTCATTTCACTCTTTTATGTCCCTTATTGGTGTGAATATGTAGTGTCTTAGGTGCTATGCATGTGCAGTAGGGAGGTATTTTTCTGAGTTAGGCTAGGTTAGGGTCCATAACTACCAGTCCAGGAGCCATGGACTTGTAAGTACCCAGAATGTTTAATATTATATAAACCTACCTCAAAAACCGCATTTTATGCTTCTTTTGCATTTATTTCAGTCTTTTATGTTCCTTATTGGTTTGATTTGGGTCTTAAATAGGTGCTATGCATGTCCGGAGGGAGTTGTATCGGTGTTTTTCTGAGTTAGGGTCCATAAGTACAAGTCCAGGAGGTTGGTGCCCACTATTCAGACAGGACCACTTTCCGGACATGCCTTTGGCTCTGTTACGTCTGATAGTGGAGGGATTGCTGCATATATATATATATATATATATATATATATATATATATATATATATATATATATATATATATTGCCAGACGCCTCAATCCCGTTTCGGGTGGCCACAAACAAATCGCCTCCAAGTCGCCCTGTCCCCCACCATTTCACTGCCCTGCTCCCAACTCACACACCCCTCTCTCATATTTTTTTTTTTTTTTATGCGAGGAAGAAGGAACCAAAGGCCATGAGCCCGCAGTAACAGTTCCCTCCAAGAGAAAAACAAAATACAATAGAGAGCGAAATTCAAGATCCGATCATTTTGAGATGCCTGGACACACTGCGTTTGAAAGACTGGAGATCATAGGCAGGAGGAAATACAGACAGAGGGAGACAGTTCCAGAGCTGACCTGTTGCATGAATGAAAGACTGGGAGTAACGGTTAACTCTTGCATTAGAGAGTTGGACAGAAAAGGGATGAGAGTTTGCTGCCAGACGGGTGCTACGCGCCCGTCGTAGAGGTGGAGGAATGCAAGCAGACAGTTCAGAGGAGCAGTGACCATTAAAGTAGCGATAGAAAAGAGATAAAGATGCAACAGTGCGGCGAAGAGACAGAGGTTGAAGGGAGTCAGTAGGAGGAGAGTTAATGAGACGAAAAGCCTTTGACTCCACCCTATTGAGAAGAGCTGTATGTGGGGAGCCTCCCCACACATGAGAGTTGTACTCCACACAGGGGCGGATAAAACCCCTGTATAGAGTCAACAATTGTGCAGGGGTGAAGAAAGAGCGGAGTCGGCTTTTACCCAATCTCTTGGAAGCAGATTTTACAAGAGATGTAATATGATCTTTCCAAGATAAGTCCCGAGTAAATGAAACCCCAAGCATGTTCAAGGATGATGCAGGATTAATCTGAATATTATTAAACATTAGTGGGTATACCTGTGGAAGATTTTGTCGGGTTGATAGGTGTAAGAACTGAGTCTTAGAAGCATTAAAGACAATCATATTATTTTTACCCCAGTCAGAGATATGAGCCAAGTCAGACATTAGGTGTGCCATAGCCTCATCCCTTGTTTCATGAAGTAACTGTTGAGATGGGCGTTGCGGGAACCGAATGGAAAGGTGAAGGGTGGAGTCATCAGCGTATGAGTGGATAGGGTTAGATGTACAGCTTAGAAGATCATTGATGAATAAAAGGAAGAGAGTTGGTGATAGGACAGAGCCCTGAGGAACACCACTGTTGATAGATCTAGGAGAAGAACGATGGCCGTCTACGACAGCAGCTATAGAACGACCAGAAAGGAAGCTGGCGATGAAGGTACAGATAGAAGGATAGAAACCGTAGGAGGGCAGTTTGGAAATTAAAGATTTATGCCAGACTCGATCGAAAGCCTTTGAGATGTCAAGTGCAATGGCAAAGCTTTCGCCAAAGTCCCGAAAGGAGGATGACCAGGAATCTGAAAGGTAGGTGAGAAGATCGCCAGTGGAGCGTCCCTGACGGAACCCATACTGACGATCGGAAAGAAGGTTGTGATAGGAAAGATGCCTTAAAATTTTTTTATTAAGAATTGACTCGAAAACTTTTGAAATACAGGACGTTAAAGCAATTGGACGATAGTTGGAGGGTTGGGAGTGGTCACCCTTCCCTCCATCCCTCCATCTCATCCTCGGCCTCCCCCTCCCTCTTCCCCCCTCCACCTCACTCACATACACTCTCTTCGTCAGTCTTTCACCCTCCATCCTCTCCACATGGCCAAACCACCTCAGTGTGTTCCTCATAACGCTTCCTATCACATCCACATCCACACCACAACGCTCCTTTATATCCTCTTTCGTCAGCCTGTCTCTCCACGTGACTCCACAGGCTTCTCTTAAATAACTCATTTCCACTGCTCTCACTCTTGACTTGTGTCCTTCCAACAATGTCCAAGCTTCACTTCCGTACGTTAGAGTTGGTATCACAATACTGTCATGTAGTAACTTTTTCACTTCCATGCTCACTTCCCTGTTTCTTATCACTGCTTTCAAAGAACCAGCAACCTTTCTTCCCTGCTGTACCCTTTCAAGCACTTCACCCTCCAAACCTCCATCCTTACTCATCACACTACCCAAATACTTAAACGTACTCACATTTTCCAATTCCTCACCATCTAACCTCGCTGTACATTCACTAACTTCACCTCTCTCAAAGACCATCACTTTACTCTTCCCTACATTCACCTTTAGGTTCCGTTTCTTACACACTCTCTCAAACTCATCGACCAAGCCTTGCAGCTCCCCTTCGTCTTCACTCAACAACACAGTATCATCTGCAAACAACAGTACAGGGAGTTTCCAAACACTATCCTCTCTCACCAGGGCCACTCCAACATCCACTACCCTACCTTGTACCTCTTTTATTACCCCATCCATGTACAGATTGAACAACCATGGAGACATGACACATCCCTGTTTCAAACCAACATTCAAAGAGAAATATATATATATATATATATATATATATATATATATATATATATATATATATATATATATATATATATTGATAGTGAGATAGAGAGAGAGAGAGAGAGAGAGAGAGAGAGAGAGAGAGAGAGAGAGAGAGAAAGAGAGACAGACAGACAGACAGATAAAGCTAATTAATCACTTCCGATACCATGGGGAAAGCAGCTTAGTAGTTAATAATTCTTCCTGCAAGAAGATTCAATCGTGCAGTAAATATTATAGTGAACTACACACACACACACACACACTGTCTATCTACTATCTATTTATATTTATTTAAAGTATGCTTAAAAGCCTACTCTTTCCCCTCTCACCTGAGGCCATTATCTCCCCAAGGTTGTCTCATCACCAGCTCACGGCGCAGCTCCTTTTTGACCTCGGCATGACGTTCAGTGAAGAACTTTTCTCCTCTGACGAGACCTTCAACCTCACCCAGGAAAGCCCGGGGACCAAAGTTACCACCTGCATCCGGATAAATTAGATTATCACCATTTTCTCAGATTTCATGAAATTAAGCACGTGATCTTATATCTTCGCACACTGTTTAAACCACTGTTTGTTCAGAGGTAAATTTACCATCACTTCAATTTTGTGTAAAACTTTATGTATATTTTATGTCTGCCCGCAAAAGTGCCAGGGGCAGTGGGGACGGTGTACTTGCTTCGGGTTCTCCACCTGTCTGTTAGTAGGGTTATGGAACTTGTCAAAATACACGTTTGATAGCCGCACTCACCCATACACTATTGTAAAGGGAAAGGAATAATTATTTATAGGCAAAAAGGATGGGCAGACACCCAGGGAACCACCTTCTATAATCTCTTACCCATATGAAAGTCAATTAATGTGCAATATCTCCTGTGGTTACGTAAAAACTATTGCACTGTCACCCTGGTGGCTTTCTCACCCGTGGGATTTGGCCATCGAAGTTTTACTCTGTTCAAAATGTGCATGGGGAAAATGTTGCCAGTATGCAAGATTTCATGTTCCTAAGACAAAAACCTTATTGTGCATAATGGTTTTGACCACGACTCTTTGCTTCCACCCGTCATGAGTAGGTGACAGTTACGGGTCCCACCCTGCCGAAAAACGTGGCTTCGCTGAAGATGTACTATTGTTAAAAATTTCCATGTTCTTAGGTAAGGAAAACTACGACATTTTCACCATAATAGCCATATCCCCCCCCTCATCATTCATTGTCATTGTGGATCCCAGCTTGCCTATTATATGCCCGGGATATCACCTACATATATGGCAATGTTTCTGTTCAGTTGTAAAAACAAGTTACATGAATAATGGCTGCTGCAGGCCGTCCTCATCCCTGTCAGGCGACCCTCGATTGCTCATCCCCTTCTAACACATGACCTGATGATCTCTATCTATCTGCTGCCAGACACCTCAGTATAGTAAGGTGTGACCACAAACAAATCGCCTTCATGTCGCCCTGTCCCCCACCATTTCACTGCCCTCTCCCCAGCTCACACACCCAGTTTCTTGTACATTCTTCCAAACTCATTCACCAACTCTTGCAGTTCCCCTTCGTCTTCACATAACAATACAGTATCATCTGCAATCAACAGTACAGGGAGTTTCCAAACGTTGCCCTCAATCATTAAAGCCACCCCAACATCGACTGCCCTACCTTGTATCTCTTGTATAACCCCATCCATACACAGACTGAACAACCATGGGGATATGACACATCCCTGTTTCAATTCAACATTCAAAAGGAAAAATTCACCCAATTCCCTATCCACACGCACTACAGCCTTAGCCTCCTCATACATACTCCTCACGGCATTCAACTTCCCATATGATCTACTCCATACATTCTTAAACTCCACAGTCCTTGTCTACCCACCCTGTCATATGCTTTCTCCAAATCCATGAATGCCGCATACAACTTCTTTCCCTTTAGAGGAAAAGTTTAGTGGAATAGTTTGTACAGAAGAGAAAGAAGTTGCACAACTCACTGGATATATATATATATATATATATATATATATATATATATATATATATATATATATATATATATATATATATATATATATATGTGTGTGTGTGTGTGTGTGTGTGTGTGTGTGTGTGTGTAAAACATTACTGCCAAGAATGCATGTTTAGCCTCAGACGTCAATTGGGAATGTCTTTCCTCAACAGAATGGAGGCTGTAAAAATCAGGTATAAGTAAAGGAAATTTGATAAGGAGCTGGCGTCTATCGTCCTCATTATGCACCGTGATCTCGTAAGGTATATAAAATATTCTGGAGGCAGTGATAATGAAATATCAATGTGTTAACTGAATGGAACAGATGAGACCATCAGTGTAGTAATTTTATGATGATCATACAGGAGTACTTTAGAGCCAATTGAGGATATTCACCGTTAGGTCATGTTTCTTTGGTTAGGTTCTTGAAAGTTTGAGAAACGTTAAGCAGAAGCCACAACACGATTTCACCAACGAAGCTATGCGTATCTAATGCGTTCTTATCTCATTTGTTCTATGTTTTTCCTATCAGAAATCATTAGCTTTCCAGTTATACTACCCTTTAACTGAAGAGAACTGGTTGTGGGAGAACGAGTGGTTTGCAATATTAATCTTTATAAAATCTAGCAAAAGCATAAAAACATTAGAAGTACTATTGCACTGCTGAAATAACAAATTTCCTGGCACTTGTGACAGGATGTTTAGGTACTAACCTGCCCAGACCCCATTCAACCTAACCTAGACCGGACAGTCACACAAGAGATTGGAAGAAGGCCGCTAAAGGAAGAGCGGGTGGAGGTGAGGAGCAGAAGGAGGAGGTAAGTGACAGCGGGAGAAGGTAAGCACACGTAACTTAGTACATTAAATAGTAACTTTTTTTCTTGCAACAGAAGTGTTATAGAAGGAAAGCGATTTAAATAATCAGTGATTCAAAATCCTTGAAAAGCAGTTGTGGCTTCATCTAACCATTATCCTGAGACACACTCGGGACCTCATACTGAAGGTCAGATAAATGGTGGAAGGATTCTCAGGTCAGATGAACCCTTTTATTCTGCTAGGTCCTATACTGCATACAGAATAATAATCTCATGAGGACACAAAATGTAAATGTAGCTGTAGGGAAGGCTTCATGAGGACTGTTTTTAATGCTTTTGATATGGAGGTCAATCAGAGGGTGAAAGAATAGTGTTGGAAAGTGGTTAAATAAAAAAAATATATATATTCTTACAATTATGGTGTTTACGTAAACTGCTTTTCCGAGAGGGTAAAATATCACCAGGCGGTGGCATGCAGAAATCAGACATGTTGCGACAAGATTGAATGGATACTACTGAGCAGAAATTTTCTTTTCACTCGTAGTGTCATTAATGTGCTTCTTCCATAAAATTATAGTCACACACATGTGTGATGGAAACAGTGTAACAATGTGTACAAGACTCAAACTAACCTGCAAAGCTCCCGCCATGATTTGTGGGGTCCCACACAGGTCCATACTTCAAGTTCACCCAGTACCTGCATCACACCAACACCCGACACATTATCCTCTAACTACGACTGGCGTAGCAGCCGTCATATATATATATATATATATATATATATATATATATATATATATATATATATATATATATATATATTAGCAATACTTTCGTGCTGTGGGAAGCGGAATCTAATGATGGCCAGCAAAACCAGAGTGATGATGTACATGATTTATTATTGGTGACGTTTCGGTTTCATAACACAAACCATCTTCAGACCTAAAACAAAAATAAAAACACACAAAAAATAGAAAATAAGCCAATATATAATTTTATCATCTTCCACAGAATAAAATAACAGGGAACAGAGCAGGTCATTGTTTTAGGTCTGAAGATGGTTTGTGTTATGAAACCGAAAGTCACCAATAATAAATCATGTACATCATCACTCTGGTTTTGCTGGCCATCATTATATATATATATATATATATATATATATATATATATATATATATATATATATATATATATATATATATATACACACACTACAGTATATAACATATATATAATACCATATTACATATACTGCGTACCAAAATACCACATGAAACTTCAAAATTATTACATCACTTGACAATAAATGGGATTATGATAATAGTTAGTATTACAGTATAGAATACATCCGAATCCCTTTATAATGAAAAAAAAATGTGCAAATACACTGATAAAAGATTATATATAGATATATTTCGAGGCATGTTTTATTAATGTTAATATTATGTATAGTAGGATACATGATGGTTCCTTTAAGTGACTATTGTCTGACTACTCATAAGTGTTATTAAATTTCACAAAATGAGCATAGCATACAATGAATGGGGAATACTTCATAGTAATGTCTCGTAAATGTTACAGTTAAGCTGTCTATGTTGTTCAGAAAATTAGGGAGATTTATTTATGCTTTTCTTGGTTATGTCTTCGAATGTCTTAATTCTTCTACCATTGTGACTGGCCGAAAACTTGTTTACTATTTCATGCAGATATTTTTGGTTATTGTTTGTTCCGTTGATAGTGAGTGGGTGGGCGTCTGGGTGGGCGTCAGCGATTTCAGTGGGGGCGTACCACCCCTACGCCCCCCGGTACCTAAGCTACGGCTACCTACATTCTATACTCAACAACACACACACACACACACACACACACACACACACACACACACACACACACACACACACACACACACACAACTACATATATGCATTTTAAACATTAACCATACTTGCCAGTCATTTCATGAAAACTAATTCTATCTATCTATCTATTGCCAGACGCCTTAATCCCTTACGGGGTGGCCACAAACAAATCGCCTCCACGTCGCCCTGTCCCCCACCATTTCACTGCTCTGCTCCCAACTCACACCCCCCTCTCTCATATACCTCACCACTCCATCCCTCCACCTCATCCTCGGCCTCCCCCCCTCCCTCTCCCCCCTCCACCTCACTCACATACACTCTCCTCGTCAGTCTCTCACCCTCCATCCTCTCCACAAGGCCAAACCACCTCAGTGTGTTCCTCCTAACGCGCCTTATCATATCCACATCCACACCACAGCGCTCCTTTATATCCTCATTTGTCAGCCTGTCTCTCCATGTGACTCCACAGGCCCCTCTCAGATAACTCATTTCCACTGTTCTTACTTTTGACCTCTGCCCTTCCGACAATATCCAAGCTTCACTTTCATAAGTTAGAGTTGGTATCACAATATTATCACGTAGTAACTTTTTAACTTCCATGCTCACTTCCCTCTTCCTTTTCACTGCTTTCAAGGAACCAGCAACCTTTCTTCCTTGTTGTACACTTTCAAGCACTTCACCCTCCAAACTTCCATCCTTACTCATCACGCTCCTCAAGTACTTAAACGTACTCACATTTTCCATTTCCTCACCATCCAACCTCACTCTAAATTCACTAACTTCACTTCTCTCAAAGACCATAACTTTACTCTTCCCAACATTCATCTTTAGACTCCGTTCCTTACACACTCTCCCAAACTCATCCACCAAGTCTTGCAGCTCCCCTTCGTCTTCACTTAACAACACAGTATCATCTGGAAACAACAGGACAGGGAGTTTCCAAACACTGCCCTCTCTCAATAGGGCCACTCCAACATCCACTGCCCTACCTTGCACCTCTTTTATTACTCCATCCATGTACAGATTGAACAACCATGGAGACATGACACATCCCTGTTTCAACTCAACCTTCAAAGAGAAAAATTCATTCAGTTCACCATCCACACGCACTGCAGCCTTCGCACCATCATACATACTCTTCACAGCATTCAACAACTTCCCATCTACTCCATATATTCTTAATACTTTCCACAATCCTTGTCTATCCACCCTCTCACATGCTTTCTCCAAATCCATGGAGGCCGCATACAACTTCTTTCCCTTCTCTAGAAACTTTTCCACTAAAGATCTAAGAATGAATATCTGATCTACACAACCTCTTCCCTTCCTAAAGCCTCCCTGTTCTTTTCCAACTAATTCCTCTGTTATTTCTCTAACTCTGTCAATTATTAATTTTCGAATATATTTGTCTGCTTTGATTAATACCAGTTGTAGGTCTCTTTGTTGGATATAACTGTCTTACATTACCAAGAAAATTCAATCTTGGTGAGCTGGAATCATTTCAGAATATAAGCAAGATTATATTTTTAATGGTATACTTGAAGAGCTAATGATTACTTTTAACTGAAAACATTTTATATAAAGCAAAATATAGTACTAATGTGGAACTGAATCTATGGCACAGTTAAAGGGCTTCACGAACGTGTAAAGGAACTTCCTGTGAGTGAAACTCAAAGGAGTTATTAATATTAGTATGTGATATGCATTTTTTTATGTTTAAATGTTATGGCAGCTTTAAGCTGCCATAACATTTGAACATTAAAGTAAAACATACACACATATATCAAACACAGGAACATGAGACGGTCACTGCAGTAGGCCGGTTGCCACATTCTAGGCAGTTTGTCAAAGGGTATTACTAATATTTAAGATGCGAGAGGGATGTCTGTTGAGCAAGGAAGAGTGGCTGTACGTGACAGAAATAAATGGAGAGAAATTGTGAATGAATAAGTGATGACGCAGCCCTGAGGGGATATTCTCCCGCATTTGGTCTCATCAGCTAGTCAGGTCAGGTGCGGGTAAGGGGATGGGTCTGTTATGATGTGGCAGGGGTAAACCAGTTCTGCTGTCGGGCCCTGCTGCGGATGTCACTGATTGCATTGCGCAGTTGACCCTTGTGCGGTGTGGTGCGGTGAGGATCTGTCCGTTCTCTCCTTTGGGGCTAAGATGCGAATGAATGTGTTTGAATGGATGAGTAAATGGGGAGTGTGTCGTCCTGTCTCGGCTACCTCCCTTTCCTTGGGGGAAGCAGCCTAGGTATATAGATAGATAGATAAAAGAAGAAGATGAAGGTAGCAGAGAAGAAGTCACTCATCCGCCCACCAAACTCCCCATTCGCGTCTGCCAAAAAAAATGTGACAAGAAACAACATGCGATATAGAAAAAAAAAAAAAAAGAAGGGGAGAATATTCTACGAAACGTATCTTATAATAAAGAAAAATAATTTTAATGACATGAATGAATTTTCTGTCTAATCCAGTCCAGACATAAGGCTGTCTTGCATGCTCTTATTTAGAATAAAAGCTACGACGTCGCTGGGTAAAATTGGCTCATTCACGACGCAATAACCAGACCATTTTTCCAGCTTTTCCCTTACGCACAAACCAGACAGAGCAGTATTTGTTGGAGACCATTTTCTGTGTGTGTGTGTGTGTGTGTGTGTGTGTGTGTGTGTGTGTGTGTGTGTGTGTGTGTGTCTTCTTACCAAATTGTATCTTTACAGGAATGAGTCAAGCTCGTACTGTCCCGTGTCTTAAACCATTTTTATCGTTTTTTTAATCCTTAAATTTATGAATTGTTTTGGCACATACTGTTTCATTCGTTAATGCATTCCACTGATCAATTGCCCTATTTGGGAAACTAAATATCCTTTCGTCCTTATTGCCTCTCTTTTTATGCAGTTTTTTGCAGTGTCCTCTTGCTGATGCATCCCCATAGGTTATGTAATAATTTATGTTTATTTTCTCCTTCCCTGATATGCATTTATATCGTACAATCATGTCTCCTCTTTTCCTTCTCTCCTACAGTGTAGGTAGATTCAATTTTTCTAGTTTTTCTTCGTAGCTTAGATCCCTTAAGCTTGTTATGCATCTTGTAGAGGCCATTTCAGTCTTATCTGTGTGTTTTTTGAGATAAGGACTCCAGACTACTGACGCATACTCCAGGTTTGGTCTGATGAATGATGTTATTATCTTTCTTAGCATGTCTTCATTTATGTATGTGAATGCTATTCTCATATTTGCAAGCAGTGTATACATGTTCCGTACCTTCTCACTGATGTGGTCAGCCGGAGATAGTCTGTTATTGAAAATCACTCCTAGGTCCTTCTCTTTTTCTGATGTGTTTAGGGTTTTACTTCCTAACTTATAATTCCAATCAGGTCTTTTTCCACTTTCACCAAACTTGATTGCATGACACTTGTCCACACTGAATTCCATTTGCCATGTATTGCTTCATTCATTAAGTTTATTTAATTCTTCTTGTAGCTCTTTACAAGAGTCTATGTCAGTAATTCTGCTTTGTATTTTTGCATCATCAGCAAACATATTTGGATAGCTTTCATTTCCAGTGTTACTGTCTATATTAATTATATACACTAAAAACATAAGTGGTGCCACTACTGAACCCTGTGGAACTCCGCTAGTCATTTCCCTCCATGACGAGTAATTTCCCCTTAGTACTCTTCACTTTTTTTTTTTTTTTTTTTTTTTTTTTTTGAGAAAATCGCATCCAACATTACAGTTTGCCTCGGATTCCTCCTTGATGGTACAGTTTCCATAAGAGTCTTTGGTGCAGTACTCTGTCAAATGCTTTCTTGAAATCTAAATAGATACTGTCCCCATCCTTCTCTGTTCTGTTATGTTTCTGTTACTCAAGCATAGTAGCTTAAATTAGTAACACATGATTTTCCCTTCCTGAAACAAAACTGTCTTTTTGTTATCATACTGTGTTCTTCTAGATGATTTACCAAAACTTTTCTTATCAGCTTTTCTAATACCTTGCTTACAACACTGGTTCGTGATACTGGTCGGTAGTTGAGTGGATTTTGTCTATTTCCTTTCTTTAATAAGGGAACAATGTTTGCTTTCTTCCAAATATCAGGTAGTTTACTTTGTCCCAAGGATTCCTTGAAAATTAAAGATAATGGTTTACTTAACTCCTTTGCACATTCATGTAGCACCCAACATGAAATTTCATCAGGACCATTTGCTTTTCCTTTGTCTAATTTATTAACTCCTCCTGTAGGCTATTTCTTTTTCTGATATTTGTATATCTGGTAGTATGTGTGGGCATGCATGTTCCATATAATCCCTCTCAAAATTATTTTCTTCTGTAAAAACTGATTGGAAATTCTTATTTAGTGCTTCACAAATATCTTTCTCTTGTGTGTAGGTGATCCCCTCATCTGTAATGGATTGTATTTTATCTTTCACTTTGGCTTTGCTTCTGATGTAGCTGTAAAATAGCTTCGGTTGATCACTTTATTTATTTACGATGTCCTCCTCAAACTGTTTTTGAGCTTCCCTACTTATTCTTGTATAATCGTTTCGTGTCTGTTTATAGTTGTTATATGGCCTTTCACTATTGTGTCTTCTGTATCTGTTCCACAACAAATCTCTTTTTGCTTTTGATTTTTTACATTCTTTATTAAACCATTTCTTTATTTTCTTTTCTGCTTCTTTGTCCTGTGGGATTTACTTCTGGATTCCTATTTCATAAAGTTCACAGAATTTTCTCTATATAACATTTAAATCTTGTCCTCTAAGCTCTTTTTCGCAATCTGTTTCTAAGAAATTTTTTTTTTTAGGTCTTGATAGTTGCCCTTTTTGTAGTTAAGGCTCTGTAACTTTCATTACTATTCACTATGTCATATGCCATCCTGAAGTTGTAATTTAATACTGTGTGTGTGTGTGTGTGTGCGTGTTTGTGTGTGTGTGTTGCCCTTTCTACTGGAAATTAATGCCTTATCAGTACTGTACTTTTTGCCTCTAATTCACTTCGGTTCAAACATCTCAGTTAGGTTGCATCTAACTCCAAGCCATTCTAGTGAGCGTAAATGTATTATTTTACAATTTGTCTCTATAATTATGAAAGTTTCCATATGCCATGTATAATATATCTCATTTTTCTCTTTCCACTAAATGGTTTTAATAAAATGAATACCTATGTCTTCCTTTTTTATTCTCTGACAATGATATTTTTTTCTGTCTGGTATTCAGATAATTTAATGTTTCAAGTCTTTTATTCTTACTTGTATCAGAATCAGTTTCCGTCTTACTGACTGAAACCATTACTTCTTAATCTTATATTACATTAAATAAACTTCTATTTGAATACTAGTTTTGAAGATAGCCGTGAATAATTATTCCACACAGTTGAAGTTAGTTGTTTCCTTCCTCCTGGGCATAGCTGGCACTCTCCTTCATTACAAGTAATATTACGGCTGCAGAGGAAGGATGGGGTGTCATATGAGAGGTATAAGGAAAAGAGGAGTAGGACGAGAAGGGCTGTGCATGATGCTAAAGTGGCAGCAGATGAGAGGTGGGGTAGGCAGTTGACTGAGGACTTTCGACAAAATAAGAAAATGTTTTGGAAGGTGAAAAGGGTACGAAAGGAAGAGTCTGGGAAGGAAGAATGGGTAAAAGCAGAGGATGGAAGGATGTTAACTAAGATGGATGCAGTAAGGAAGACAGGGGTGGAGTATTTCGAAAAATTGTTAAATGTAGAGGAGGAAAGGGAGGCTGAGATTGTGGCAGATGGATGGGTGCAAGGATTAAATGTGTTGGGAGAGTTGAATGATTCTTTGATCTACGAAAGAGGAAGTGCAGGAGGCAATAAAGGAGATGATAACAGGGAAAGCTGCAGATATGGATGGGTGTGCTGTGGAATGCCTGAAGGGTGGTGGAGAGACTATTGTTGACTGGTTAGTAAGATCGTTGAATGTGTGCTTTGTGAAAGGTATGGTGCCAGCTGACTGGGCAAGTGCTTGTGTAGTCCCGTTGCATAAAGATAAGGGTGATAAGTATGAATGTACTAGCTGTAGGGGTATAGGTCTGTTGAGTGTTGTAGGTAAGGTGTATGGTAGAGTGTTAAGAGAGTTAGAGAGGGTAAAGAGGAAGTGATTGGTAATGAGTAGTATGGCTTTCGGAGAGGGACGGGATTTTTTTTTTTTTTTTTATGCGAGGAAGAAGGAACCAAAGGCCATGAGCCCGCAGTGGATCAGGTGTTTGCCGTGAGACATGTGTGTGAAAGTATTTAGCAAAAGGTAAAGATGTATTTTGGGCATTCATGGACTTGCAGAAAGCGTATGATAGAACTGATTGGGAGGCTTTGTGGACTGTTGAAGATTGTATGGACTTGATGGTAGGTTACTAAAATTAGTGAAAATTTTTTATGTAAATAGTAGAGCGTACGTAAGAGTGGGAAATACTGTGAGTAATTGGTTTCCCGTGAGAGTGGGGCTGCAGCAGGGATATGTGATGTCACTTTTGTTGTTTAATAGTTATATGGATGGTGTTGTAAGGGAGGTGAATGCAAGAGTGTTAGGTAAAGGTCTGAGTCTGGTGAATGTTGATGGTAGAGAGTGGAATCTGATGCAGCTGCTGTTTGCAGATGATACTGCACTGATGGCTGATTCAGAGGAGAGCTTGGGACAGTTGGTAGAAGAGTTTGGAAGGGTATGTGAAAGGAGGAAATTGAAAGTAAATGAGAATAAGAGTAAAGTGATGAAGTGTACGAGGCTGGTAGACGGTAGGATGATGAATATGGTTTTGAATGGTGAGTTACTTGAGGAGGTAGAGTGTTTCAAGTATTTAGGGTCACATGTTGCTGTGGATGGAAGAATAGATGCAGAAGTGAAGTTTAGAATGAATGAAGTAGGAAAGGTGCTGGAAGGAATGAAAAAAAGTGTTTAGATGCCGTTCGCTTAGAATGAATGTAAAGAGAAGGCTGTATGAGGGTGTTGTGGTACCGACTGCATTATGAGGCTAAAACATGGAATATAGGTGTAGCAGAGAGGAAAAGTTTGAATGTAATGGAGATGAGGTGTCTGAGGAGTATGTGTGGAGTGAAACGTATGGATCGAGTGAGAAATGATGAAGTGCAAAGGAGAACTGCAGTTGTGCGGGAGATGGCTGATCAAGTTGAGCAGAGGGTGTTGCGATGGTTTGGGCATGTGGTAAGAATGGATAATGAGAGATTGGTGAAAAAGATAACTAGGGCTGATGTGAGAGGAGTAAGGTTTAGAGGAAGACCACGAATCGGATGGATGGACAGTGTGAAGAGAGCGATGGATGGAAGAGAGATGTCTGTTGAACAAGGAAGAGTGGCTGTGCGTGATAGAAATGAATGGAGAGAAATTGTGAATGAATAAATGATGATGTAGCCCTAAGGGGATATTCTTCCCCATTCGTTTGATCAGCTGATCAAGTCAGGTCTATTGTTATGTGGCAGGGGTAAACCAGCTCTGCTGTCGGGCTCTGCTGCGGATGTCACTGATTGCACTGCGCAGTTGACCTTCGTGCGGTGTGGTTCGGTGAGGATCTGTCCTTTCTTCCCTTTGGGGCTAAGATGTGAATGAATGTG
This sequence comes from Coenobita brevimanus, assembly GCF_032717465.1. Lineage (NCBI taxonomy): Eukaryota > Metazoa > Arthropoda > Malacostraca > Decapoda > Coenobitidae > Coenobita > Coenobita brevimanus. The sequence continues at coordinate 6,853,883 of NC_136993.1, read as the reverse complement.
TTTGAGTGAATGGGTAAATTGGGAGTGTGTCGTCCTGTCTCGGCTACCTCCTTTTCCTTAGGGGACGCAGCCTTGGTATATAGATAGATATTCTTTACAATCAGTCCTCGTGATTTAATCAGTACTTCATTTCCATAACAATGATGCCTTGCTATCTTTTGTACACCTATCATATTCTGGGCATTCTAATTACAAAGAACATAATAACAAACCGTTGCCTGTTTACATAGCTAAAACTGAGATTTCAAACCAGTTAAAATTTGTCGCATACTACTGATTCTTTTGTGGCGGATCACAGCTATCAGTTAATAATATTACAATATTCCTCCAAAAGTCTAGATTAAATATGAAGCCAGTTCCCCTGGACAACCATTCCTTGCTAATTATCCATTTTAACAATACAACAAATATTCCTGAGAGCCACTCCACCCCACTTCTCCCATTTTCCAGACTTTACCAAATATATCTTTGTACTGTTTCAAATGCGACACGTTCTCATGCATGTCAATATTATTTCTCCTCACACGGGGGCAGATAATGGGATTATCTCCATTGGCTTCCGTTATGATATCTATTCTTCCTAGAACATTTCCCACTCTAGCCTATTTGCCCTCCAAGACGAGTCTACAGCACTCTGTACAAACACTTTACCAGAAAGTCACCAAGAAGCATTACAGAAGAAAGTCCCCAAGTAACTTGAAACTGTATACACATTTTCATAAAGTGAATAAAGAAAAAATAGACGCAAAATGCACACATAAAGAAAGTGAAGAGAATCGTAGAAAGAAGCAAAACAAGTCATTCAGAAATTTAATCCCTTGTGTCCGAGTTATATTTTTGAAGCTACATTGTCAGCCTGGAGAGACCTGCAGGCTGAATGTAGTAGTAGTAGTAGTAGCAGTAGTAGTAGTTGTTGTTGTTGTTGTTTTTGTTGTTGTTGTAGTAGTAGTAGTAGTAGTAGTAGTAGTGTGTCAGAAAAAATATAACTTATAAAGACCAAGGCGAGTAAGCAAGCGGAAGACAAACCTTTGTAGGAAGTCATCGAGGAGCTTAGCTGGTATGACGTTCCTGGCCAGCACCACTCCCTCCCACATGGTTTTAGGTGTCCCTATCGAGTGGCCCCACCAGTTGCTGTCTAAAACATCATCATCATTATCATCATCATAAGGTTTTTTCATCACTCCAGGTAATGAGATCTAGAAGAACCCGGCCTTTTGATTACACCATACAAGAGTCACTAGAGAAAGGAAAGCATTAGTACAAGCTTACACACTCTAACACTGTAAACGGTACGAGTCTAATTGCAGCTCTGATTCTGACTGCCCAGTGCCACATCTGAACACTGGATTTCAACCATCGCGTCCGAGTATTTTGATTGTCATTTACAGCGAGCAAGAAATACAATGTTCATAGTTAATTTCAGAAGTAAACAGGAAATTACTGAACTCACAGTTTAATGGTCCTGTGAGAATATGATTTTGTAAGATTGGGTGGTGCTAGTGATGGGATATAGAATACTAGATCCCCTGTACTAAAATGTCCTAGTCTTACTCCCTCGCTTTCTTCTGTTGCCCGTTGTATTTTGCAATATTCATCGCAGGAAACTGCAAAAGAATCACAAGAATTACCCCGAATCATGAAAAGAGCGTTGAAAACAGGGTATTTCACATTTTCACTAAAGTCCATAGGAAGCACGTCCGGGAATGATAGGTATAATAATCAGGTGCTGGAATGAGCGAGTATCATACTCGACAACCGCTTCTTTTCTGTACAGAGAAATCCATCTGTAGCTACTCCTACAACAGGGTGTGAGTAACACTACCATCGGCTGTCTTCCAGCAGTTCTCTTTGGTCATCCGCCAGGATTTCCATCAGTCTATGGTTGCCAATTGGCATTTCCTTCAACCTTCAGACATATGCCGGCATTCAGATACTTCATAAGCTCGTAGGACATCCCCATAGGTTCTCAAAGCCTTGCAGAAAATGACTGATAACAAGAATTCTTCTAAGTGCTTGCATTCATCTTGATCGTCGTTATATTTTCCTTCACCATGTCATCCTCGTCATACTCCTCTACCACCTGTCTCATGGCATCACTTCCAGACTCCACCACTTCTTTATACTAACCAGGACGGTCTTGGTTCATAATCGTCCTCGCATCACAAACACTTATTAAGAAATAAAAACTGCTGTCAGAAGGCAAAACCTGGAAGAGAGAGAGTTTCACAGGGGTTTACCCTAATAAAATATGGATCCATTTGAATTCTGACTAGTTAATATTATCTGTTTCCCAGGCTGTCATCTGCTATTTTGTTTTTCAAGCCTTCTGCGAGCATGTAGTTCTGTCCCCAGGCTTTAGCATGTAATTTTTCGAATGACTTATGTAATTTCACCTTCGGAGCATATATATATATATATATATATATATATATATATATATATATATATATATATATATATATATATATATATATATATATATATATACAGTATATATATATATATATATATATATATATATATATATATATATATATATATGTGTGTGTGTGTGTGTGTGTGTGTGCGTGTGTGTGTGTGTGTGCTCAGTTAAAGTTGTTAAACCTTTACGATCTTATAACCTTTTTTTCAATATTCTTATTAACAACTCACCACTCTACAGTTTGTAACATTACAGGCTATACAGCAAAAGAAAAAAAAAAAATAGCGAAAACTTATCCAGTACTCTAAGCAACATACTTAATCTGTTATTTTACCTTCTCCTCTCTCCCTTGTAATCGAGTAGGTAGGCTACTGGTACCTTGTATGCGTGGAAAATATGGTCTACACACATAAGAGGCTTCCCAGCATTTCTTACTTACTAGTTGTGTGTGTGTGTGTGTGTGTGTGTGTGTGTGTGTGTGTGTATTTTGTACATTACACATGATTATTCACTTCTCCGCTGGTAATGCATCTGACACCGATGTTATGAAGTATCAGCGAAATACAACTTCCACCTCGGTAGTGAAGGAGTCCGGTTTAGAGGTGGACTAGACTTTATTTACTCTTATTTGGCCTAAACCTGCAATCCCTTCATCTGTAATTTCAGGGTGAAGCAGCAAATGAATGGCAGATTATGATGATAGTAAAAAACTGCTATGGAAGGGATAGAGCCGTAGTATTGCCTTTTTCTCCCACTTGGCTACGTGGAATGAGCAGTAAAAGAATGAAAATCTGGATCAAGATGAGGGTAGAAGGATTAGTGTCATGAGCTTTGCAGAATTCTTGATGTATTGTCGGCATTAATTAGTAGTTTTCAATTATCTGAATGTGCTGGAAACGGATGCCTTCATGTGATGGCATCAGTAAAACCAGGTGGCTCAACTGTCTGTTGTGCAAAAGCCTCTGAGCTAATTCCGAATCCCCCAAAAGGAGGAAAGTGGATAGTTTGTGAGCAGTTAAAAGCTGTAGTTCACTGGATTTACATTTCGGATGAACCTGGAATTACAACTGCTACTGAACCTGTTTAAAAAGTGGAGTCCAAGTGATAGTTTCTTAATATAACCAGTAATAACACAGTCAGGTAGAATATTATTTCATTAGTTTGGAGCCATAGCTATAATATGTCAGGTATGCCAGCAGTAGATTCTTGACACCTTAATTTCCATAAAAGCACATAAGGATGGAAATAACACTATCATTTTTCCCTTAATGTAGTTCACCAAATTTGCGGTCACTCCAAGTGGCATCATCAAGGTAGTTAGAAAAAGTCTACCAAGGATCATGAACTCATTAAATATTTAGGTACTGATTCCTATAGCTATATCAAAAATGTTTATATGTCGCAAGCTTAAGTAAATATAAGGCCGTAGTACAACGAAAAATGAAATGCCTAACTTTTATATTAAATTATAGACCTTTCACCTTAACTTGGCCCAGAAGATGCCGTGTTACAGCTTGTTTTACGAATTTCAGTGACAGAATAAAACAATACTGCAGCTCAACATCCTTTCCACACTGCTTTTTCCTGGCTAGCGTCAAGCTCTTGTGTTAATCTCTTGTACGAACTCAGCATTCAAGATGGAGGGAGGACATTATTAGGGCAAGTTAGAGTAAAAAGAGTATGGGTTCATGTGCGTAGTAGGATCAATGTAATTTGTCCCGGCGAACACAAGGACAACTTACTTGAGCCGAAATTCACTTAAAGGTGTTAAGAAATGTTCAGCTTGACCTGTAAAAAAGTATCCCTCATCACCTGGGGAGATCTCTGCATGCTACTATAGTGCAGGCTGGGGTGTAAAAAAGTACCCCTCACCATTTGGGCAGATCTCTGTGGGCTACGACTGCCATTTGGGGAGATCTCTGTATGCTACCATAGTACAGGCTGGGGTGTAAAAAAGTCTCTCTCACAATTTGGGGAGATCTCTGTGGCTGCTATCACCATGTAGGGAAATCTCTAACATCGTCTAACAGCATTATGATGTGAAATATTACTAGTATGTGCCAAATTCGCACCGGGCGAGCTCGGACACGTTCCACAGCTTCAATGTGGACGTCTATCTGTATTCCCTAGTTGTACTGTACTCAGATGATGGCCGCGTGAGATGACTCAAGATTTCGTGAACTACATTAAAGAAAAATGATGGTGAGTTTCATTTCCATCTTTACTGTACCTTTTACATCGTATATTGTAAGTTTGCCTCTGCTGGGTAGTGGGCCATGCATAAAGAAAGAGCAGTGGATTGCATGCCATATCTCTCTCTCTCTCTCTCTCTCTCTCTCTCTCTGTCTCTCTACCTGTGTTGGGTGGAGCAGTGTAGGTGATGTAGTAGAAACACAAGTTCACCTCCATCGCTGTGTCCTCCCCTTTGAGGTAATGGTAAACTAGAGCTCCAAGTCTGTTCCCGTGGGTCCGAAATGAATCAGAGTCATCTTTGCCGTACTGTGTGGAGAGAGAGAGAGAGAGAGAGAGAGAGAGAGAGAGAGAGAGAGAGAGAGAGAGAGAATAATGCATGTGTGGTTAATGAAGCAAAAACTTACTTTTTTACGTATAGAACAATCAGTCATTGTATTTTATCATTGCAGGAATTAGGATTCTGATGATGATGATGATGATGATGATGAAGATGATGATTATGATAAAAAATAGGTGAATTAGTGTGATGGTGTAGAAGGAAGTTGCTCCTCCAAGCTCTCTCAAGAATAATGTAAGGTTCAGGCAATCACGTCGAAGCTTCTTAGTCTTACCGCAACTGGCCGTCTACTACAGCCTACTCTTTTACTCTAGCGTGACCCAAAACTGCCATTTCTCCATCTTAAATGCTCAGCTGTGACAAACACTTAACATGTGAATATGATGCTAGTCAGGAAGAAGTCATGTGAAAGGATCAACAGATATAACTGTGTCTTCTGCCGCTGATCTACGCGAACTAAGCTACAAAAGGACGAAATTCTGTGACAGGTTAAGGTGAATGAACTATATTATCCCGCGTCACAGCCGAGTTGTGTTAGCTTTCCTGAATCTCCTAAGGAATCGTGGATCAGGGAAAGATAGTGGGTATCAATGAACAAACGCTCATTATTAAGGAAATGCAAACGAAGATCCTAAACCTCATTATATATTAAATTTCAATGTTTATAAAAGGAATACGGCTGAACCCCCCGCCCCCAATCATATAGACATTCGTGCATTTACTGCCGAAATTTATGTGTCTGTCAATTGTGCTTCATGAGCCAAACAAATATTGCGTTTTTGGACATTGACCTTTTTGCACTCAGCCGGAAAATTTTAATGATGTTGATGAATAATAACTATTTATGTGATTAACAGACAGATCAGAGAGGAGATAATGATGATGATGATGACGTTGATGATGTGATTACAGAAGTGGCTCACCTTTAGGTCAGAGAAAGACCCATCAGGATTGAGGAGGTCGCGCAGAGATTTAAGGTTCTTCCGACTGGTGCTGCTCATGGCGGAATCGTGCATGCGTTTCACTATAATATCATAGTCACCTGTACCCTCACCCACATCCACAGCCTCGCCCACACCGCTCCAAACCTGCCATAGGGAAAGATACTGATGATGCTGATGGTAGTGGGAGGGGAGGGGGTGGGTGAGTGTCAGTGGTCTCTTGTATTGTAGTACATAACCTAACATCACAGACCAAACCAATAAACTGTTGACATCATCCAAATCGATTCCCAGCGAACATTATGTAACTTTTACGCTAAGGCATCCAGAAATATGCACTCAGCTGGATCAGTGCCTGAACTGTGGACGTAAACAATGAATTTGAATTATGGGAAAGAGAATCAATCTGGTTGAATTTTTGATGCGGGAAGCCGGAGGAGAGTGACGTTATTTTGTCACTGCTCAGTTTCTTTTATATAATTGTGTGTGTGTGTGTGTGTGTGTGTGTGTGTGTAAAGAGAGAGAGAGAGAGAGAGAGAGAGAGAGAGAGAGAGACTAAATGGACAGATTGATATATGCAGTAGATAGGTAAGTAGGTACCCGAATAATTATGGACAGATAAAATGCACTCGACTCGAGGTGAAGGAAGCTAGGTATGGTGTCTGAGTAGAATATGCAGATTTACTGGTGATGTAAAAATATTTAACACAGTATATTTCTCCTTCATTATCTCAGCTAATTCACAGCTTCAACTGGGCTTAGGCATGGCAGATCAGTTTTAATTTTGACAAATGCATGGTCCTATATTTCGCCATTAAAGAATGTTAGTTCATCAGTGTATCATAGTATTCGAGATTATGAATAAAGATATAGACTGAGGCAGAATTTTTGCTTTATCAGATCTGCAAAGCACAGAAACAACTAAAATTCGTTTTCACTGCATTCCTAATTGTACTGTATAATATAACACGTCAATTAAAATCGAAAATTATCATCATGAACAGTTGCTTGCTGATAATACTGAATTGGTCACAGAAGAGATATGGAAGTTGCAACGCGTGATGATTGAGCCTGTGAGTGTAATTTGTGAAACCAAATCGAAAAAAGAATGTAACTATGAGTAATGCTAAATAGAAATGAAGACACAGAAAGCACACAGGGGCTAGAAGGTCAGGAAATAGAGTTTGAGAGTGCATTCAAATATTTAGATAGCATGAAGATTAGGGATGGAAGTTTAGAGGATGAAGAGCACGAAATGGTACAGCAGGGTAGAAAAGTTGCTGGTTCACTGAAAGCAGTGATAAGAAATAGCGAAAGAGTCATGGAAGTAAAAAATAAGTTGCAATATGACAGTATGGAGATCCCCTCTCTAATCCCCGCTCTAACGTGCGTGTACGGACGAGAAGCTTGGAATCTGGTAGAAAGAAAAAAGCCAGATGTGAGAGAAGTGGAAATGAGTTACATGACAGGAACATGTGGAGAATTATGGAGAGACAGACTGACAAATGAGGGAGTGTAGGAGGGTTGTAGTGCTGATGTGGATGTGATTGAAAGCGTCAAGTGAAATGCTCTGATACGGTTTGGCTATGTGGGAAGGATGGAAAATGAGAGGCTGACTAAAAGATTGTATGTGAGTGAGATGTTGAGGAAGGGGAGAGGGGACACCGAGGATGAGATGGAGGGATGGAGTGGGTAGAGAATTGTTTGAGAGAGGAAGAAGTGACCTGAAAGGAGATCAAATAGCTGTGGACAGGGCAACATGGAGGCGACCCCCAGTGATTCTTGTGGAGGTCAGCCCCCTCTCCCCCAGAAAATATAACAAAATGCTAGCCGATGGATTTCAACGAAACTTTTCAAGTCAGTTCGTATGGTTACCCGATAAAAGTCCTCCGCTACATAACATTTTCCACCATTATTTTTAAGGGGTTAGCCCCCCCCTGAAAAACTAATAAAAAGGATACAAAATAGGGGAAGGAGGGCAGATATGAGTGTGATATCTTACTACATGTTGTACAATGGAATTTCCTCCGTAATGCATATTTGGGGAGCATGCCCCCTCCAATCATTCTTGTGGGGATCATCCACCCAAAAAAATAATGAGGAGCAGAAATATGGGAAATACTTGAATGATTCTTCCCAGGGAACTTTGTCGCATTACTCGAAAGGTCCTCCAATATATACAGTTTTCCAACCCTGACTTTTAGGGGGGTCAGCCCCCTTCACCTAATTATAATATCTCTGAAACAGTGAAAGAAGGACAGATATGGCTTGGATACCTTACTGCATGTTGTACAAAGAACTCTTGTTGGTAATGGAATATTTGGAGAACCTGAATCCCCCAAAAGATTCTTGCAGCGGTCAGCCTCCCTCCCAAAAATAAAAACTATCATAAGTAGGGGAAAGCGAGCACATGGTTTTCAGCGAAATCAACATACATATTACAGAATTAGGAATACAGTTTCCATGTTTCCTCTGGACGCAGAGAAAACTGCACATCGATATATGAGGAGCATGACTTCCCCCAGCCCCACCACTATTCCTGGGCTGGTCAACCTCCTTCGGAAGAAAAAAAAGAAAAAAAAGGGGAAAAAAAGAAAAAGAAAATCAGAAATTGGAGAAATATTTGAATGAAACTTCCCAGGTGATTTCGCCTGGTTACCCCCGAAGGTTTTCCACTACATATAGTTTTCCAACCATGAATTTCAGGAGGGTCAGTTCATGTTTTACAGTGAAATCTCGTCCATAATGCGATATGAGAAATATAAATGGTCAGAAATAAAGGAAATATTTGAATGACATTTCCCAGGTAAGTTCGTTTGTTTCTGTGAAGGTCTCTCGCTGTATACCATCCATTATTTTTGGGGGATCAGCCCTCCTCAGCTTACGAAAAACTTTAAGATTTTGAGAAAGGCCTGTATATATGGCTTTGATATATTAGTACATGTTATGCAATGGGCTTTCTTTTGTAATACAGTATTTAGGGAGTGTGACCCTCCTAGTCATTCTTGGAGTCGTCAGTCCCCCTCCCAAAAATAAAAACGATCAGAGATATTGGAAAGTTAGCGCATGGATTTCAGCCAAATCGGCATACGTGCAACAGGAGATGGTATGCAGTTTCCATGTTTTCTCTGAATGCATAGGAAGGAAGTGCACATCCACTTTATTTCTATGTTATAACGCCAACCGGATAACAAAAAATCTATAGAACAATTAGACTGATTGCAACGAGGCTTCATAAGTAGTGCAAAATGATATACAGTTAACAAAATAACACTTCAATGAAAAGCAGGGAGAAGGAGAGTCATCTGTTAACCACATTTGCAGGACAGGGGCACAAGGATTTGTTAAGTGTTAGATCTATATCATGTGGTCCATCTCGCTCTCAGCTGCGCGGCTTGAGGGATAGTTTGTTGTTATATTGCTTTCCCGGAGCAGTAATCTAACCATAACTTATAGCACAGCGTTAATCTAGTCTTTTTGTGCCCAGACTGCAGCAGCAGCAACAGCTTTTCCAACTCCTCCTCGAGGTTTTCGTACTCCCGCACCCTTAAAGAGCCACCAGACTTTGCCTACACTATTTCTTCCCACCCAGGCCACTGGAGGTCGTCTGCCTGCAGTGATTTCCTTGACATCTGACAAACTCTTCTTATCGACTTCCTTAATCCTCGCTTCCTTCGTCACAATACTGCATTTCTGTCTATTGCCACAGTGCTGCATTTTTGTGTCTTGCACCTCCATTTCAACAGTCATTATATCAACAAAACTTATGCTTGCATGCCTCACCTACACAGAACCAAATAAGATACTCTACACACTCACACATTTTTGTCCTGCTACTAACAGATGTCACATTTCAAATTTGGAGTAATTCGGATGAAAACTGACGATTTTATGCCCAATTGCAATTTTTAGGCCCGACCCACCTGACATTAACCCCCCTACTGCTAACTGGGTGGTGACCCCCTGATATAATGCAACATGTTATGGGGATGTAGATTTGAAAGATGCACATTTAGGTTTTGGTTTCATTTCAATATGACGAATGTGAAGGAGTTATGGCGGAAAAAACATTTTTTTTACCCATTTTTCTTTGTTTACATTATTTGGGCCTACAGCCTAGGCCAAGACCCAATTAGGCCCTAAATTTAATCAGGTGATCTGAAGGTCATTGTCCACCATCCCTATAATATTAGTCAAAATCGCACAAGTACTTTTCGCGTAAAGTTGTTAACAGACAGATACTCAGACAGACAAACAACAGACAAACCGAGTGAAAACAATACCCACCCCCGAGACCCTCAAGGGCGGGGACGGGTAACAAGTTCTCTCAGTCATTAATAAATACGTACAAATCTTACAATTTTTGAGTTACAATACCCAACCTCTCTGTCATTCTACTTATGACCCCTAGCTTAAAACGAAATGTGTCCACGTATATTTGATATATATATATATATATATATATATATATATATATATATATATATATATATATATATATATATATATATATATATATATATAAAATAAAAAATAATTTGGTTTTACGCCAGGTATTCCCGAAGGGCTAAGGCGTTGCCCCTAGGTAGAGGACTTTTGGACTGAAGCGTGTAGCATTTTATGACCGGATGCCCTTCCTGATGTCTACCAATGACCCTTGGGTGGATTCGATCTTCCGACCCTTCGGTCAGAGCGGAGCGCTCTAACCCACTGAGCCATGGCTGCTACACCATATATATAACCGGATGCCCTTCCTGATGTCTACCAATGACCCTTGGGTGGATTCGATCTTCCGACTTTTCGGTCAGAGCGGAGCACTCTAACCCACTGAGCCACGACTGTTACACCATATATATATATATATATATATATATATATATATATATATATATATATATATATATATATATGGAGCCTCTGTGGTACAGTGGTAAAGTGTGTGTTTCGCACGCTGGTGAGCGCGGGTTCACCTCCCGCCAGAGTTGTAAAAACTTTGGAAAGAGTTCACCAACCAAATTGCTACTTTGGTGGACACAAGGGGTGCTATGGTTGAACCAGTGTCACATACTAGTATGCTTGCACCCAGTCGGCTTAAGGCGGGCCAATTACACTTGCTTCACAGACTACACGCGCATCAAAAGCCACAACACTACAGTCACACTCATAAGCACTTCTCACCCTACATACAGTCTCTACCAGACAGCCTAAGCCACTGGGTAGAGATTCGTACATTGGCTATATCGTCCCTGCTTCGGTATGGATAGGCCGGTCCTGCAGTTGACCAACGGCTGATGATGATGATATATATATATATATATATATATATATATATATATATATATATATATATTGCCAGACGCCTCAATCCCTTTTGGGGTGGCCACAAACAAATCGCCTTCAAGTCGCCCTGTCCCCCGCCATTTCACTGCCCTGCTCCCAACTCACCCCCCTCTCTCATATACCTCTCCACCCCATCCCTCCATCTCATCCTCGGCCTCCCCCTCCCGCTTCCCCCCACCACCTCACTCACATACACTCTCTTCGTCAGTCTTTCACCCTCCATCCTCTCCACATGGCCAAACCACCTTAGTGTGTTCCTCATAACGATTCCTATCACATCCAAATCCACACCACAACGCTCCTTTATATCGTCATTCATCAGCCTGTCTCTCCATGTGACTCCACAGGCTCCTCTTAAATAACTCATTTCCACTGCTCTTACTCTTGACTTGTGTCCTTCCAACAACGTCCAAGCTTCACTTCCGTACGTTAGAGTTGGTATCACAATACTGTCATGTAGTAACTTTTTCACTTCCATGCTCACTTCCTTGTTTCTTATCACTGCTTTCAAAGAATCAGCAACCTTTCTTCCCTGCTGTACCCTTTCACTCACTTCACCCTCCGAACCTCTATCCTTACTCATCACACTACCCAAGTACTTAAACGTACTCACATTTTCCAATTCCTCACCATCCAACCTCGCTGTACATTCACTGACTTCACCTCTCTCAAAGACCATCACTTTACTCTTCCCTACATTCACCTTTAGATTCCGTTTCTTACAAACTCTCCCAAACTCATCCACCAAGCCTTGCAGCTCCCCTTCGTCTTCACTCAACAACACAGTATCATCTGCAAACAACAGTACAGAGAGTTTCCAAACACTATCCTCTCCTACCAGGACCACTCCAACATCCACTACCCTACCTTGTACCTCTTTTATTACCCCATCCATGTAAAGATTGAACAACCATGGAGACATGACACATCCCTGTTTCAACCCAACTTTCAAAGAGAAAAATTCACTTAGTTCACCATCCACACGCACTGCAGCCTTCGCACCATCGTACATACTCTTCACAGCATTCAACAACTTCCCATCTACTCCATATATTCTTAACACTTTCCACAATCCTTGTCTATCCACCCTGTCATATGCTTTCTCCAAATCCATGAAAGCCGCATACAACTTCTTTCCCTTCTCTAGAAACTTTTCAACTAAAGATCTAAGAATGAATATCTGATCTACACAACCTCTTCCCTTCCTAAAGCCTCCCTGTTCTTCTCCAACTAATTTCTCTGTTCTTTCTCTAACTCTGTCAATAAGTATCCTACCATACACTTTTCCTATTATACTGAGAAGACAAATGCCCCTATGATTACCACACACTTCTTTTTCCCCTTTCCCTTTGTACAAGGGAATAATTATACCTGACTTCCAATCCTCCGGGACTCTACCTTCCTCCCAGGCCAATCTGCACATCTTCCACGTCCATTCTACTACTATCTCTCCTCCATGCTTCAGCATTTCACCACACACTCCATCAATTCCTGGGGCTTTCCCCGATTTAACTTTCTTCATTGCTTCCACAACTTCTATCCTACTGATTTCTTCATGTCTTCTCACCTCCCTCCTTCTCCCAGCCATTCCCCAGCCACTTATACTCGCATTACTTCCATCCTCTATGTTCAACAATTCCTTAAAGTGTTCTCTCCATCTGCTCACTTTTTCTCCCTTCTCCACTAGTAATCTACCATTTTTATCTTTCACTCCCCTGCTAACTTCACTTCCACCCTGTCTTACTCTTTTCACCTCTTTCCAGAACATTTTCTTACAGTCCCTCCACTTTACACTCAAATTCCTTCCAAATTCCTCATCCACTCTCTTCTTACTCTCTCTTACTAATCTTTTCACCTCTCTCTTTCTTTCTACATATACCTCTCTCTTCCGCTTCTCAACTTCTTCCACGCCCCTATTTCTCATCCATTCATTGTATGCTTTCTTCTTTTGTGCCACAGCCTGTCTCACGTCTTCAGTTCACCAAGCTGTTCCTTGCACCCCTCTCCGTCTTCTCTTCCTTCCACACAGCACATCACATGATGCACATATTTCTTCTGTAAATATCCTACACACATCTTCCACGTCTCTCATCTGCTCCAATTCAATTTGCCCAATCGTTCCTCCACTTCTCTCTTATACTCTGCATTTTTCTCATCCTGTTGTAACCTTTCCACTCTCCTGGCAACTACTCCTTCCTCTCGTCTTTCCCTTCTTCTTTCCTCCATCTTACTTGAATTCTAATTCTGGCCACCACCAAATAGTGGTCAGAAAGTCCACTCCCCCAACCTCTATGAGCTCTTGTATCCATTACACATCTTCGCATCCTTTCATCCACACACACATAATCAATCATTGCCTTCCTTTCATTCAGTTCACCACCCACCCTTCTCATCACTCGCCATGTATACCTGTGGATCATTTTATGCCTGAAGAGGGTATTGGCTGTCACCAACTCCCTCCCAGCACAATTGCCCACTAATGCACTCCCATTCTCATCTATCTCAGCAGGCACACCCCACTCACCAACTAATCCATCCACCTTCACATTCCCAACTTTACCATTCATATCACCGATCAAAAACTCTCTCTCATTCCTTCCAAACTTTTCCATGCACACTTCTACATTTGTCCAGAACTCTTCTCTCACTCTTCTAGCACGATCTTGCGTTGGTGCATACACACACACAATCGCCCACATTTGTATTCCAACTTTCAACTTTACCCACACAATCCTTGACCCAACTGATCCATACTGTCTTATGCTCTTCTTCCATCTTTTACTCACAACTATACATACTCCTTCCTTTGCCCTCTCATTCTCACCTACTCCTGCACATATACCCCATCCATACTCCCATTCTCTCACACTTACTTCTCTCCATTTTGTTTCAGTTATTCCACATACATCCACTTTCGCACCCTCAAGCACCTGGACAATCTCTCTCTCTTTCACCTCATCATTCGCTCCCCTTACATTCCACGTTCCGATAACCATGTCCTTTGTCCGGTCCTGGGTCGTCATCGTTTGGTCAGTCCTTGTCCGAGGCTTATTGTTTGTTTTTTTAGTTAGTTGTTTTCCGGGGAGGGGCACTAACCCTCCGCCAACCCTTTTAGTCGCCTTTTACGACAAGCAGGGATACTGTGGGAGTATTCTTCAAAAAAAAACCTACCCCCATGGGGGTATATATATATATATATATATATATATATATATATATATATATATATATATATATATATATATATATATATATATATATATATATATATATATAGTATATAATAAAATGAATTGTGTGTAATTTTTTTTTACGCCTTGGAAGGGACGATTTGCAACAGCTTGATACTTTCTTACATGATGAGATGAACAAATTGAAATTCTCTCTCTCTCTCTCTCTCTCTCTCTCTCTCTCTCTCTCTCTCTCTCTCTCTCTCTCCAGTTTTACCACGAAGATGAGGAGCCAGCAGCATGTCAGAGATCCACAAGGCTTGCCCATCACTCGGTTCATCACGGCGTGAATGTGTGTTGACTTTAGTCCCGCCGAACACAGAGTGAAAAGGTTACTGGAATGCTTCTGAAGCAACATGTGCTATGAGGAACCAAGTGTAGAGTGTAAAGTGATCATGTTATTAACTGAGTACACACACACACACACACACACACACACACACACACACACACACACACACACACACACACACACACACACACACACATTCCACGAGTGTGAATCATACAGTCGCAAGTGTGCGCAAATCACATAGACTACTCGATCACATTTATTAGAGCACACACACACACACACACACACACACACACACACACACACACACACACATTATACAGTGTCACAGAGTTGCAAGTATACGAAAATCACACAGACCGTCCGGCCTTTAATGGGAAGTCTTCCTTTAAATTAAGGGTTTTTAACCGGGAAAATCGATATCCCAGTGGGGGAAAAGGAACCAGTATCTTGGGGTATGAAGTTCGTTTCCTGAACAAGTATTGTAAAAATAATATGCAAATAAATAAGCAAAATGTTTTACAATATTCTCTTCTTTTCTCTTGCTAGTTATCCTTATATATAATACAGCCAAGCTATTGACATATTTTGAAGTCATATTGCCACCTAATGGAACTAGTGATGATGATAATTGCGATAGACTGGCGAAGGTACGGGCATATCATGGGTGAACCACTGGGGGTCTGGACAGGGAAAAAGGTCCAGACCCCGGCTTTAAATTAAATCGTGCACTGTGACACTTTTTTTCCTTTTTTTTTTCTGGTACTGTCCGAGTGATTTTATAATTTTACTGCCCTTTATTTTTAAAAGTGCCTTTCTAAAAGGAGGAATAGAAAAAAATATGTGTAACACATTCGTGGCAGTAACTATTTTTATGCTATTCCATGCATTTCACTTGTACTAAGGACGAATCTACACTTTCATACTAACTTGGTTAACAGGATTACTTACTCTCTAATTACAGAAATTCTGTATATTGGATCTCTCATCTCATCTCATCTCATCAGCTATTTGAGTGTCCAGTGCAGGACCGGCCTATCCCTACCGAAGTGGGGACGATACAGCCAATGTATCTCTACCAAGTGGCTTTGGCTGTCTTGTAGAGATTGTATGTAGGGTGGGAAGTGCTTGTAAGTGTAACTGTTGTGTTGGAGTGGCTTTGGATGTGTGTGTAGTCTGGGAACCAAGTGTAATCGGCCCGCGTAAGCTGACTGGGTGCAAGCATACTATATAGTATGCGACACTGGTTCAACCACAGCACTCCTAGTGTCCGCCAAAGCAGTACGTGGCCTGAAGAACGCTCTCAAAGTTTATTACCCCGGCGGGGCGCGAACCCTCGTTCTTGAATGTACGAACTCGCACACTTTACCGCTGTGAATACCACAGGAAAAATATTACTCCCGCCCTCAAATGCAGTATTCCGCAAACTTTTGTAATGGGAAACTATGATATGATATTTCCTATCTGGCGACAGTATACAGTATGTTGATGAAGGTTGCTTGATTAGTTAGTTACACTGATATATAAGTCTCTGTATATTTTTATTCACTAACAAAAATAATTTCAGTATATTCTTAATTATACAAAATGAAATATAATCATGTGGATTACACACACACACACACACACACACACACACACATATATATATATATATATATATATATATATATATATATATATATATATATATATATATATATATATATATATATATATATATATATATATAGTTATTTATTAATTTATTTATTTATCTGTTCACATGATTCGGATAAACAAGGAGTACTAAGAGACAGCCACTCATGTGCCTTACAGGATCAAGTTCACAGAACTTTGATCTGTCATCACAATCTAATTGCAATATTCTTTGCCTTACCCTCAACCTTTCAACCAAATCTAGTTCAAATCTGATGAAACTGAGTTGACTGTACCCTGTGATCTTGGCCCTTGATCCATTACTCAAAAAATGGAATCTTTTCATCCTCGGCGGAGCATTCCTTGCATAAACATTGATCCAATTAGAGTAAATGCCTTACATTACTGGGTTGAACAATGGCCTTTGACTGATATCTTTTTGAATATTGAGTGAATTTCATTCTCGCCATACACTGAAACTTTCCACCAAGTCTGTTTTAGAAAGCATCTTCTTTAGTTTAACTTGTCATGTGACCTAAACGTTTGAAATACCGAAGAGGTTCAGATTGTTCGCTAGCCCTCTATACTTTCATCAAGTATGATCTTCTCATATCAGAGGAGCTGCAGTTGTTTAATTAAAAACATATATACATGGGCTGAATATTTACATTATCCTGCCACCTTGACTTTAGGTTGTCCTTCAGATAGAATCCTTTCGGAATCAAATCCTTTTGTCTATGGCGTACTATCACTGCACCATTTTGGGTCTAAATCGGACCATTTTTTTTTTTTTCGGTGACCTTGGCATGTGGCCTTGACATTTGACCTCACCCTGTGACCTTGACCATCGGCGGATTGTTCTCAATTATTAAAGTCCGTTGATAATTCCATTACTCTGATTCCTTGCACTAAGTTAAGTCTGAAAGATACAAAACTGCATCAGTTTACCTTGCCATGTGACCTTGACCTTTGACTTATTCCTGCAAAAAGTTGCTTAATTCCCCGGCTGACTGTAAACATTTCCACCAGAACTGGTTAAAACTGCATGAAAACTAAGTTTTGTTGTTAATACACACACACACACACACACACACACACACACACACACACACACACACACACACACACACACACACACACACATGCCGCCACTTCGGCGTTCAGCGGTAACATTCACCGTCCATATTACAGGGCTCGGTGGGGGATGTTGGCGAGTCTAAGGGTTGGACAGCAACGTCTCTGTTAACAAAATGGAAATCCCTTAAACTGTTCGTTGGCCCAGCCGGGATTCAAACCCACTTCCACCGGGAGTGTGGACCACCACTGTACCTACTCGGCCACTGCTTACCCATATTTATAGGGAATCAAAAGTTCATCGACACTCCGCACTCTGCTGTGAATATTGTTGTTACATGAAACTTTATCGTGGAGCCCGTGTAATAGAGTTTCAGGACTAAGAATACTCCTGATGTGTAGGAGGAATGAGTGATATGGACGGCAGAACGTAATGCTGACTGGGAACTGTCAGAGAAATTTGCAACACTTTCAGTAACTTGTTACTGATGTATACAGTGAGTTATTATTTTTTTTTATCATATTTATTATTATTGTTGTCGTTGTTGTTGTTAATATATTATTATTATTGTTATTATTATTATTATTATTATTGCCTGGTGGTTTTGTGGGTAATTACGGCGCTCCAATCAGATTGAGCCGGTGAAGGTTTATATCCAAGGGTTGGCTGGATTTATTGCTCACGTAGTGCCACACAGGGATGAGTGAGACTGGTCACTCTCATCTTAAATGTCAGGACCAACTTGCCTAGCTCCGGGCTGGTATTCTCCTCATGGGGCAACGTAGGATTGGATGATGGATTGTTATTATTATTATTATTATTATTATATTATTATTATTATTATTATTAGTAGTAGTAGTAGTAGTAGAATTATTATTATTTTCATTATTACCCGTCCCCGCCCCGGAGGGGCTTGGGTACGGGTTTTGATTTCACTTGGTTTGTCTGTCTGTTTGCCTGTCTGTTCGTTAACAACTTTACGCGAAAACTAGTGATGTGATTTTGACAAAAATTACAGGTTTGATGGGCTATGACGTTCTGATTACCTGATTAAATTTTGGGCCAAATTGGGCCATAGCCCAGGCTGTAGGTCCAAAAAAATGTAAAAAAAAAAAAAATAGTTTTCTCCTCATAGCTCCTAAATTCCTCATATCAACATGAAACCAAAACCTAAATATGCATCTTTCAAATCTGCATCCAATAACCTGTTTCACTACGTCAGGGGAGTAACTCCCTTAGTTAACGGCAGGGGGGGGGGTTCGGGCCTAAAACTTCAAATGGGCATAAAATCGTCAGTTTTCACCCGATTTACTCCAAATTTGATATATGACAGCTTTGACTAGATATCCGGTTGTGTTTATACGTCAGCACTAAAATGGCTACCGGGAAAGGGTTTGCTGTGCCCTGGCATCGCTTCTTTTTTTGCCAAGCGTGGATCCTATTAGTTCCTACTCTACTCCCAATTCATCAGTGTTGTTTGAAAATAGGATAAAATTTAGCTAAGTGTTCAGTATCTTCCAAAAAATTCCGTTGGGTTGGCAGATGTACTGCACCATTGAACCTGACATTACTTCAACTAAAATATAAAAGGTTATCATTGTTCTTATATATTTCACTTGGGTTGCTTACGTGGCTGAAATGAAAATTGTTTATAACAGTAAAAAATCCAGGGAGTCCCAATACATAGAAAAACTACCCCAGGCAATTTTTTCTATTATTGGTACACCAAAAGATATTATTTAGGTTAATACTAGATCCTCTCTCTCTCTCTCTCTCTCTCTCTCTCTCTCTCTCTCTCTTTCCATGTGATTGTATACCGGGTAAGAAGCTAATTGGTTTCTTATGTTCCAGAAAACCAAATGATACGCTGGGTGGTAACCATGTAACCAAATGAAGCCAGGTGGTTTCGAGGGTTGAGTCGTTGCAACCAGGTGGAGCGGAGCGGCTTGGGTCATTTGCTAACATAATGCCACTCAGGGACTAATGCGGATGGTCACCGTTGCCTTATATGTTGGGACTGAGCAACCTAGCCCCGGCCCCCTACGCTGTTGTTTCTATGAAGGAAAATGGTATTGTTACTGTTGCTGCTGCTGCTGCTGCTGATGATGATGATGATGATAATGATGATGATGAACACTGGGCATGCTTTTGTCAGTCGCAAGAAATTTTAGTAGTCAAAGGGTTCAAGGATTATAATACCATCAAATGCAATATATAGCTGCCTGAAATGGTGTTGGGATGTCTCTCAAGCAAATGACAATACTAACCTCATGCCAGAAAAATTAACCGCATCTCAGGAATGACGTACAGCCAAAGAAACATATCGTCCCATTTACATCCGAAAAAAGCTTACAACTGACTAATTCAACGAAAACTGTTTCCTCGCTATAGTTTAGTCACTGTAACTTGGCACAGATTTTCGTTCTTTTGTTGCCTGTTTCCCTGTAGGTAAGTGACAGAATAAAACAATACTACGACCCCTTATCTTTTGTGCAGCACCTCTTCGTGACTAGTACCATTGTCGTGTATTAATCGCTAGCAACATCTCCGCATCAACTCGTAGAGGTGGCAATTTTAGTCGGAGTTAAAGTAAACAGTATACATTGCATGTTACAGATGGTTCGATTTCTCACTCTGAATTCGTCAGACTGGTAAGATACTTGATTCTCTGTCTGTACCATAATCTATACATTAATATTGATACTGCTAGATTATTTTAGCTAGAGAAGGCGTCTTGAAGTGAAGTTGTCATTGGAACTCACACCGAACTCCTCAACTGTGAAGTCTCTCATAAGCAGATTGAAACAACTCGGTGGTAATAACGATAGTTAAGTTAAACCCCTTGAAGCGAAGTTGTCAGTGGAAACATCTAAAATTTCCATTGTGAAGTCTATCATGACCGGAATGAAACAGTTCGTTGGGTGAAAAAGTAAAATGAACACTGAATGCCTGCAGTGATGGGGCTGAAATGAGGGTAGGAAGGTGTGTTCCATTAATGACGGGCAATTTCAAAACACTTGTGAAGGTAAGTAAAGACTGTACAACCTTCCTCTTCAGGCAGTACCATTAGCAACGAGATAGATGAGTCATGCTTCCTTTTCTGCTCTCCAGTCATATATTTCTGTTCATAAATTTGGCCTGTAATTTTCCGTCAGCATTGGTGTATTCCTTTCTGTTTAGTCACAAATTTTATTTTTTATTGCTACGATCGCTCGATCGATCGAGAGAGAGAGAGAGAGAGAGAGAGAGAGAGCATAAATCAACAGCTATGAATGTGCATGAATGTGATGACTACCATTACTTGATTCATGGAAAAACGTAGAAAATCACTGATTTAGGTGGGTGACACTTGGCTAATAATGACACTTAATTAAGGAGTAATTAACCATTCCAAGTCGCCTGAGATGTTTCCAGCCAATTTAAGAGACTTACTTGGCTGCTTGTCGTCGACGGTATACTTTTTTCTTCTTCTTATTTCAAGATTTTTTGCTGTTTTGTTTTGTTGTGTGTTTTCAGTGAAGGAGATGTCTTTTGAACTTTAGGAGATAGATACTGACCTCATTAAACAGTATAGTGCGACTGACCTTCCAAATATGAAAAACATTATTCGGAGGAAGAGAGATTAAACAAAAGACGATGTTGTGTTGAAATAATTTATTTTTCACTTAGAATCTTGCTACTTCCCTTCGTATACAGAATAGGTTATTTAAGATTATGGGAAACTTTTTGACTTGAGGGAGTTACATACAGCCTACACTGAACTGCATTATTAAGGTGCTCTCCAAACCTTAAAAATATAGTATAGTAGCAGAAAGAGCATACTACTAATGGTGTCCTTGGATTAAAGAAATGAACTTGACTATGCTACGGTCGTCTGTCTATAGAGAGACGATTAGCTCCCATAAGGGGTGGCCACAAACAAAACGCCTTTATGTCATGCTGTCCTATACCATTCTGCTGCCCTCCTCCAGATCACACCGTCTTCCCACATTTTTCTCACCACACAGCCCCTCCATCTCATCTCCGGTCGTTCTTACTTTTATTCCGACTAGTCAAGAACAACTCTTTCTAGTTCAGAAAGGTCCTGTCTTCGAGGGTCTACCTCCTTGGTTGCAGTGTGTCAGTGTGTTGCATAAATCTTTCCTTCTTATGGTGAAATGGTGCTGACGAGGGACGCCTTCATGTGCTGGCACCGAAGTAACAAGTTGGAGGAGGTGCCCTGATATACAAACATCCCATAACTCGCACCCTATCACCCCAAGAGGATGAGGGACGCCTTTATATGGTGGCGCTGTTATAACTGGGAAGTCGAGATGCTCGGTTATACACACGTACCTCAATTCCTTCCCCAATCCCTCAAAAGGAGGATACTGGTTTGCAGAAGGCAACTTCGGTATGCAGTCCACTGTGTTCATAGCGAGATGAGCCTTGGGCTCCTCTTCCTCCCCCCCCTCCTCCTCCTCCTCCTACTACTACTACTACTGCTACTACTACTACTAAGAGACCATACAATATGAAGTTATGTACAGCTAACGTTTCAACCAAGATGGAACTTAGCTCCTCACATTCAGTTAGGTGCTTTTCTTTTGTTTGTGCTACTACACAAACAACGTTATTCGGCTTGTTAGACCTCCGGTAGTTCGTGAAGCCTTGGCTAATGCGAATAGAATAGTCGAACGGTAGGATAAATAAAGTTAAAATACACATCATTCAACTGAAGGCATTAAGTTTTTGGCGTTCCAGTTTAGTCTTGTATTACCATGCGCAAATGTTCGCCGAATATCCTCTTCCAGCATTGTGTTTTGCCTTACAGAATTATCATTCTTCCCCAAAAGAACGATGGCATTCCTCATTCTCGTCATCTCCTTTGCTGTACGCTTCATATTTTGCTGTCACATATCCCTAGTACACATAACACCTTCCGTTGAGTTAGTCTCTGGAGAACTGTCGGTGAACTTTGTGCATGATGGTACATGGAATATTCGTCTGCAAGTAGCTCAAATAAAACCAAAAAACTAAAACATGCCTCTGTTATTCATTTCACAGGTACAGGCATCATAGAACATTATCTTCAGTATGGGAAGAACCACGCGTTGGATTCAAAAAGTTATTTCTCTTTCGATTCCCCGTCGTAACTTAGATATGTTTTTAAAGGAAGAACTGAACAAGGAAAGGGATTGCACTCATTTCTCTGATCATCCTGCAGAAAACGTTTATAACCTGCAGTAATTTTCTCTCTTGTAACTAAGACTTATTTATGGAGTTAGAACAGGAGACTGAGGAAGATTCAACAGCCTACTTGTCCTTCCGGCTTTTCAAAACCAAAGTTACGACGGGGAATTTATCGCACCTGCGTTTGTATATCTTGACCCAAGCGACCGGGAATTCAAGACTAAGGGTTGTATAGGTGAGAGTGTAGAATTCGTGGCAACTTTTATTCGGCGATTTATTTTGCCCCCTACACATCAGGATCTTGTATGTCAGTGATGCAAAGTATGTCGATATGTTAACAGGTAAACAGTAATGAGGAGACGTTTTGGTGTAATATGCAGAATATATCGCCAAAGAAGAGGTGTTACGAAACCTCTAGTCGACTTACAAAACTACCCTAAACCTCTTCACTCTGAGAAACCCTCCTGGTTAACGAGAATTTTCTGCAGTTAGAAGGCAGAATACGAGACAGACTAGGGAGTGTGAGTGAGGAGGGGAGGAGTGAGAGAGAGAGGACAGGGATGAAATGGAGAGACTGATCAGAGAGAGAGAGAGAGAGAGAGAGAGAGAGAGAGAAGATAGAGAGAGAGAGAGACAGAGAGAGAGAGGGGGGGGGAGGGCTCATTAGGAGAGGGTGAACCCAAATGACAGAAAAACGGGCTAAGTACGGGCGATTTGCCCTTGGCCATCTCTCACGAGATTACGGTGTTCGGCAATATATAGATACATACATGCATATATACACACATACGTAGATAGAGAGATAGGAATAGTAAGCCAAAGAATATTCTATCACACTGAAAGGTGTTCCAGGAGATCTTTACAATTCTCCTAACTAGTTGGCGTCCCCTAAGTAAAATTTCCAGACCGGAGAATGAACTAATAAAATATTGACTTCATTGCCAGTAAAACTGTCTGTGCGATTGAGAACTGCATCTCTCTCTCTCTCTCTCTCTCTCTACATAATATATGTGTACATATATATATATATATATATATATATATATATATATATATATATATATATATATATATATATATATATATATATATATATTCTTTAAGATCTATCCGGGAATCAAACCCGGGACATGGAGACAGAAGCTAGGCACCATTATCAGTACAGCTTGGCGTGATAAAGCCAAGCCACCCAATTACTACGACAAACCATGTAAAAAAATATGGAAGCATGTGTTTCTATCTGCATCTGTATGAAGACATTATTTCAGTCATATGGATTTTTGGTTAGCTCCATGCAACTCCTACAATGAATTTAACTGGCTCTTCATAGAATTTGGGTGGCTTAGCTTTCATCACTCCATGGCGTAATGATATCAGTGCCTTGCTCCTGTTTAGGAGTCCCAGGATTCAGTCCCCATTATTGAGTTATAAAATCTTCCATAGGAGAATGTATGCACACATTTAATGTGTGTTCTCCAACATACAGGTGGTCGCGTGTGCTAGATTGATAGATTAAAACTGCTATGTTACTTAATGAGTACCGTGTGGCTAAGCAAAAATCCAAATGACTGGAATTTGCGTCATCAACTGGGTTCAGGATGAAACATATCCCCCCATAATGGATGTATTTGATTATCACCCGCCTTTAGCAAGGCGAGGCGATATAGTTTTTGTCAGTGTCTGTTTGTGACGGGGTATGTGGGTTTGTTGGGGGGGGGGGTGTTTCCAAGATATCTCAAAAAGTTTTGGACGAATATTCACCAAACATTGAGGAAACAGCAACTATGTGATTGTGCAGAAGACTATTACTTTTGGTAAGGATCTGGTAAAAGACGATGGAAGGCCTGCCACCATATGTTTTTTAATATGGATTTGATTTTTGTCAGACAAAGTGACTGAATTCCGTAAAGTACTTAAAATTTTCTTCAATTTTGGTCTATAGGTAACTTGTACCTTATCCAATACCATATTTTGGCATGCATTAAGCATTCGGCAACCAAATGATTTTGTTTAATTTTTAATAGAATTCGGGAGGATTAGTTTTTTTTACATCATTGTGTAATGACTCGATGTCAGGCTTCTTTGTAAACTATCTGTCTATCAGCCTAAATCTATCTATTGGCCAGCTCATGCTGCCCTTGTTGATAGTTGCATTTTCTTGTTTTTTTTTTTCCTCTTGTTGAATTGTGGCAGACACCTCTAGCATTCTGAATTAACTGATTCCAACCAAATTTGGATACAATGATCAGCCTATGATCTAGTTGTGTCCACAAGGTTTTGTTTTCTAGGCAACTACTCATTGCTTAGCAACAGCCGAAAAACCAATTTTTTCATACTTTTCACGTTTTGAGCTGTAAAAGCATCACTAATGAGTATAGAAACGTTTCACTTCTTTAGATGTAATCTTGGCTTCATATCCTATAGGAAATGTGCCATCATGTTCCTCTCTTTCCTCTAGTTTTTGAGTGGCAGTCTAGTGAAGATAGGCCTCAGCATTCACAGCAACCAGTACCAGTTTTCAAAAATGCCCACCCCCCCTCTAGGTCCCCAGTGGCTTGATGGAACTGAATAAAATTTTGTGTGCTTGTAGACACTGACTAGTACAACTTTCTCGTGTACACCTATGAGCTACATTGGCCAGGTCAGGGGTCAAAGTTCATCAGATGCTAAAATAGCGAAAATAGCCTAAATTATGAATGCAGTATGTTCAGGTGAAACGTTAAAGCTCCGAAGATTATTAAGCCAGGGTCATGATTTTGGGTGGAATGTTGCACTGGAATACCTCCATCCAAAACTAACTTCTAGTGTTGAAATTCACTTCCAGTCACTGGCAGCGTCACCTAAAAGTTGTACCTCTGGTGGGCCATTCTGCGATTTTCAAGTTCCTTAACTCCATCGTGGGTGGATGGAATCGAATGAAGCTTTGCATGCCTTTAAACGTTAATGAGTATTACATGCGTGCTTCGTACATGCATACCCTATATCAGCCAGGTCAAGGGTCAAAGGTTAACAAATGCTGAATATATATATATATATATATATATATATATATATATATATATATATATATATATATATATATATATATATATATATATATATATATATATTTATATATTTATATATTGTTATTGCTTTCCACTTTTCTCATCTCTACCCATGTAACCAATTTTTGCAATCATATATTCTCATTTGTTATTAGGGACAGCCTTTTTCTTGCCTATTACAACTCTTCCTTAATAATTGCTATTATTACTTCTTTTCATCGATCACTTTTTAATTGTACACTAGTTTTATTATGCCGTTAGAACATTCAAGTGTGTAATTATACGAATGTAGTGAAACTGTGTGATGATACAACTGTTTCCATCCGACATAGACCCTCCTCACATATTAAATAGAAACACATTAATGCAGTGATTCAGGTTATATCTGAGGAGGGCTTATTGCGGTCCAAGGTTATTTTATCCTCGAATACAACAGAATTTTAGTATTAGGTTTAGTCTATCCAACACGATGAAAGGACAGGAAAAGAGATGGATGTGCAAGGTAGCATGTTGGGGTGCCATGTACCCCTTCATTTAATCAAGGCTTATTTTAGATGACCACACTGAGTTACAATCCAAATGTTTTATTTTAGTCCAGGAAACCATTCAGTATGTTGCGATGTAACCATGTAATCAGATCAATGCATGGAGGAGTTTTATATGGTCCTTAAGGGCTTATATCAAAGGGATTATTGTCTTTACTGCTCATACGAGCGTTTTGAAACTCAGAATCATGCGACTGTTCTCTCGTATTTATTATCTGGAATAAATAACCAATCCAGGGGCTAAATGAAGAACAGATAGATGAAACTGCCATACGCAGAACGCATGCTGGATGGACATGATTGTATCTGCTTAGTTTACACCAGTGTGTAGGCACCCATGTGTCTGCCTTTCACCGGAGTGAAGCCAGTCACTTGGCAAAATTTTTTGAGCTTCATTGTGAAGCACAGGATGGGTGTAGGAAGCTGAAAATTGCATTGCTAGGTGCGCCAGACGTTTCTCTTCCATTGGACCAAAAAAAAAAAAAAATCGAAATTTCAAAAAATCTTGTCGTTGCCGACCACTGGGTCCCAACCATTTCCAGACCCACGTCCTTTGAGGGGTTTCAAGCCCTCACCAAGCCCAGGGCCGTGACCAGTTTTGATGAAAAACAAATGGCTTCCAGGGTATATATATATATATATATATATATATATATATATATATATATATATATATATATATATATATATATATATATATTTATATATATATATATCATCTGATTTTT
The DNA here is from genome assembly GCF_032717465.1 of Coenobita brevimanus. Lineage (NCBI taxonomy): Eukaryota > Metazoa > Arthropoda > Malacostraca > Decapoda > Coenobitidae > Coenobita > Coenobita brevimanus. The sequence goes on along the minus strand of NC_136993.1, from coordinate 6,826,920 downwards.
GTTTTTCAGAGCGATGGGCTCAGAATTGTCACCTATAAAGAGCAGACAAACAAACAGACAGACAAACAAACATACGGAACTGACCAACATGCTTGCTGACTCTTTTGATTCCAGCAAGCAACAAACATAGGGACCACGATGTATATTCCATGGATACTGTTGTAAATTTCTCAGGTTAAAGCATTCAGTTCCTTGGAGCCCTCTAAATTATATCACTATTACCACTAGACAATTTTATTCAACAGCGAGGAGACTTTTGAATATGGAGTTGTATACAGTCTTCATTTAATCATTCACAGCCGGAGATCTGCAATACATTGAATAGAATTGTCTGGTGGTAGCAGGACTCGAATATAAAAATATATCATCGTGGTGCAGGGGGTTCATGATTCGTGCACTCACAAAAGGAACCACCACATGTGCAGAGGAGGATAGGATTCATTGGCTGGCGTCTCGGCAAAATCAGTGACTATACAGTAAGCGGCTTTTAGTTTACTGGATCTTTTGTCCGTGTGCTTCACTGCCCTATGCATTCATGAGGATGATAATTTAATTTTTCAACTGGTTATTAAATTGAAATATATAATAAAGCCAAACCTCAGTTACTTTTTTACCTTATCTCGTTTCTAACTTGTACAGGACAGTGCACTGAATGTGGGGTAAAAATACATCTGTTTTCTTTTTTCACTTTATTGATAACATGTTATTCACTAACAAACCAATAACATAAAAGGTGTGTGTAGAATGCCAGAATTCATGATAAAATTAGTAAGTTTAGAGTACATGGTACATGTGCAAAATCTCTCTCTCTCTCTCTCTCTCTCTCTCTCTCTCTCTGCACACCATGTCGAGGCTAAAACCAAACTGGAGTTAGATTTTTGTCACTTCACTGACCAGACATCATTATAATGAAGCTTGACTTAGGTATGGGTAACTGATGCCACCCTACGAAGCATAAGATATTTAGGCCTTTCAGTAACTGGACCTCCAAAATACAGTATTGACAACTAGGCCTGCAGACAGACACACCAGCAGACTTATACATGAACAATACGTACCCGCTAAGAGGGTGATATATCCCATTGGAGCCCAGTGTCCCGAATATTGGACAGAACTGGGATTTTTCAAGTTCTCATAAGGTAGGGAACCCCCAAGCAGGGACCAATGAGCTTCGCGACTATGAGCTGATAGGCGGAGGGCGGTACGCTTAGTACCCTCCCAGTGCAATGCCTCGCCCAGCACCCCTGAGATCCAATGGGATATACAACTTTATTGACCCTTAGACTGCAATGGACCTTCCAGAAGGAAATGTAAGTGCGGCTGCAATGGATCTTCCAGTAGACGTTTTCATATTTTTGCTCGACATAATATCTGCCTGGTTCATGATGATGCATGCTAAGTGGGTCAGGTGAATCCCTGTCAGGCTGCAGAAGGTATTACAGCAGTCAGTCTGCCATGGCCTTCATAGGGCCAAGATAATGCTTTGTTTCTCTGAAAAAAAAAAAAAAATACACCACAAACTTCCGCCCAACAGGAGGGATGCAAGCCCAGCCACCTGAATGGCTCCACATATCGCCGATTGACAATCATGACAACATTAGCAAGGAGAGAAGGTGAGAGTAAGGGGGAAATTGATATAACTGGCGGCATGATCCTACAGTACCTCTGTACACACTGACTTGCTCTTCTCTTCCCTACCCTACCTTTCCCTTCTATGCCTGGTCATACCCTAAACTACCCTCTCTCTCCTTATTGTACCCTGCATCTCCCCATTCTATCCTGCCTTTCCTACCATACGTTACCCTCCATCTCCCTACTCTACCCTGCCTTTCCCTACCTTACATTGCATTTCCCTAATCTAGCCTGCATCTCCCAAATCTGCCTTGCCTTGCCTTGCCTTTCCGTGTCATGCTTTGTTTTTTTTCCACCCAATCCATCATCTTTTTACCCTACCTTGCACCACCCAACTCTACCCTGCCTTTCTCTACCCTACCCTGCATTTTCCTGGCTACCCTACCTTTCCCTTACGTGCTTAATCTTTCCCTACCTGTTTCTTCATACTTAATCCTGCCTCCCTCTATTCTACCCTGTATTTCCCTACCCTACCCTACCTTTTTCCCTCCCATGCCTTGGCTTTTCTTATCCAGCCCTTCATCTCCTTACCCTACCTGCATCTCCATGCTCTACTATGTATTTCCCTGCTGTACCCTAGCTTTCCCTACCCTACCCTGCCTGTCCCTACCCTACTCTACTATGCATTTCCCTACTGTACCCTTCCTTTCCTTACCCTACCCTTCCTGTCCCTACCCTACCCTGCCTTTCTCTAACCTACCGTGCATCTCCCTATTCTACCCTGTTTCTCCTTACCCTAATCTTCGTATCTCTGCCATGATTTGGCCTTTCCTATCCAACTCTAAATATCATTACCTTACTCTGCTTCTCTCTACTCCACCTTGCCTTTTCCTTCCCTATCCTACCAATCCCTACCTACCTTGCCTTTCTTTTTTACCCTACCCTACCTTTCCCTACCCTACCATGCCTTTCCCAACCCTGCCCTGTCTGCCCCTGGCATGCTTTGTCTTTCCATATCTGCATCTCCTTACCCAACCCCGCATCTGCCTATTCTACCCTGCCCTTTCCTACCCTATCCTGCATCTCAGTACTCTACCCTGCTGTACCCTACTCTGTCTTGTATTTCCTCTCCATGCTTTGGCATTTCCTACCCATCCCTGCTTCTCCTCATCCCTCCCAGCATCTCCCTGCTCTACCATGCATCTCTCTACTCTCCCTGCCTTACCCTACCCTGCGTTTCCCTTCTCTGCCTGCCATTTCTTTTCCTACCCACCTTTCCTATCCCTGCCTTACCCTGCCGTTCACTATCATGATTTACGGTACCTTTCCCTACCTGCACCTCCCTATCCAAGCCTGCATCTCCATATTCTTCACAGCCTTTCCCTGTCCTACTCTAGGTTTCTCTACTATACCGTGCCTTTCCCTACCCTACACTGTATTACCCTACAACTCACTGCATTTCCATACCCTACTCTTCCTTTCTCTGCCATACTTTGGCTTTTCCTACGGAACCCTAAATCTCCTTACCCTACCCTGTTTCTCCCTACTCTTCCCTATCTTTCCCTACCCTATCCTGCCTTTCCCAGCCATGCTTTTTCTTTCCTTACCCTACCATGGCATTCTCTTCCATGCCTTGAATATTTTCACCCTAATCTGCTGTCTCTCACGGACACACTAACACTTCAGAAGATTACATAAATACTGTAAGTGCAAAATCATGTTGGAACCGGTGACATAGCAGTCCGTTGCCTGCTATCAAATGTAAGAAAGACGCTCGCTAAAGCTACTCTGGTTTGCTATGGTTATACGAGCACAGACATGTACTGACAGATATAAGAAATGAATTATGTTGAAAACTGGTGGTAGGATATAAGTAAAAGACTGTTTTGGTGTTGTCATATGTTTTTTCTCTCGTGTGGTATCTCTGCTTAATTATGCTTCTTCAAAGTAAGTGTGATTGTATGACCAACGATACATACTGGTAGTGAAAGAAAACGAACTACGTTCATTAATAGTGAAAGAGATATAAAGTAAATAAACTGCTATCTTGGTGTCATCATATGTTACATAATTAATTTGTTACTCCTCATGGGGCATTTCTGTTACATAATTAATTTGTTACTCCTCATGGGGCATTTCTACATAATTATGCTACTTCAGTATGTTATAAGTGGCGCCGTAGTAGAAAATGATAACAAGAAGTGACGTATTAGCGAAATAATCCAAAATTTTCAAGGAAAGCACTGTGGTGTCACCCCGACAGCAACTCATGTGGCTTGTTTAGCAGTAAGTGTAGTGCTGCCATGCCTGGCCTTTCCATGCCCTACCCAGCCTTCACCTGGAATGTAAAGCTTTTCCCTGTTATATTCTGCCGACAATAACCTTGTGGGTGCCAAAAGAGTAATAAATGTTAGGAAATAAGTATGTACGATGTGTTATCACCTTGATTACGATTACGCTCGTGGAGAATGTTTAGCAGTAAGTGATGTTCTCGTAGGTTACATTCATAGTCTCTAAGCAGTGCATAAAGTGTTTCACTTAAATTTGTGAATAACTTGATTTTTGTTGACAGGAATGGAAGTCATCTCCCAAACTTCTCTCTCTCACATGGCATGGTGGTCACTTGCAACACTGCTTCGCCATAGCCTGGATGCCTCCCATTCACTGGCTTCAAAAACATCTCTTCAACTTCCTCTCCTTCCATCCCTGTACCATCTACAGACCATCTTTTTTTTTTTCAAAGCTTATTGTAATGACTGAACTTTGTGGGGCAAGAATTTAAACATGTTTGGTTAGGTACTATTGGTCAAAGCAGCTAGTGTGCCTCGGGTGTTTGGATTGGCCCGAAATGTGCAGGGTTCAGGGACCGATCCGACAGTACTTTCCCATCGCTCAAACAATTTTTTTTTCTTTACCACCTTCCTCTCCCAGGTACTGGGGTGGTTGTGAGTTACCAAGTTTGGTCATCCGTTTACAATGCTGGCATGTGGACAATGGGCTGTATTTCCAACTTTTCAATTTCATTTCTCCGTCGTGCTCACGCCCGAGGCCACCTGTGGAGTGACCCTGACGACCCTGCATCCCAACCTGGGGAGTCATCTAAGGACTCTAAGGGTGGGGAGGAATGTGGAGAAAAAGAAAGTCAAGAGGAAAATATCTGCCGAGCAAGCCACATGGAGCTGGGGAGGGCAAAAGTCGAGAGAGAAACATTCACCACGCAAGCCAGCCTTAGGTGCTGCCCTCAATCGCCACTGCGCCATGCGTCGCCCCTGCCATGTGTGCTTTTACGATTGCCACTGGCTCATGACCTTCTAAGCACACGTGTGCTGAGCTTTGTAAATAGTGTATTTAACAGTGTGCGTAAATACTGTGTGTAAAAAGTGCCTTAGTTAAATTACATGAAATAATGGTAAGTGAAACAGAAATATGGTTATTGAAAAGTATAGTCAAGAAAATAAAAATAAAAGAAACTGATCTGTATATTTGTATTAGTGTATAGAATTAGGGAAGTAAGCCGTATGATAAGTGAAACTAATCTGAAGAAAATTAGTTATGTGCAAATTTATGATATGTGTTAGTTTTAGGATGGTGTTTTAAGTTTTAAGTGCACCTACAATGAAGCTTACAGCTTTTTAGGCCTCTTCCCCACACAGCAATGTGCACAGTGTGCCTGGAGAAGTAACAGCGGCGGGGAAACTATAGGATAGCCAGCGCACCTTAGCCAAGGAGTGAGCATGTCTCGGGACAAGGCCACTGTGCTCCGCCAGAAGTTACCAATATTCATCACCTCTTCATATCTTAAGGTTTTTAATAGGGACAGCTTTTAACCCTTAGCCCTTAAACCTGGGCTATATTTTGCACCTGCGTTCACACGAGGGTGAAACTCGCAAGATTGCCTGTTTTAAAGACGTCATATCTAAGCTAATATTTAATACAGAACATTCAAGAAACAACCAAAAGACTCGCCAGTTCATTGTCCTTCCATTGCAGATAATCACTGAAGACCAGGAGCTGGTGACCCTTTATCGGGCACGCATACAAATACCACGAACTTCACATTTATGATCATGTATCCTAAAAGTATAGACAGTTCTAAGACTTTTCTTCGGTGTGTTTTTCAGTGTTTTGCATATCTGCATTGCAGTTGTTAATCATATATAATGCCTCACCTTTTAATGGTAGTCAAAGTAACATTATAAGGATATCAAGAATGTTGATAATGCGGGACATCTATACACAGAGTGAAACACTGCATATTCGTTTATTACCAAGATATTAAAAAGGTACAAAAATACAAGGTGTTTTCCCAGAAAATTAATGTCACACTTTCCCTAACACCACAGGGATGCCCCACATACATTTAGGTGTGGTACTTCCTGAAGCAACTTCGGCTTTGGTTGAGGCACAGGTGTGCATTACACTCTGAATATGCAATGATCTTGAAGAACCTATCCACTGTACCGGTGATCTATGAGTTGTCATTGAAGTGGATTGTTCTCAAGAGTGGAAACCATTTGGATGACTTAGAACTGCAACTTGCTGGATTCTTGTCCTTGTAGCCCAGTGGCCGTCCAATGATGGAAGCGAAACAACACCCAAGTAAATTACAACTGAGATGAAGTTCGTTAACTCATCAGCATTTGTTGTAAATGCTGTGATGATGTCCCTCTGCGTTTCATGTTTTGTTTGGTAGACTATGTGGTCAACTACCCCTTTGGAGAAAAATATCTATTTGTACTGGAAGAATGGGGCAATAAATTTTGGATAGTTGTGATACAGATTGGTAGTGGTGGACTGGATTTGTCCTATTACTTCCAGTTGCATGGCACTTGTTTGGTATGTCGGACTTCAACTGGTTCCTCCTTCTGCTGCTCCTTTTCTCCATGCTGAACCACCTGCATCACTGATTTGCTTGAGACATATGTTCTGCTCCTCTTGCAGGTATCCCTGCGCTTGGCAGATGGTGCAAATTCCTCATAGGAGTCATGAGGGTCTATGCTGCCGTCATCAAATAGCGGAGGCTCAAAATCTGGGTTGACCACATCATCATCCACTTACCATCACTAATTCCTGTGGGAAGATGACATCCTCCTCGTGGTGCCTGGTCTTCCCATAGAACGAGCCGTATATTTGTCACTCATCATACACTTTTTTTTTAGTCAGAAAGTGTCATTCATCATACTGTACATTTTCATCGACAGAAAATGCACCTAATAACGGGAAAGATGAACAGAAAAATTCCTTCATGAACTCCCGTAGAGAGGGCTAATTGACCAAATATGGTATTTGTTTGCGTCCTGCAACACCGCCATTGGACCAGATCAATCCTATTTTTACGCACCTTATTTCGGCACTGTTACATATATGACTGAACATTCACTTACAGTACAAACAATTTGTACCATCATTGAAGTGCACACCATGTGAATATAATTTACTTACCAGCATTGTATTAGATACGAGGTAGCATAATGCTGGAAATATTCACGTCGCACAACCATCTCTGACGACATCAAGAGACTGGTTCTTTGGGGTCTCCCAGCCAATGGAATCCCACTCTATGCTATGACGTCGCCTATGACTTAGACGCCAGATGATTGCTGACTGGTGGGAAAGGCAGTGCTAGTCAGATGATGCACATCCTATGGTGTAGGGACGCCATTTTCCAAGAGCACTGAAGTGCTGTGATGTAGTCTCTTGCCCAACAAAGGGCTAACGTTAGCTTGCTCCTATGTATTGTAGTGTCCGGCTTGCACACGTCTCACATGAGTGGTCAGCCGTATTATATACATTCAGGATGTGATTTTTGGATCATGAATGATTGTACCATCTTTCAGGTCAGTTAAGATGTGTTTTAGGAGCTGTTTGACTTAAGAATTTTGATTTCTACAGATTTAGTATTTACTGCATAGATAAGCAAAACCTGAAGAAATATTGCAAACATCAGATTCACCGGATTTAATCCAAGAATCAAACAATGTATCTAAATTATAATCCAATCTCATATTTACTCCCATGTCGCATTTCCATTTGACACTGAACGGTCTGTGGAGCTCCACCTTTGTTCACTGGGAGGTGGTGACATTATGCTCACTAAAATTGATCCTAGGGCCGGGATATAGACCTTTTTCTCTTACTAAAGAAGTTACCCATGACTACCCATGTTTCAGGCACAATTAGATGTGTGGAAAACATAGGTAGTAATGGGTAAGAACATACTTATGGAAATACCTGTCATATGATGCAATGGTTGTGTTTGAGAGAGAGAGGATCTGTATGTGCCGTCAAGGAAAACTCAAGAAGGCACAAACAAGTAAAGGTGTACAGAAGAACATTCAACTGCATATACCTGAATTCATCTCGGATACCAGGGCAACTTTACTCAATATCTTAAAACTTCCTTTGAGAGTACTTCATCTCTTGATTTCTCTTGTATAATCACTATTTTTATCTTCACACAAAACATCAATTTTATAACAGAATTGCATTATATGTTTAGAATCACATTAAAATTTAAAAATATATATATATTTTTATACTTACCCAGAAGTTTTGAAGAAAACGATGAGTTTCGTAGGATTTTCATGGGAATGTTTACACACTTTGTTGCACTTGGTACATTATTAACCAAGTACATAATGAGGCTAATTTCCATTACCGACATGGCAGTTTAAAAGACAGTGCTGTAAATAAAATTTAAAGATGCTTTTATACATGACAAAAAGTATAACTCATTACAGATCATTGCATGCCAGATTCAGCGGAATGCATGGAATTAGATATTCCTATTACATACTAAGGCCGTGTATCGCTGTTATTTGAGGCAGCCTAAGTTGTTAACATAGACAATGTTCGGATGGATTTAAGTAACAGTGGTACTCACTTTCTGAAAACCAACTGTAAATACTTCATAAATAATCGCATAGAAAATGACAGGTAACTGGAGTTCAAGGTGATGGTGCAAGGATGATATGAAGAATTGGAGTTACACAGGTCTAACAGCACGGAGGGAGAGAGGCATGTATGGAAACAAGCGAATTGAAATGAAGTTGTCCATGGAAGGATGAATCCATGTCACTGATCGCTAAGAGACAACAAGTAAAGCGAATGGAGTAAACCATTGATCAGGATACCCCAGTTGTGAATGCTATAAGATTGTTTTGGTGTTGAGTATTACGTACGACACAGAGGAGACTGAAGATGACTCAGTGTACAAAAAAGTAAATGGGAAGTAAAGATAAACAGGAGGCCTATTGGCTCATGACAAGCACGTCTGCCTGAAAAAATGGCTACTTATGTTAAGATCATGCTGATGTGTGCAAGAAAAACTTTGGAAAAGAGGGTCTCCCCAGCAATTACAGTATCAGTTTCACCCAGCAGGTAAAAACGATATGCTTCTTAGTAAGAAAAGCTTGGAAAATTCTTCAGGAGAGGCAGAAGAGGAAGAACTGTGCACTAACTGATCTATGATCTATAGTTCGGGTACAAGAAAGAGCATACAAAATCGCCCGATTTTTGCGGTATTAAGCAAACGTGTCATTGTTGTCATCATACTCTTCAACCCAGAAATAAGTCTCAGTTATAGCCTGTTGTTTGAAAATATTTATCCGGCAAAATTTTTAAAGTGTGAATGGTTTTTGCACTAGCTACGGTTGCTGATAGCTTATTGGGTTATTCCAGTTCGAAATATTAATGCAATTTTCCGTACATTAATGTTGCTTGTCTTTCATTTGAGTTTCATTTCATATTTCCAGTCTGTACAATATCATTCTGTGTTTTGAACAAATATTCGTATCTAACAACCTTGAATAGATTAAGAATTTTAAACACTTGTTAGATCTCCAGTGAGTCTCCTTTTTTAAAGAAAAGTTACCTATACTCATTTTGGTCGCTTTTCGTAGTGTAAAATTTGCAGCGACTAGGCCATTTTTGTGGCTATGCACTGCACCCTCTCGAGTACGACAGTCCGTAGTAAGATCTGTGGACCAGTGCTACTTACTGTATTCTGGGTGTGGTTTGGTGAATGATGCATGAAACTTAGAGATAACATCGGGTGTTTTATGATCGAAGTTCCGTGCGACGAAGTTCAGCATTATGTTTGCCTAGTTACTGTTTTGAATTTTTGAGAATGTTTCTGATAATAACTCCTAAAGCTTTCTCATTGTTTCCTTCCGGCTATGGGGTACTGAAAGTTGGTTACTCATATTTAAATATTTTGTCGCAAAAATGCATTATCTTACATTTATCTATCTTAAATTGCATCTCCCATTTTGAAACCCAATTTATTAACTTATCCAGGTCTTTTTATGCTAGCATAGATTCAGGGTCTGCTTTCATAATTACTGTGCCTCAAACCTTCGTGTTCTCAGCAAGTTTTCACTGCCGTAGAAACGACTCCATTTTCTAGGTCACTGATATATAATAAATAACAAGGAACTCAGCTTGTTACTTCTACCCTGTCTGTCCCATTTATTACTGCACGCAGGTTGCAGTTGGTTTAACAATCTCCGGTCCATGAACTTGATGTGTTAGAGAGACCATGGGCTTTTTAAAAATATTATTAGATGGGAACACTATTAAAGGATGTCTGGAAATCTAAGTAGATGACATCGACAGGCATTTTTGCATCCCAGTTATGGTATAGGTTTGTACAAATTCAAGCAAATATGTAACTAATGATCCATTAATATGAAACCCTTGCTGATTATCTGATATATGAATACGTTTGTTAAGGAATAAGGAAATTTTTTCTCTGGCATTTTTTTTTCAAAATTGTAGAGAGTACTGACATTAGGCAAATTTAGCACAGGCACTCATTTTTATTATTATTATTTTTTTACATGTTGTTGCGGGTGTCGAATCGGTTCGACGTGTGTGGGATCCTTGGAGAACCCCAGGTGTTGGGTCAATCTGACCGTGCTTCAGTCCTGGTGTTTGAAGTCCCCCCCCCCTTTTTCCCCTTTACACCACCACACACTCCAAGGTACTGGGGTGGGTGTGAGTTGCCATCTTTAGACATCTGTGTACAGTGCTAGCATGTGGATGATGAGCTACAATTCGAACTTGTCCAATTTCGTTTCCCCATCGCTCTCGCGCCTCATGCCACCCGTGGAGAGTGACCCTAACAACCTTACAGCCGTCCATACATCTCCCTACCCTTCCAGTGAGTCAGGAGAGTCATCCGAAGAGTCTGAGGGTAAGGATGAAGATAGGGAGGGTGAAAGTCGAGAGGAAAATATTTGCCGTGCGAGTCACGTGGAGCTGGGGAGGGCGAAAGTCAAGGGAGAGATATTTACCACATGAGTCAGGCTACGTGCCACCCTCAATCACCGCTCTATCCAGCTTCACCTTTGCCACACGTGTGCCTTTCCGATTATCATTGGCTGGCAACCTACTGAGCACAGGTGTGTGAGGCTCTGTAAATAGTATATTTAATAGTATGTGTATATAGTGTGCATAAATAGCGTGTGTAAATAGAATGTAGAAACGTAAGGAAGTGACTTGTATATTTATATTAGAGTCTGAAATTAGAGAAGTAAGCTTTTGATAAGTGAAACTAATCCAGTGAATATTAGTTATAAGCAATGCTGTTATGAGTGTTATATGCATTTTAGGTTGACAAGTTTTTATGTTGCAAGTGCAGCTACAGGGAAGTTATAACCTCTTTTTGCCTCTCTCCCACACACCTTGAGCACAGTGAGCCTTGAGAAGTGACAGTAGCAGAGAAATGGTCAGCAAGACAGAGCGCCATAGCCATGGATGTGAGGATGCCTCAGGACACAGCCACTAAGCGCTACGAAAACTTACCCCCATTCATCGCCTTTTCTTTCCTTAACACCAGCGCCTGGCCTTCAGTGGTTATTTGCAGTGGAAAGACGAAGGATTGACAAGTCTTTTGGTTGTTTATTGAATGTTCTATGCCTAATATCAGCTGAGGTATGATGTAATGATAAAAGGCGATTGTGGAAATTTGACGTGGATGTAAGTGGTCCAAGTCAAAATATTGCGGAAGTTTGAGGGTTTATGATAGGTGATACATTATCAAGCTTCCATCAGTTTGGTACTTTTCTTTCAGTTAATAATTTATTGCATATTTTTAATAGGAAAAGCCAACTTTAACATTCATGCAGAGTGCAAGGTGATAACTTTTATGAGCCAGATGATTTGCCTGAGTCGATTTTCTGAATATAATTTAATCCTCCATGTCGTTACATTGACTGATAATTTATTTGTATCCTGGTCATGAGAATACTAAGTGTGGGACGCGAATGTTTATGCACTTTCCATTGAGAATGCGCTGTGAAAGGAGTAATTGAATATTGTTGCTGTTGTTTCGTAAAAATGAACGAGATTGTCTTACTAAAGTAGTTTATTAGGGGGCTGACGTTATCTTTAACCTTGTTCTTACTCAATACACAATGACAAAATCATTCATGTTTGACTTTGTGTACGAGTTTTTTCCGCGTAATTTCAAGTATTTTTCCAGATTATTTCTGTACGTTGTCACTGTAATTTATAATATTAGGCACTATCAATGTGATATCCTGTATATTTATCACTTTATTTATTAGGGTTTTTTCTAGTGACCAATGATTTCTTCAATATTCCCCGATATCCAGGTTGGTTTATAATATGACTCTTTACTCAAGTAATTCTCGGTATATTCTTTCATTCAGTGGATATGAATATTTCCCACATTTCCTTTAAGTTATCTTTTTTTTATGCAAAAGAGAATGAGCCAAGGGCTAGAAACCTACTAATTGTTCCAAGAAAAGACAAAAACAGCACAATTGGGAACCAAATACAATATCCATTCATTTCGAGATGCCAGTATACACTGCGTTTAACCCCTTAACCGCGGGGCGTCACTTTCGTGACGTTTGGGAGCAAGGGATCATACCGCGGGGCGTCGCTTTTGTGATTCTGTGTTATTTTGAATTCACCCGGGCTTCCAAGTGGGGGCTTGTATCATCTATCAGTACTGCCAATGTCCAACACTAGTCAGCACTCCTAATCTCATCTGTACTCCCATCCATTGTTGACAATTTAGCCATTTCTCCCCGTTCTTGACTCCCCTCCCTACCCCCCCTCCATTACCCTATCCTCTCGCCTGCCCGGCCGTGCTACGCTAAGTAAATCTTCCCTGGAATTTTTCACTGATTTCATCCATTGAAATAAGCCCTATGTCCTATTCTTATACCAAATAATATATACAAGAAAGAAATAAGGTAAGTGAGAGTGCCATACACCTGGAATTGGCTAATTATCACCTGACAACACCTCACGTGCACTCGTTCGCTAATTTTCGCTGTTTTTTTCCCCTTGAAATATGCCGTATAATCTATTTTCGTAATAAATGTACACGTAAGGAGGGAAGGGAGAAGCCTAAGTGATATTTACATTCACCTGGAACTACCTAATTTATAATGTATTGTCTAGATTTCCTGCCGATCATATCAGTGCTAGACAAAGCTGTTTCAAGATATAACATTGGTAGCTCTGAATATATATCTCCTAAGTAGGCCTCTAATCTATTTTCGTAATAAATATACATGTAAGGAGGGAAGGGAGAAGCCTAAGTGATATTTACATTCACCTGGAACTACCAAATTTATAATGTATTGTCTAGATTTCCTGCCAATCATATCAGTGCTAGACTTAGCTGTTTCAATAAGTAATATTGGTAACTCTGAATAACCCCTAGCAGGCCTCCACGCTGGTCCTCCGTTATCAGTTCACTCTCATCTTCCGAACCGAGAGTACGTATGTTTCTTCTTGCTGACTTCAAGGCCTTTTTTCACCCCCATGCAAATGGCCCTGTGACCTTTACCCCCTACTAAACCTCGTGTGGAAAGAGGTAAAGGGCTGACAATTGATAAAAGAGTGACTACGATCTTTCTATTGAGTAAAACAGTAAGTGGAATTGTAAATAATGTGTAAACAATGTGTAAACAGCAAGTGAAAGTAATGAATGTAAATATACGTGAACAATGGAAAATAGTTTTATAAGTTATTTCAAGTGACAGTGCACAACACAGTGTAAATAAAATAGAAATGTAAATAACGTAAATAAAATAGAGAACGTAAATAGAAATGTAAATGAGTAGTATTATAAGAATACGAGTATATACCCTAGGAGTAATGAAAGTGAAAGTTTCACTCTAGCATGTTTGAATGCTATGAGTTATGAGAGTGAAGATGAAAGTGACATTCACTCTCAATGCCAGTATACAGGACGAGAAAGTGAATGCTACGTATTTTACTGAAAGAAATTGAATCCCTACAGTAACAATAAACTAATACTACTGAAGGAAACTTATGGATAAAGACTGTAGATATATATATAAGTGTTATATAGTAATAGAAATATAAAGTGTGAGGGGTTTTATGAATAATAAATGACAGACTACCAAGAGCGAACTAGTGCCAGTGCGACGATCAGACGCGCTCGTAATTTCCATTGCTTTCACAGTGTTTTTTTTTTTTGAGTATGGATCCCAAACTACTTGAAAATTGTAGAATAGTGTTTATAGTGTTTGTATCTGGCTGTGGTAATATTATGGGTTGTCGGGAAGTGTAAAGTGGAGACTTCGTTACCCTACTTCAGAGGTCTCCACAAGTCCTACGGTAACCGACGAAGGCTCAACAATCATTCCAGGAGAAAGCTGAAGGTATGTGCCATAAGCATATGTAATTTTATTATTCTAGGACTAATAACTGATTTTTGGCAAATATTTTTTGAGAGTCTGTCGGAGCCCAAATAACCCCGCGGCACACGCAAGTCATTGGTAAACAAGCCCGCGGTGTAGGGGTTAAAAGACTGGATCTCATTGGCAATAGGAAATAAAGACAGAGGAAGACAGTTCCAAAGTGGCCCAATTGCATACATGAAGGACTGGGAGTAATGGTTAACTCTTGCATTAGATTTAGAAAGAATAATGATGAGTATTTGCTTCTAGATGGGTGCAATGTGCCCGCTGTAGTGGTGGAGGGATGCAAGTTCAGGGGGGCAGTGTCCATTCAAGTAGCAATAGAAAAGAGATAAGTATGCAAGTATGTTGGGAACCAGTAAGTGGAGGAGAGTTAATGAGACGAAAAATATTGGCTCCACATTGTTCAGAAAAGCCGTGTAAGGGTTGTACTCTACATAAGGGCGAATAAAACCCGCAGTCAAGAACTGTGCTCAGTAAAGAAGTCTTGGAGTCAGCATAGCACACCAAATCTCTTGGAGGCACATTTTACAAGACAGTTAAGATGCATCCCGAGAGAATGAAACCCCAAATATGTTCAAAGATGAAGCAGGATTGAGTTGATTATTGTATAAAGCTAGATTTTCCTGTGGTAGAATGTGATAGATCGAAAGATGTAAGAAGTGAGTTTTTAATGCATTCAGAACAATAAGATTACTTTTACCCAGTCAGATATATGAACCAAGTCAGACATTAAGTATGCCATAATCTCATCTCTTGTTTGTTGAAGTATCTGATGAGATGGATGCTGTGGGAGGCTGATGGAAAGGTGAAGGGTGGAGTCATCATGGTATGAGTGGTTAGATATACAGCATAGAAGGTCATTGATGAAAAAAAAAAAAAAAAAAAAGGAATAGAGTTGGTGACAGGACACAGCCAAGAGGAACACCACAATTTATTCCCCTAGGAGAAGAATGGAGGCCGTAACCAACTGCAGGTATAGAACGACCAGAAAGGAAGCTAGAGCTGAAGACACAGATAGAAAGACAGAAACCTTAAGAGGACAGTGTGGAAATTAAGGATTATGCCAGACTCCATCGAAAGCCTCTTGAGATGTCAAGTGCAATGGCAAAGCATTCGCCAGAGTCCAGAAAGAAGGATGACAGGAGTCTGAAAGAAAGGTAAGAAGATCGCCAGTGAAGCATCCCTGGCAGAAGCCATACTGACGATCTGAAAGGTTATGAAAGAAAAGGAGCTTATTTTTTTTTTTTTTTTTTTTTTTTAAGATTTTAGCAATTAAAAATACAGGATGTTAAAGTAGTTGGTCCAACAGTTAGAGGGCGGGGATTGGTCATCCTTCTTTGGGACAAGCTGAATGAGAGCAAATTTCCAGCAACAAGGAAAAGTGCAAGTTGACAGAAAAAGGCGAAAGAGTTTGCCTAGGGTGGGTTTGAGCTCAGAAGCACAGTTCATAAGGACAACAGGAGGGTTCCCATCAAGCCCATCTTCCTTGTTAGTACTGAGGCCAGTGATGGCAGAACACACATCAACTGAAGACGTTTTAATATCATCATTGAGAAAATCAGAGGATTCATGTGATGGAGGAAGAGTGCCCGAATCATCTAAGGTGGAATTGGAAAAGAAAGTCTGAGTGAATAGTTCTGTTTTATCGGTAAAAGAAACAGGTATAGAGTCTTCAGAGTGGAAATGTGGAGATATGGATGGTGAAGTAAATTTGTTAGAAAGGTTTTTGGCAGGATGCCAGAAGGAGCGATAAGAATTCTAGTAGGAGAGTTCAGAGCATTTAGTATGATTGGAATATTTTTCGAAGAGTGAAGGACAGACTTAGCACGATGCCGAGCAGAAACATAAAAGAAATGAGATTCAGGGATGGGTTGACTCTTGTACCTTTTTAAAACCTTCTCCTTGTTGTGGACAACATCAAAACAGGCATTAATTAACTTTTTTTTTTTTTTGCATTAGTCACAGGATAAGAGAAAGGAAAATATGCTTCCATGCCCGAGAGAACTGCCTCTGTAAAGTACGATGCACACTCAGGTGGTTGTTGGCCATGTAAGTAGTATTCAGTCTAGGGGAAAAATCAAAGAAGTACTGGCTGAGAACCCCCCGGTCAGCAGTTCCAAAGTGCCAAAGATGCCATTTCATGGGAAGCTTCACATGTCTTACTGCAGTGATAGGACAGGTTAAGGTGATAAGGTTGTGATCTGTGGAGCCCATCGGAGAGAATAGATTTACAGCATGAACAGAAATATTAGTTGTATGGAAAAGGTCAGGTATGTTGGATTTCTCTCCAAGGTGGTCAGGGATACAGGTGGAGTGCTGTACAACTGCTTTAGGTCATTAAGGATAGAAAAGATGTAGGCATGTTCACCAGATGAACTAGTGAAAGGAGAGGAGAGCCAAAGGGTGTAGTAAACACTGAAATCACCTAAAAAGGAGATTTCAGAGAGAGAGAAAAAAAATGATAGCATATGTTCCATCTTAGAGGTAAGATAGTCAAAGAATTTTTCATAATCAGCAGAATTAGCAGATAAGTAAACAGCACAGATATATTCAGTCAAAGAATGACATGAAAACCGATGCCTCAGAGTAGAGAACTTACAAGAATCAAGTCCAGGAAAATGAGAGCAAAATAAGTTGTTGTGCATATATACACAACAGCCACGTTACATTTTGAACTGAATAATTATAGAGAAATAGGAAGATAAAAAGAAGAGTTTGCTATCAGTTGCTTCAGACAGTTGGGTCTCAGTAATAAAGAAAAGTTGAGGTTTAGAGGAAGAGAGGTGGTGTTCAGTATAGAGAAAATTAGGGAGAAAGGCTGCAAATGTTGCAGAAATGAAGGAGTGAGTCAGACAGTGGTTCCAAGCACATCTCTCGGCTGTCACCGGGAGAGGAGCCGATGGTTGGAGCTTTTATGTGGCCACCTCCCCCCCCCCCATCCCGGCGACTCCAAGGCTGGATTTAAACCCCCCAAATAGAAGGTATTTTTCACCTGAAGAAAAAGGATCTTATAGTGAAAACGATAAACACATAAAGTAATATTATAAATATGAGTTACTCCCAAATATTTCAATTTCAAAGCTGTTGCGAGGAAAAAAAAAAATTCCTTACCTCGCGTAGTGGGTCAGATATATATCGTCAACATGTCATAATTTTATAGCAAGATACTTATTGAGAAAGGAAGAGAAAGGAATAAATACAAATGCCGTGCCCAGTAACTCCATAAGTTTTTTTTAAGATTTCCAAGTTACATGTATTTGTGCGGTTTTTGATTAAATGTCATTTAAGTGATCAGAACATTTACTACCTTAAAGCTGTTGCATACTGATTGATCATCATTTCACTTGGTAATCTTACAAAAAGTTTCCAAATCAGTGAAATGAATAAAACTCCTTAATTGGTATTTTGCAACAATTTTACTATAAATATTTTTGTGATGCTGTGGACATCCACCAAATAGTAATTTTTGGCATAAATATTGCTAGACGTTTCACTTCAGTCATGAAGTCTTTACAAAGGCCTCTGATACGACTATCTTTTGTTATGGTTTCTATGTCTGTGGTTATTAATGGTCTAAGGTGATTCAGACCACCAACTCGATGCCAGTATAGATGTCTGCCCTTCAGTCTGAGCGAGACCAGAAGTGAGAGATGAGAAGCTCCAGACAAAAGATAACAGTGGCAGAAAAATGGCCCACACTCACCATGACGAACATACCCTGAAACACAGAAATATATCATCTTACATATTTTATTTATTACAGCTTGATGTAATAGTGCTGCCTACTTCTTCTTTACCCTTATCATTCTTTTCCTGTGTCTCCTTACTGTCCCCCTACTTCTACCATCCCTTGTGTCACTTTATATTACTCTTCTTTCCACTCCAAGGGGCTGTACATTGCGTGACGATCTTGGTTTCCTGTAACCCAGGAAATATTTTACAGCGCTGGGTAGTAACCATATAACCAAAGAACAGGGCGAGGTGGAGCCTACTGTGGTGCTGTTGTTACCTAGATTGAGAGACGCAAATGCGGCTTCCATCCAGGATCTAAACTTCTCCATACCTACCCTATGCAGGGCCGCAGCGAAGCGCTAAACATCGGTTCATTGCATAGGATATTCCTACGTGGGAAGATTCATGCCTGCGGTTTATAGTTCTGCTCGGTATGACAGGGCGGGGCTACTCAACAACAAGAACAACAGTGAAGAAGCATATGCAAGATAATAAGGTAATTCTGGTGTGTGTGTGTGTGTGTGTGTGTGTGTGTGTGTGTGTGTGTGTGTGTGTGTGTGTGTGTGTGTGTGTGTGTGTGTGTGTGTGTGTGTGTGTGTGTGTGTGTGTGTTCTTATATAATTGTTCTTACCTAATTGTATTTTTACAGGAATGAGTCAAGTACTGTCCCGTGTATTAAACCATTTTTATCATACAAATCCTGAAGTTTATGAATTGTTTTGGCACACACTATTTCATTCAGTAGTGCATTACACTGATCAATTGCCCTATATGGGAAACTAAATATCTTTACGTCTTTATCGTCTCTCTTTTTATGCAGATTTTTTGCATTGTCCTCTTGCTGATGCATCCCCATTGGTTATATACTCATTTATGTCTATTGTCTCCTTCCCTTATATGCATTTATATAGCATAATCATGTCTCTTGTTTTCCTTCTCTCCTGTAGTGTTGGCAGATTCAGTTTATCTAGTCAGTCTTCGTAGCTTAGATCCCTTAAGCTTGGTACCCATCTTGTAGCGGCCCTTTGAACATTTGCAATCTTATCTAGGCATATGTGTTTCTTGAGATGAGGATTCCAGACT
Organism: Coenobita brevimanus; assembly: GCF_032717465.1. Taxonomy (NCBI): domain Eukaryota; kingdom Metazoa; phylum Arthropoda; class Malacostraca; order Decapoda; family Coenobitidae; genus Coenobita; species Coenobita brevimanus. The sequence continues at coordinate 6,807,820 of NC_136993.1, read as the reverse complement.
ACTGATGCATACTCCAGGGTTGGTCTGATGCATGATGTTAATATGTTTCTCAGCATGTCTTCATTTATGTATGTGAATGCTACTGTCATATCTGGAAGCAGTGTATGCATGTTCCGGACCTTCTCACTGATGTGGTTAGCCGGAGATAGTCTGTTATTGATAATCACACCTACGTCCTTCTCTCTTTCTGATATGTGTAGGGTTTTACTTCGTAACTTATGATTTCAATCTGGTCTTTTTCCACTTTAACCAAACTTGATTATATGACACTTGTCCACATTGAGTTCCATTTGCCATGTATTACTCCATTCATGAAGTTTAACTTTTCTTATAGCTCTTTACAATAGTCTGTGTTAGTAATTTTCATTTGTATTTTTTCATCATCAGTAAAAATATTTGTGTGTGTGTGCGTGTGTGTGTGTGTGTGTGTGTGTGTGTGTGTGTGTGTGTGTGTGTGTGTGTTTCAACCAAAAAGGAACAAGATAAGCATGACATATTTTATTCTGACTGATTCCAGGCAATTTTTTTCAGATTAGGACCTATATATACAAAGGCATAAATTAAGCCTATCTGTAACCCGTTCCCTTCGAACATTCTAAAACAGAATGAAGAAGATTGTCTGGATATAAAGAAAAATAACGAAGAAAGAACTGGACTGATGGAGTTAAAGGCTTGTCACGTTACACACTTTTTACTTGGTCCTAAAAAGTTATTCAGAATGCTACATGCACTTTTTAATGCACAACAGTAAGTAAGTTAAATCGGGGAAAGCCCCAGGAATTGATGGAGTGTGTGGTGAAATGATGAAGCATGGGGGAGAGATAGTAGTAGAATGGATGTGGAAGATGTGCAGATTGGCCTGGGAGGAAGGTAGAGTCCCGGAGGATTGGAAGTCAGGTATAATTATTCCCTTGTACAAAGGAAAAGGGGAAAAAGAAGTGTGTGGTAATCATAGGGTCATTTGTCTTCTTAGTATAATAGGAAAAGTGTATGGTAGGATACTTATTGACAGAGTTGGAGAAAGAACAGAGAAATTAGTTGGAGAAGAACAGGAAGGCATTAGGAAGGGAAGAGGTTGTGTAGATCAGATATTCAGTCTTAGATCTTTAGTGGAAAAGTTTCTAGAGAAGGGAAAGAAGTTGTATGTGGCTTTCATGGATTTGGAGAAAGCATATGACAGGGTGGATAGACAAGGATTGTGGAAAGTGTTAAGAATATATGGAGTAGATGGGAAGTTGTTGAATGCTGTGAAGAGTATGTACGATGGTGCGAAGACTGCAGTGCGTGTGGATGGTGAACTAAGTGAATTTTTCTCTTTGAAAGTTGGGTTGAAACAGGGATGTGTCATGTCTCCATGGTTGTTCAATCTGTACATGGATGGGGTAATAAAAGAGGTACAAGGTAGGGTAGTGGATGTTTGAGTGGCCCTGGTGAGAGAGGATAGTGTTTGGAAACTCCCTGTACTGTTGTTTGCAGATGATACTGTGTTGTTGAGTGAAGACGAAGGGGAGCTGCAAGGCTTGGTGGATGAGTTTGGGAGAGTGTGTAAGAAACGGAATCTAAAGGTGAATGTAGGGAAGAGTAAAGTGATGGTCTTTGAGAGAGGTGAAGTCAGTGAATGTACAGCGAGGTTGGATGGTGAGGAATTGGAAAATGTGAGTACGTTTTAGTACTTGGGAATTGTGATGAGTAAGGATGGAGGTTTGGAGGGTGAAGTGCTTGAAAGGGTACAGCAGGGAAGAAAGGTTGCTGGTTCTTTGAAAGCAGTGATAAGAAACAGGGAAGTGAGCATGGAAGTGAAAAAGTTACTACATGACAGTATTGTGATACCAACTCTAACGTATGGAAGTGAAGCTTGGACATTGTTGGAAGGACACAAGTCAAGAGTGAGAGCAGTGGAAATGAGTTATTTAAGAGGAGCCTGTGGAGTCACATGGAGAGACAGGCTGACGAATGAGGATATAAAGGAGCGTTGTGGTGTGGATGTGGATGTGATAGGAAGCGTTATGAGGAACACACTGAGGTGGTTTGGCCATGTGGAGAGGATGGAGGGTGAAAGACTGACGAAGAGAGTGTATGTGAGTGAGGTGGAGGGGGGAAGAGGGTGGGGGAGGCCGAGGATGAGATGGAGGGATGGGGTGGAGAGGTATATGAGAGAGGGGTGTGTGAGTTGGGAGCAGGGCAGTTAAATGGCGGGGGACAGGGCGACTTGGAGGCGATTTGTTTGTGGCCACCCCAAACGGGATTGAGGCGTCTGGCAATAGATAGATAGATAGTAAGTACTCTAGGAAAACTTTTTCATCTAAATTAATGAACTTATTTTCATATGCATCACACACACGACACGAATTTCCAACTGTACGAGGGTCATTCTGAATTGCCCTGGTGTAGGAATGGTTACAATGTGCTGAAAAAAGCGCGTTTCTCTCATCACATAGACATTGCTATAAAAGAGGCAACGAGTCATAGGCCAAAACTGTATAAACATATTTTTACATGGTTTCCAATGTTATGATATTTCTAAGCTGTACGCCTCTCTCCTAATACAGTGTGCATCACCAATCGCATACAGTGTTCTTAAGACGGTAGAGTTTGGCATTTTGGCGAAATAATGTTAGGCTACTGTATTTGCTTTCCATTTACTTTATGCGTATCTGTGTATGGTCATTTCTGTATATGTTCTGACTGAAGACACAGCCACTCAAAGCTGTAAAGTATGTACCTAACCTGAACATTTCATGTAATTTTGCTGAAAAGCATTTAACCATACTGATCCCAATAGATAAAGGAAAGTTATGCATGCAGCCTATGACTTATAATTTATACCTACCCAGAGGTTGGTCAGTGATAAGGAAGTGTTGACGAGAACTTTCTTGGGTAAGCTGACACACTGTGTATAGTTTGGGACACTCTCCATCATCAGGTATCCGAAGAGACCCGACTCAGTTAACGCTAGGATTCTGAAGATGGAATGATTATACAAAAGTACCTATTTTTTAATGTTCGACATATTCAATATCCGAATAACTGGATACGACGGAATTTGGAAAAAGCACAGTTGGGTTTATTTACCTGGGAATTGTCGGTATGCCTAAGTAACACCGTGACAGCTCAGTAAATATAGCTCAGCCTTAAGGTGTACTGGCAAGCACAGTTAAATTTTTGTTATTTGCTGACTTAAAGGGCAAATTACATAAACTTCCTTTGCTGTGACAGTAAAAAGCATTTACAGTACTTATTTTGTCCGGTGTACAGTGAGCAACAGTAGTCGTGTCGCGGTTTTGTCCGAAGATTAAACGTAACTCGTGAAACATTATGAACCGTCCGTATGACAAACGGCGGAATGTACCAGACGCTTAGCCCGTTAGCTTATGTTTTCACCAAATTTCACGACACGATTATTGTTGCTTACTGTACATGCATTTGCTATGTAAAGAAAAAAAAATGTTTATACAGCATAATAAAACACATGATAGAATGACGTATTAGTGTATTTCTGCTGCTTCTAGACGCTTGTTTTGAGAACCACTCATTTCAGTGGGGTTATCAAACAACAGACTGACCCTCCACCTTCACGGCCCATGGATCTTACTTAAATGTCATTACTTTTCAAAATATCACATCATCATCTGTCTATCTATCTATTTTTCTATCTCTGTCTATCTGTCTGTCTGTATCTATTCATCTATCTTTCAGCTCCCCTCTCCCCTCTCTCATATACCTCTCTACCCCGTCCCTCCTCGATCTCCTTCTCCTTCCACCTCACTCACATGCACTTCTGGTTGGTCTCGCTCTCCATCCTCTCCATATGGCCGAGTCGCCTCTGTGTCTTCCTCCTGGTGCTTTCTATCAATCACCATCATCACACACTTCTAGTTAGTCTTTCACTCCCCATCCCCTCGCCGTGGCCGGACTACCTGATTCTGTTTCTCCTGATGCTTCCTGTCACATCATCATCGTCATCATCACCATCACTTTATTTCGCACTAGGAAATAAATCACCACTCTCACCTCTGCTCAAAAAAAAAAAAGCAACAGCAGAAGAAATAAATACAGTTATATGAGAGATGGGTGTGTGAACTGGAAGGAAGGCAGCGAAATGGCGAGGGATAGGGCGACGTGGAGGCTATTTGGTCGTGGCAACCCCTTAAGGGACTAAGACCTCTGGCAACATATACATACATACTGTATATATATATATATATATATATATATATATATATATATATATATATAGTGGGCTCGCATAGTGCGCGAGACATTGGGCGGTGCACGAGCTCGCACAAAGGGAATTCGCATACTAGGAATACATAATCTTATGGGAATAATTACATATGGGTGGTACCCCCTCATACCCGGACATTTTTTGGCCCTTAGAGACATAATAAAGGTCATATGTTTCAGACATTGTACTAAAGCTATAGCTACAATAACAAAAATATGGATAGTCACCTTAACAACAGTAGACAACAGGCCTGATGACCTTAAATAACAGGGGTTCCGAGGCGCGGCAACACTTACAGCACCGCACTCCCCATCGCACCTACCACCGCACCAACACTTCCCTCCACAGACTCCTCTTGATCACCTTCCCCAGGAGCATCCAAGTCACTCACTTCGACCATAAACCCTTCAAAGTCCAATGCTGACACTCCTGACATTGCATCCTCTTCATCCTCAACGGGATCAGGAGCAGACGATGTCGATGGTTCCGCTATTTCACCAACTTGAGCCCGCTGTGTGTAGCTTGTTATGAGCATCTGTCTTCTCCTGTTTATTTCTTCCCTGTGCCTGTCAGTGTAGAAACGGAAGAGTTTGTCGATACCAACCAGAAGTTCCTCCGTTCTTAGGTTGCTCACTTCCTGTGCCTTCACCTCTTCCTTGAGCTTATCCACGGCAGCAAGGATCTTGCTAATATTTGACATACACAGCTCAGTCCTGCCTTCCATCACGCTAGGCTGCTCAACTGGACTCTGTCTGGCATCGGGCTCTGCGTCAGCCTCATCTATCCGTTGCAACACTTCCTCGGGAGGCTGTTCCTCAGTAGCAGTGTGCGCTTCTTGTATGTCCGCCAATGTAACGTCCTCGAAACCTGGTACAGCTTGTGCTGCTGTCATTGTTGCTGCCTCAGCATCGGCCAGTGGTTGAATGGCTGTCTCCTGGGTGATGCACAGGTGAGGCACGAGCATTCGCCACGCATGGTTCACCGTTGCAGGTGTAATCTGGTGCCAGGCTTGAAGGAGAAATTCAACTGCGTCCTTCACCGTAAAGTTACGCCAAAATGCCTCATCAGTCATGGCATCTGTGGTAGCTCGGGATAGAGGTGCTGGTGGAGATGGAACGGGAGCAGATGCCTCAGCAAGGTCTTCGTCGTGATCTTCTTGTAGGGCATGAAGCTCCTCTTGTGTGTCGGTCTTCCTGCGTAGGTAGTCGTACACTTCCCTATGGTAGAAATGCTTCACTGTGGCGATTAGTTCTTGATCGAGTGGCCGCATTAGTGACGTTGTGCGGGGCGGCAGAAACACAACACGACAATCCTTGTGAAGATCTTCCAGGTATGGAGGGTGACTTGGTGCATTATCAAGCACAAGGAGCATCTTAAATGGAATGCCCAGTTCCCGACACTTGGCTCTCGCATCAGTGACACACCGCCTCGTTAATCAGTCTGCCATAATGTTCCCGGTCATCCAACCATTTACAGACTTATACCAATACACGCCACTTGCATCCATGTTCGTTAGGTTTTTGTAGCACCTTGGATGTGACGCTGTGTGTACAACAACTGGCCTCATCTCGTGGCTCCCAGACAGGTTTACAGTGAACATTACCGTCATCTTACACTTCAGGAGCTTGCGACCAGGGGCTTGTTTCTGTATTTTAGCAATGTAAGTTGATTTTGGCATGGCCTTGTAATATAAGGACGTTTCATCGATGTTGTAGATCTGGTCCTTGGTGTACTGTCCCTCTTCAATAATCGTTTAAAATATTGCAGGTTAGTCTCTCGTGGCCAGCTCATCGGCAGAGGCACGTTCACCAGACAATTTCATGTAACGGAGTTCCTTGCGCTTGAGAAAACGGTCCAGCCATCCAACCGATGCCCTGAACGGTTTTTCCACTTTTAACCTTCGAGATGCAGCCTTGTAAAAGAGCTGGGCTTGGTTCCAAATAAATCTTCCATTGAGTGGAACACTCCTTTTCTTTCTGCATTATGAAGGTGGCAAGATAACGCTCCATTAATATCATAGCACGATTTCCCACCCACGAACGGCCGTCTAGGTCAGAGGCACCATACGTCTTCACTACAGCCTTTATGGCTTCACAGTTCTTCCACACAATTCTCACTGTAGATTCAGCCAGTCTCAGGGTTCTCCCGATAGCCGTGTTTCCTTGACCCTCCTCCTTCATCTTAATTAACTTGGTGGCGTGCGTCAGAAGTTTCTTTACTCTTGGGGTTGGAGCCATGGTGCAGCGAAGTACAGGCAGCACAAAAAACACCACACGTTGTACACAACAGGTTAGCTGTAGAGAGCAGATCCGCACAGTGCCCGAGCCGGGACTGTTATGGCGCGCCTGCTCCTTTGTACCCCAAGCTGCGCAGTAGAATGCCCGGGAATTTCTGTGCATCAGCATGACGACACGTGATGTGCTCTGTGAGGGGTGATCGCGCACTAGTAGAAAATGGCATTTTTGAGCCATTCCTTGCCTTTGCCTCGCGTTCTGTGCGGTAAACTCGCGCATTAAAGGGTTTTTGGTTATGATTTTTGGTCACTCATGCACAAGGCGAATCGCACACTGCGTTGACACGCACTGTGCGAACCCACTGTACATATATATATATATATATATATATATATATATATATATATATATATATATGGACAACATTAGAAGTCATAAAATGGTGTATGGGAAATGAATGCAAGAACTTAGAGCTATCAAGTATTAAAAAGACACGAGTTTTTTCCTAAACGATCAATATTCCATTAATTATACACTCTTAACAAAGTCCAACTACTGCCATTTAATTAACAATACCACATTTTCTGTCGCCCGTTGTTTTCATTTCCATCTCTTTAGTTTTTCAAATTTTCCAACCGGGATAGACCTCTTACCCTAATCTTCACAGATCCTCTCAGTTTTATTCCAAAACATCAGTTACATAACACTGGCCTGCAAAAGTAATCCATTAAAATTTGTTTTATTTCTGAGTAGTTATTTATTTATTTATTTATTTTGCAATAATGAACACAGTAAAAAATGCATTTACAATGTTTCCATCACATCACATTTAATACAAAACTCAAGAGAATTTTTGTTATAATTTAGCAAATTATTAATTTCAATCGATCTATGCAATATTGTTCTAAATTAACTGAAAACAAAAATATTTAGTCAGTGTAATTTTTAAAATATATACATGGAGGAAACAACACTATATATTCCATGACTCGCATATAGCTTTTCTAGTATTTGTAAATTCTCAGTAGAGGTATTGTTTGTAGCAGAGTTTGTTTTTGTATTTGTTTGTTACCTACATTACAAAAAAACGGCTGCATGAAATTGCATGAAACTTTCCCATGTGAGCACCGGTTCCAAAAGGAAATGATTAAATTTCTGAGGTAATCGAGTGACCCTGAAAGTTCAATATCAAGGTCACGGATTTTCAGATGGGTTTAACTTGAAACAGGTTGTGAGATGGAGATATTTACTATTATCATCATACAAGAACTCCCATGTGGACTTTCACTTGGCACCAAGACCTTTGACATTGAGTGGCCCTGAAAGGTCAAGGTCACTGATATTCAGGGGGCTATATAATCCGAAACTAGTTGCAGTTAGATATTTACTATTGTCAACTTATAGGAAGTCCCATATCGGCATTTCATTGGTACCATGGAATTTGACCTTAAAATTATCTTGACTCAAGGTCACGGTTATTCAGGGGGCTACAACTCGAAACTGGTTGAAGATGATGAAATATTTACTATTATCAACATACTGTATAGGAAGTCCCATATTGTTTTTTTATTGGTGTCGTGACCTTTGACCTTAAGTGACCTTGAAAGGTCAGACTCAATGTCACGGATATTGGGGGGGGCTATAACCCGGGTATGGTTGAAAGTAAGAGTTATTTACTTACCTCAATATATAGGAAGTCTCACATGGGCTTTCACTTGGCACCATGACCTTTGACCTTGAGTGACCTTGAAAGGTCAGACTCAATGTCACGGATATTGGGGGGGCTATAACCCGGGTATGGTTGAAAGTAAGAGTTATTTACTTACCTCAGTATATAGGAAGTCTCATATGGGCTTTCACTTGGCACCATGACCTTTGACCTTGAGTGACCTTGAAAGGTCAGACTCAAGATCACGGATTTTCAGAGGGCTATAACATGAAAATGGTTGAAAATAAAATAACTGCTGTCAACCGAGGTTTCTTGTGCTGCCATCATACTGACATCTAAAAGTCCTTGGTACCTTCTTTCCATGTCCTTGATATCCTGATGGAATCTTTCACCATGTTCTTCACTCACAGCTCCAAGGTTGGGGGGGGGAGGGAAATTCCAAATGCAAATCCAAAAAGTGAATGTTGACATCCCAAAGTCCTTGGTACCTTCTTTCCATGTCCTTGGTATCCCGATGGAATCTTTCACCCTGTTCTTCACTCACCTCTCCAAGATTGTGGGGGGGGGGGGCAGGGGAGGAAAATTCCAAATGCAAATCCAAAAAGTGAATGTTGAGACTTATGTTGCAAAGCAACTCTTTAAATTCGACCAACAATTTTCTCACAGTTATCTGGAATTTGGTCCCTTATTGTTACCTAAAAACTTAGAAATTATTTCTTTGAATGATAACCACGCCTCTCATTCCACGTCATTCATCGCACCATCAAATTCTGCATCAGAAATCAGTTTTCTAATATCAGATCCAGTAAATACTCCTTCTTTCAATTTAGCTTCAGGCAAACCAGAGAATTTTTGGTACAATACATAAAACATGCTCCAACTTTTAACCCGCCGCGTGCCAGTGCCATTTTAAAGCGGTCTAAAATAAAAAACTTCACTGTGACCGCATTTTTCAAGATTCGCCAGTAAAAATTGGCAGGCATGTAAGGTAACTGTTCCTCTATCATCCCCCAGACTGTCAAGGCCATGCACTCACTTGCTCCCCCCCTCACGCTCGCTCTGCCTCACTCTGCCTGTGTGCCTCACCCAGTGCTGTGCATAGTGAAGGCATTTTGTAAATATATTCATGTAAGTGTAAGTTGTAAATACTTTCTTGTAAGTGTAAGGACTATATAGAGATGTCAAGTTGTAAATACCTTCTTGTAAGTGCCAGAACTGTACGTAATGAAGTCAGGTTGTTCATATCATCAAGTAAGTGTAAGATAATGCATTTACAGTGAGAAAGACATGCAAATTGTGATAGATGCTGAAGTAATAAGTGATCAGAAAAGTGTACTGAACATTGCTATACTTTCCCAGCATAAATACCTGAGTATACCTTTCATAGAAATCGGCTTTCTCTCACGTATGTGGTGAGCGTGAGAGAGCGGCTATACCTGTACACGAGTATGCAGGACTAAATAAAATTCATTTTCGAGCCTCGGTGAGCATTTTAATGGCAAAATTCGTTGTTTCCACATCAAAATCTATCATTTTAGCAAAAAAAAAAAAGGTCAAAAAATGGCCGGCATTGGGGTGACCCAGACGGCTAAAAATAGCCTGCATGCGGCGGATTAACTGGACTTCGAAAAACTGCTTGATTAATCTAAGCTTAATATGAAGTGGTGGTAGCAGCGCTTTATCTGGACTCACCAAGCTAGGTCTGATGATGCTATTAGCACCAAGCTGTAGATTTTTTTCTGTTTGGCAATTACTTCTGAACGCAATGTAAATCCTTGGCTCTGCTGTCCCACTTACGGAGAAAACATGGGAATTTTGTATACCCTGACTGCTGACCCAGGAGGATACACAAAACTTTCAGGTTTCCATATATGAACCAACGTGTTCATTGTAACTGATTTTCTCGAGATTTGCAAAATTCGGGTATGTGTCTTTTGAATGCATAGAACAACAGGTATTGATGCATATTTATTGTCATCATGAAGAAGTACCCCTTTCAGGCTTCTTTTAGATGAATCTATTAATAGTCTCCATTTTTCTGCATTATAATCTCTGCCAAGTTTCGGCACTAGGGCACTTACATCAGTGAAATATACCTAGGATCCATCTTTCTTGAAATATGGTGCAAACTATTTTTCCGTATTTTGGTACCAAGAGAAAGTTGTGTCTGGATGTAGTATGTTTTTATCTTTCAGTCGGGACCCCATGAGCTCTGCCGCATATTTGAGGAGACCGAGGTATCTTTCTGAATCATCAAGTTCATCCGAGAGAATAGCTGCGGCCAAGTGCTTGAACGCTGGGACAAATTCTTCATCGTTTAATGCAGTGTTGTCCAAACTGAGATATGTGTACCCTTGGGGGTATGAAGCATTGTTCAAAGGGGTACATGAGAAGATATATATATTTTTTTTAAGTGTATGATAGATAGGTCATATGACATCTTGGATCAATAACATTAATGAGCATGTGTAAGTGTGCATGGATGATTGCTTAAGAATATAGAAAAATTTAATAACCGCAACACTTACACAGTTTCCAACTTAAGTGAATGACAAGAGAACACAGTAAAAAAAAGAAAAAAAAAAAGTGGAGATGGGAGTAGGAGGAAGGGAGAGGAAACGGGACATGACGTGTACGGGAACAGTGTTGAACTCGCTCGATCACTCTTGCTCAGTTTCGTCTGAGGAGTGAAAGTGAGAACATCTCTGACTTTTTCAAATTTACATGTAAGCTTACAGACACGGTTATTCCTTTAACAGCAAATAAATATGGATAGATGGTTAAAATGTGATTGCTATAGCAGCCGCAACAGCAACGCAAGTGAAGGAAGTCAAGCAGCTGTGAAGAAAAAGAAAACAGAGATACCTAAATTTCGGCAATACAAGGAAGATTATGTGCCTTTTGGATTTGTTTCTGTGAATTCTGATCCTCTGGATGCTTTGTGCTTCTTCTGGGGAGATGTTGGCCAACAGTAGTATGAAACCAGCTCACCTTCAACATCACCTTAGCACAAAACATCAGTGTCATTTTGGCAAACCGGCGGAGTTTTTTTTTTTTTTTTTTTTTTTTTTTAAAGACAACTTTCAGATTTTAAGTGCTCCCAGACAACAATTAAGGAAGTCTTCACAACATCAAGAAAAGCTCTGGAAGCATCTTTAGCTGTATGTTTACAAGTTGCTAAAGCTAAAAAGCCATTTAATATAGTTGCAGAACTCATATTGCCAGCTGCAGTTGTGATGGCTGAAAAAAGGGCAGCTGATCAACTAAAGGCTGTTCCTTTGTCACACCAAACTGTTTCTCGAAGTGTAAATGAAATGAGTACATATATTACTGATCAAGTTTTTCACTTCAACTTGGCGAATTGACTGACGTCAGTGGACAGGCTCAACTTGTCTCATTTGTGGGATGCATTGATGAAGATGATGTAAATGATCATGGACTTTTTTTTTTTTTTTTTTTTGCAAAAAAATGAGAAGAAAACACAACTGGAGAATAGCAATTTTCAGTGTCATTAATCAGTTCTTTTCTGAAGAAGGGCTTAGTTGTGTACAGACGATGCTGCAACCATGACCGGGAAAGTGAAGGGACTCGTTGCATAGATTAAGAAAGAAAATCCTAATATGGAGTGGACTCATTGCATAATTCACAGAGAAACATTAGCACCCCCTAAAATGAGTTCAGAGTATCATGGAATATTGAATGATGGCATCAAAGTAATCAACTCTATGAAGTCAAGGCCACTTAATGCTTACCTGTTTCACAGACTGTGCGAAAACATAGAGTCTAAGCACACAGAGCTATTACTGCACACAGAGGTGCATTGGCTGTCAAGAGGGAGGGTACTCGCAGGGTTGTTAGAGTTGCGAGATGAGGTAGGCTCCTTTCTATCAGAAGATGGATCTTCTTTTGTCACATTTTTTTCTCTGAAAACACTACTTGGCTTGCACAAGTGGCATAATTATCTTGCAGACATTTTTAGCAAAATGAATGACTTAAATTTGTCTCTGCAGGACAATGATACAAACATTCTCAACTTACGTGAAAAAATTGGTGGTTTTCACAAGAAAACAGAGTTGTGGAAGGAGGTAAGCTCAGGGGGAGATTTTGTGTTTTCCACTGTCAGATGCTTATTTTTCCAGTAACAGTGGTGAGAGAGAGACTGTGAAATCAGTTATTGTGGAACATGTGGCCCATCTTATCTGTGTTTTTAAATCTTACTTTCCTGACATATATGAGAGATATGTGCAACTGGATTGGGTTAGAAATCCATTCCTCCTATCTGAAAACAATATGAAGGAGAGCTTCCCATTTGCCTTCAGGAAGCACTGTTAGAAGTGTGTTCAGACCGTGGCCTCAAACTGCTATTTGAAAGCTTAAACCTCAAACTGTTTTCTAGCTGTATAAAGGACCACCCTGACTTAGGAAAGAAGGCTTTTGGAAAGCCTTCTGTTCTTTAGTTCTACATACCTTTTTGAAGCATCTTTCTTTTAGATGAGCATTATCAAGCCAAAACAGAGAAACAAACTAAAAGTAAACCTAGAACAAAGCCTGATCACTGCAGTAGCCTCTCTACCGCCCAGAATGGCAAAAATAATCAGTGAACATCAACCCCACACTTTGCATTGAACTGCAAGCACATTTCAAGAAATTTTATGTTATTTTGTTAGTCTTTTTCCTTTAGTATACTGAATAATAATTTTTTATCCAGCATTCAGATTATGCAAAATTTTAATATAATTTGCACTGTCCCTCCAAATATTGAGTGTAATCAGTCACGGGGGATACTGAATGATTAAAGAAGGTAACAAGGGGTACAACAGACAATAAAGCTTGGACAACACTGGTCTACTACAGCACTTTCTTCCTCTGAGTGAGTCTCTACATAAACAAGACTCTCAGGTGGAGTACGGATTGGAAGATCAGGTCTATGTGGTACAGGTCTAATTGCTGGTGGAAGATTAGGAAAAAAAAAATTCTTTCCGATTCTTTTTGTTGTATCCTTGAATTTTGTAGGAAGAAAAATAACAGTCGTTGCTACGATTTTGGGTTTTTTTCCATATCATAGGAATTTCAAAAGCATGAGACTTCTCTTTACCTTTTGTCCATTATCTTAGTTCCTCGACACAAACAGCGCGGACACAAGTGACGGGCCCACTTTTTGCCCTGGTGACCATATATTATTCCAGCGTGGGCATAAAAAGCTATTTAAACAAAATTTGTTACGTTCTGTCTCTGTTTTTTCACTGTAAATTTTCCACAAATGTAGCAAAAGATCAGAACTGTTCATGACTTCACACAACCTTTAGACACCATAATAGGATCATTAACAGTACAACAAAATATTAATCTAAAAAAGAAAGAAAGAAATGTCCCTACTTCTTTAATAAGTCACCACTATTTTCAATGAATATCGCTGTGACAAAAAATAAATAAACACTCCACTGAAAGTAATTTACATGTGCACTAGTTAACTGAGTCACACTGAGATATGTTTGCTGCACTCCAGCACTAGTATGACTCATCACTGTGCTGTTCCAACTATATTCTGGCTTATTATCAAATAAAATCACCGTGTTGTTTTACACATGGATGTTAATAATAGAAAATACAATATGCAAACATATTATCATTGTAATAAAATGTCCATATATAATTCATTCATTCATTCATTCATTCATTGCCAGACGCCATGTATCCCAAACGGGGTGGCCAACGGCTTAGAGTTATTTGTTTTACAGGGAGGGGTACTAATCCTCCACCAACCCCACTCGACACGTAGGGAGAACGTTATAATTATGTAGTGTAAAGTGATAAAAAATATATGTAACTGAAAACTAAAAAAAAGTTTTTTTGTGAAAAAATAAATGATGGAGAATAAAGGTTTTCATTTTTTTTTAATTTAACGCCTAAAAATATTTAAAAATTACACGAAATAGTCAAAACAGTTTATTAACTGTACACCTGTGTAATAAGGCAACCCATTCGTACTCTTTCAACACTTGTGCCACCTACACAATCAGGCATTTTTGCTCTCAGCAGACACATGTTCAGCATGATTCTTTTCAACTTGCTTTTCACTGTTAAGCTGATATTAAGCATCTCTCACTCCATGAAGTCATAGGAATCAAGCGTCATGAGGCAGCTGTAGTTCTTCAGCCAGAAGGTATGTTTATTGTGACCACATAAACAGCCAAAGCTCTGTAGAATATTAATATGATGGATGTTTTTTTTTTTTTTTTGGTTAATTCCGCATCTCACTCATTCCTTTACTTTTCCTTATGTCAGAATGGTAATATATTTATTTTAATACTATTTATTTATACTATTTATTTTAATACTATTTATTCTTATGTCCACAGCCGTTATCAAAAAGTAAATTCTGTGGCTTGTAGGGTAGAAAAACATTTTAACTCTGCCCTGACACCATCCTTATGTTACTAGTAGTGTCGGACATTACTGTTTCATGTACAGTCCTTTTCATCTCCTTATAACCTCCTTATCCACAGTACCCTTTAGAATAAGATACCAGTTTCTCCAATTCTTCCCTGAAGCGATCTTTCCTTAACATCACACCTCAATTCGTCATGTGGTCACACACACACACACACACACACACACACACTGATATATATATATATATATATATATATATATATATATATATATATATATATATATATATATATATATATATATATATATATATATGTAAAACAAGACCATGGGGGTCGTGTCCCACAGGGGAGTGGTTCCCCATGGTCCCCAGGCAATGCCAATATGCATGATTATTGGTCTCTACCCAGGAAACGGCTAACACACTGTCAGTATATATCTATCTACTACTGCTACTACTACTACTACTACCACTACTACTACTACTACTACACACACACACACACACACACACACACACACACACACACACACACACACACATATATATATATATATATATATATATATATATATATATATGAATTACCTTTTGTTAAGCGCGTGGATGAGAGGGCTGGTCTTCTTACTCAGAAGCACAAAATAAAAGGGAAGAAACTTCTCTCTTGACAGGTAGAAGCTGCACTGACCTACAAGGTTACATATATTAAGTTAACATGCTAAGATTGTTTTCTAATTGCTGTTGTCCAGTGGATGTATTTTATGAAGCAATAAATGAATGGAATAATTTATTTTGATAACTGGCGCTGTTTGAGAAGAAAAACTAATAACTGGAATCCTTGCTTGGAGAGTGAATGCTGGTGTGATCGTTTCGCTGCATAAACTGCTGATACCTCCCTCTTCTTTCATACATTGCTTTTGTGCATTCACCAATCACGGTGCATTCACAGCTAAAGAAGGGTTATTATTATTATTATTATTATTAGTAGTAGTAGTAGTAGTAGTAGTAAAAACTCCACATTCTGCGGAGTTCTTATTGATATTGTAGAAATTATTTCTTTTGGGAGGAGGGGAAGATCTAGAAGGCCGGCTCTCCAAGACCATTCGAGACAGCGACTAAATTATCAGGAGTGATGTACCTTGGTTGCAGGCTTATTTTGACATTTTTTTGTTCCTAGCATTCTCGCTCTCTTTTTTTATTTTCTGAATTTTTGTTCGTGCACAGCAAAAACTGCTGAATAAGTTGTTTTGCAAATGTTCCAGTACGTAGTCATCAACAAAGAGTATACTAGTGCACCTGGGTATTGATAACAAGAGCCAACAAATACTTTTTTGAGATATTGAGGAAAATCAAAATGGCTGCCTCATGCCTGAAAGTGATAAATCGGAGAGTTTTTGGCCAATTTTGACCAGAGTCGGTAGTGGGTCATGAGTGAACATGATTTGCATAGTATGAATGACCTTAATACTGATCTGAAGGTCATAGATCAAAATTCATTAAAAATTTTGAGTGATACCAAAAGTTCCTTAATATTAGGTCTACAATTATAACAATATTTTTGACGAATTTTGTACCCAGATTCTCACATACCGGTATAATGAGTTTGGTTAGAAAACTAATTATGAAACTTACCTCTGCACATTTAGTTTACGATATATTATTAATAATGCACCATTTACCAAAACCACTCTTAATACTGTACACCATAAATTATCTCATTAACAATTCCGGACTGTTTTTGAAATTCTAATATTAAATGTGACATTATCATTTGGAATGTGGAGTTCTGTGAATATTGAATCAGCAGCTTCAGAATTCTATTTCTTCTTCTTTTTCTTCTTCTTACTATTATTATTGTTATTATTATTGTTATTATTATTATTATTATTATTATTATTATAAAACTTTATTCTGTTGTGGAACACTGTCCCTCGCAGGATATGCTTCTGCTCTTGGGTAGCTTTAACCCGTGCCGTCCCGAGGACGTACTTCCACGTCCTCACATTTTGACACAGCTAATCCCGAGGACGTACTTCAACGTCCTGCAATTGCAAGGTTCATAATTTCCACAATTTTCAATTTTCGTGAGTCATTTTTGGTACGTATACACGGGACACCTTCCTCAACAAGATGCCAGGCAGAGACAATGCCTTACCCAGCATGACCTCCTCCCCCCCCCTGCATGCCCTTTTCTCAGCAAGTCACCTGTTATCAGTGACCTGGCCAGTATAGCCATGTCATGCCACGGTATGAAATTCAGGGCCAGAGTGATTCCCCAATCAATGACAATGTGGAGGACAAACTTTACATAGCATTAGAGGAAGAAACAGTTAGAAATGATGATCAGGTAATGTGGCAAAAAAAGGTCAGGTATTAGTGAGTGAAACAATGCTTATAATGCCTATATTACTGCTTGAAAACCAATATACTCTTGTACTACATATAAATTCGTAACATAAATAAATAAATACCGTTTATGAGTGGTGTGAAATAGTTATCCTCCCATAGAACTCGTTTTCTTTGGTGCCAGCCTGATAGAAAACCCAGTAAGGTAAGGAGGCTCTCCTACCTGTAATGAGTATTTTGAACCTCAGGTGAGCGATTTCTCTATGAATTTTCGATGTTTCTCACCAAAAGCGAAAGTTTTAGCAAAAAAAAAAAAGGGTCGAAATATGGTCGGGATTGGGGGGTACCAGTGGTCAAAAAGTGGTCGGGACGGGGCGGGTTAATGCTGTTACTGGCACTGACAGGGAGGGCTTCAGGGATTGTGTAGGTCCCCATGGCTTTGGAATTTGGAACGCCAATAGTTCTTCCCTTCTGGATTTCGCAAAATCCCGTAAGTTAAGAATTGTTGGATCCCGGTTCCAGTGGCCAAATCATCACCGCTGGACTTGATATTCCAATACTGGAGGGGTTGCTAAGGAGATTCATAATATTCTTGTTAGTACTTGGTGGAGGATCCTTCAGAGTTGCAGGGTTTTTAGGAGTGCAGAGTTCTTTGCTACTGATCACAGACTTGTTGTTGCTACTCTAAGGCTACAAATCAAAACTGAGAGGTTCTCAAGATGCCACCAAAAAGGTTCCATCTGGAGAAGCTAAGAGATGAGAAGTGTGTATATGAGTAAGCTGTGGCAGTCTTAATTCGATTTGAAGTGCTCAGCCATGTTGAGGATCCTGTTGAATGAAGAGATACCTTTAAGCGTGCTACCCAGGCAGCAGCTGATGAGTGTACTGGAGACCACCCAAGATCAAGGAGAGGATTCATCTCGTGGGAGACACTGACAACAACTGAGGAGAGTCGTGCTGCCGGACTGGCTAGGGATCTGGAACAGCACAGACTTCTGTTTCGACGGGCATGAGTTTTACTGAAAAGGGAAAAGGAGAGGTATGTTGGCTGGTGTACAGCCATTGACTGCCGTCCCACCAATTGAAGAAGCCGTGTCATCTCTAGATGAAATCAAGAACGCAGTGGCTTGGTGAAAAGTGGTAGAGCAGCCGGTGTTTGTGACATCACAGCAGAATTGATCAAAGCCAGGGGTGAAGCCATAATCAGGGGGTTATAGGCAGTCATAGAAGCCATTGGGAAGACTGGTAACATTCCCCGTGACTGGTTAAAGGGTTTGGTCACCCTCTATCTGGGAAGGAAACGGCGACCAAAGTGACTGCAGTAACTACCATGGTAATACAGTGCTCATTGTGTCAGACAAAGTTCTTCCTCACGTTATTCTCCTGGGTATCCTGGACCATTTGCTGAAGTTTCAGATACCTGAGCAATCCAGATTCACGGCCAAGAAGTCTAATGTTGACCGTATCCTAGCTCTTTGAGTTCTTGTGGAACACTGTCTTGAGTTTTGACAAAGTCTACTTGCAGCCTCTGTGGATCTCAAGAAGGCATTTGTCTGTCTAAATCACGAGGTACTATGGGAACTCCTGCTACTCCATGGGATCCCCGCAGGGATAATTTGACTGATTGCTGGTTTGCACTCAGACACTTAGAGTGCTGTCAAGTGTTGTGGTGGGGGGGGGGGCGGGAAATCTGACTTTTTCCCAGTAAGTTCTGGTGTAAGACAGGGATGTGTCCCTGCTCCCACACTTTTCAACACATATATGGATTGGGTACTGGATCAGGCTATGAGTTGAAGCTACTGTGGGGTATCAACTGGCAATTTCAGGGTTACTGACTCTGACTCTGTTGATGATGCAGTTATCCTAGTGGAGTCGCTGGAGAAACTACTGAGTGCCCTTGAGGAATTTCACGAGAATGCAAAGCCACTGGAAATAAAGGGCTCTTGGGCCAAGACCTAGGTCCAGGCATTTGGTGGCTTGCTGGATGAAGCAGTTCAGTCCATCCAAGCATGTGGTGAGGATATAGAAGTCTTGGAAAGATTCACTTATCTTGGTAGCATACTCAGTTCAAGCATTTGGCACTCGTTATTTGTGTAGAAGGACGAAAGTTCACATCTTCAGGTCGCTGGTGCTCCCTGTCTTACTTTATGGCTGTGAGACATAGACACTAAACAGTGACCTGAAGCACCGAATTGACTCCTTTGGTACTAAGTGTCTTTGCAGGATCATGGGATATCGCTGGTACAATTGAGTGCGTAATGAGTGACTACTCCGTGCCCACGTACTACGTCAATGCCAACTCCAGCTTTATGGGCACATGGCCCGTTTTCCTGAGACTGATCCTGTTCACAGAGTGATTTCTGAACGAGTTAACCTAGGATGGAGGAGGCCAAGGGGAAGGTCACGTATCTCATGGCTGGAGCAGGTTGATCACTCCTGTCGGGAGGTACCTAAATGGAGAAGAGTCACTGCCTGAAGGATTGTACAGATGGACCCGCGTGGGTGGAGTCAGAAGGTGAGTGAAGATACGCGCTCCACAACGTTTGCCCTTCCTTGGTTGATCGATTAATTGATAATTGTGATCATTATTATTATTATTATTATTAGTTGTTGTTGTTGTTGTTGTTGTTGTTATTATTATTATTATTATTATTATTATTATTATTATTATTATTATTATTGTTGTTGTTATTATTATAATTATAATTATTATTATTATTATTATTGTTGTTTAATATAATTATTATTATTATTATTATTATTATTATTGTTGTTATTATTATAATTATTATTATTATTATCATTATTATTGTTGTTGTTGTTGTTGATGTCTTGATAGATTTTTCGCTACGTTACTTTTTACTTACTTTCGGATAATCTTGGATTTCCTAAATGCTATGTATATCTGCAAAAACTTTTTTCTGAATTAAATTATATCATACTATTTCCTGTTAATTATGCTCTTGGATTGCTCATATAATCTTTTGGAAACAATGAAAGTATCTGACAGATAAGTGTGTGTGTGTGTGTGTGTGTGTGTGTGTGTGTGTGTGTGTGTGTGTGTGTGTGTGTGTGCGTGTGTGTGTGTGTGTGTGTGTTCTTACCTTACCTAATTGTTCTTACCTAATTGTGTCTTTACAAGAATGAGTCAAGCTCGCACTGTCCCGTGTATTTTATCATTTTTATCATACATATCCTTAAATTCATGAATAGTTTTGGCACACACTATTTCATTCAGTAGTGCGTTCCACTGATCTACTGCCTTATTTGGGAAGCTGAATTTCCTTACTTCTTTATCGCCTCTCTTTTTATGTAGCTTTTTGCAGTGTCCTCTTGCTGATGCTTCCCCATGGGCTATATATTGATTTATGTCTATTTTCTCTTTCTCTGAGATGCATTAATAGCGCATAATCATGTCTCCTCTTTTCCTCCTCTCCTGTAGTGTTAGTAGATTCAGTTTTTCTACTCTCTCTTCGTAGCTTAGATCCCTTAAGCTTGGTACCCATCTTGTAGCGGCCCTTTGTACGTTTTCAATCTTACCTATGTGTTTTTTTAGATGAGCATTCCAGACTACAGATGCATACTCCAGGGTTGGTCTGATGAATGATTTTATTATCTTTCTCATCATGTCTTAATTTATGTATGTGAATGCTGTTCTCTTATTTGCAAGCAGTGTATACATGTTACGTACCTTCTCACTGATGTGGTCAGCAGGAGATAGTCTGTTATTGATAATTCCTAGGTCCTTCTCCCTTTCTGATATGTGTAGGCTTGATCTTCCTAATTTATAATCCCAATCTGGTCTTTTTCCACTTTTGCCAAACTTTATTTCATGACAATTGTCCACATTAAATTCCATTTGCCATTTATTGCTCAGTTCATGAAGGTTATTTAATTCTTCTTATTTATTTCTTCTTTGTGTGTGTGTGTGTGTGTGTGTGTGTGTGTGTGTGTGTGTGTGTGACGTCTTTTTTTAACATAATTTAGACTACCAGCAGATTTATTTTATTCAGTTCAGGATGAAGCTCTGGCAGTGAACGGGAGAATGAAAGCTATTATCTAACACCTCCAGTTCTAAAAATCTGTCCTCAGCTGAATGAAATCGTCTGAAGATAGCAAGAATAAAATTTATAAATAATCATAGCGAAGCACTTAATGATAATGATTGTGTTTGTGGTAATGACGACGATGAAATTAATGAGGGCGATGAATTACAATTGTGTTTTCCATTTCGTCATATTATCCTTCAGTTTCCAAATGTCCACTCCACATCTGCAAAATGTTTTAAAGGACCATTTTAGGCTCCAATCTTGCAGACCCAGTGGCCTATAACCCACATTATAAGTCGCGTAAATAAGACCATTTCTGAGTGTGTGTGTGTGTGTGTGTGTGTGTGTGTGTGTGTGTGTGTGTGTGTGTGTGTCCAAATTACCTGTCCTTGAGAAATCAGCAGCCAACATGTTTCTTATGCTGTACTCCACATCAACCAGGACGTGTGTGCCAGACCTGACGAGCGTGTTGAGGCTGTCGGGGAACTGTGGTTGTGTGTGAAACTGCAGACGACTCGCCTCCTCCAGCTTAGCCACCTCCAGGTAGATGCCTTCCTTCACTGACTGGTAGGAAAGACTCGACATTTATTTTCCCTTTTTATTTCGAACCATACTGCTATCAGATGATAATAGTGTAAATCTCAAAGACTTTGGACCTTCTGACCAATAAGTTTGTAAAATTTTGTCTCCTCAACAATATATTAACTGAAGAAAGACATTTTCAGCTGGAAGGAGTAAATATAATTTTCATTGTTTCCATCGTTCCTGTTCCCATCGATGATGAATATAATCCCATTAATGATCCAGGATGAAGCATTTTAAACGTTTACGGGATCACGATGTTAACACTGATCCCACGATAGCATACGGAAGCTTCCGATATTTTGTGGTATATCTTCTACATTTGCAGTTGGAGGTTGTGGTCAGCCATATTAAAAAATTACAGATTTCACTCAGCAACATACAGAATTCTGGTATTGTTTATTATCATCATATGCTTCACGTTTTATCGCCAAACATTGGGGCTTGCATGCATCTTTGTTTTCTCCCGTTTAATATGCCGGACCTTTTTTTTTTTTTTTTTTTTTCATTATGATGAAGACTTTTGACTGTAATAGGATGGTCATTTGATGGTAATATTAAAATTTTGAAAGGAAGCCTGAATCTGAAGTGGTTTCAGAAATTCTACATGTAATTCCTGTTGTTTAATGAGCCCGTCCACGTCAGGGCAACACGAGAAGCAATTTTGGATGTCAAAGAGCCTGTACACCTAGGGACACCAACAATCCTTCTGCTAACGTTCTTTAAGAGCTCGGTATCAGAGGTCGGTTGTCAGCTACACTCCAGCTGTCTTCTGTCACTAATAGTGCTGTAAATCGGCATGCAAAAGCCGATTGATATCTGTACAGTTTCGGATGGGAAAAATTGTCCGATAATTGGAATCGGTTGGATAACGATGAAAAATTAATTGTTTATCTAATAACATTAGACTCTAGCATTTATTTTTCCACCATTCTAGGTATGAATAAACGTTGTAATGATTATTTTCAAAGATACAGCCGTATCCCACATTCTATTAACTTTTAAATTGTAAAGTGCATGAACTAAAACATAGGGAATATTTTGGCCATATCACTTTGGTTAGAATGAAGCTCAACACATCTAGTCAACAGTTTTTTGTCAAGGAGTTTTGGCAGAGTGGTATGAACCTGAGTCACACGGTACACACATGCAGATTGGTGGTGTTACATCTTTCGTATGACTTAGGCTTAATGTTTAGAGTTGTGAGCAGAAATTATGTTTCTTTTCATATTTCCTATTAATCTTCGGTAAAATGTATACAGTAAAATAATGGACACTACTTTTTTCGCTGCCTTTGAGTTGAAGGGATTTAGTGCTAAATTTGGTCGTTACTTAAAAATTGAATTTTGCTTGGCGCTCGTGAAAAAATACTGGTACTAAAAATATATTGAGATATGAATTTAAAACATATGAAATCCTTTAGCTTTTTTATATCGTTTTTTTTTTTTTTTTTAAAGCTATAAAATGATGAATGTATTACACCTTTATATTTTAAAATGTTATTAAAACATAAAAACTCATAAGTAACGTCTTTGCCACTGGGCAAATAATAGGAAACATAAAACACATACCGTAACTTTTGTGCTTCCCTAAAATTATGCAGTCATAATCACTAGACAAATAGTACATACATAACATTCAGCTTCTACATCTTGGTAGTTAACGCTACATGAAATGCATGATGTATGTAAACTTCTGGTCATTACCCAAATAATAAAACAGAACATTTATACCTAAAAGTACCGTACGCAAAATCTTGGCCGGCCGACCAGTAGCCTTAATATGAAACAATATTTATATATACACTTACGTAACATTTTCATCATTAACCAACTCAGGCCAGACCAGCCAAGAGTACGTGCATAGTGGGAAAAAAATACACCAGCCTTGATCCCAGGGACTGGATTTAACACACCAGTTATCAAACATTGTTCCTCATATATATCATGATTAAAACCGCTTTCTGTGAAAGATGGCATGAATGGCTAAGTTCATTGTCTACCAACCATATTGTGCAGCGGCGCATATTACACACACTAACAATGTTATGTTTTTTCTAGATTTTAAGACAGTCTTCAGTCAAGTACATGGTATTTACTTTGAAAAGCCTAGCATCAAAGGTTCTCTTGTTGATGTGAGTGACGCTTTTGGGTCGCAGTGTCTTCCGCCATGCTAAATATCCTCTCTGGTGGTACACCTGAATCTGCGCATCATTTAGGTACATTAGTAAGTTACACACTATTGCCCAAACATACACATCATCAGAAGACGCTCACACTCTTCTGTTTATCGACTTTCCTTTGTGTATACAGTATATCTATCTATATTATCTGTATCTATCTACCGATATCTATATCTATCTATCAGTCTATGTCTATTTCTCTATAGATGTGTACATGTATTTATCTATCTCGACAGCTATATATATATATATATATATATATATATATATATATATATATATATATATATATATATATATATATATGCATCATATAATATTATACACCACACACACGACTACCAAATTGGAATCCTTAGATGTATAGTTTTGTAAAGATGTAATAGCACGATCAATATGTAACGTTTTTCCAACACCTAAAGGACTGCTTCACTCTACAAGCTGAGTTTCAATGAAGTTGCCATTTGTCATTCATCCCCCTGTCTCATGGTTACTGTCATCCTATTGTCCCTATCTGCTGCCTTCTTTCTTATTATATGCAGTAAATCACTTCTTTATTTAGACTACAGTGAGAAGAGAGACTGTAAATATTATGACTAAATAAAGAACATAATAACCAATAAGTGAGGGCAGTTCGCGCTTGATTCGAAGCGTGTATACACTATTTACGTTCCTAAATCCACATGGCCACCACACTTACACACAGCCAGTACACAGTATACCCCACTCTCAACTCGCTGCTTTTAGTCTTCAATGTCAAGATAACATTATTTCACATAGAATCGGGGAAAGAAAAAAAAAAAAAAACTTAAATTTTAAGTCATTTTAACGCTTTTTCTGTCCGTATCCGATATTCCGATATCGGCGTAAATATCGATATTGAAAAAAAATATATATCGACTCTACAGTATATCGGTTCAGCGACTCGTATCGGTAACAGCCCTAGTCCGTGGGGTCTTACGGTTAATTAATCCTCCCTGCGATATCCTGCTGTGCAAGGAAACCTGTTGTGTAGAAACTCCATGCTACCACCCTTCCCGTATCCACCAAACCACTCGTTCGTTTCGTTCGTTTTGAGACTTCCTTCACCTATAGTGGAGGCCGGACCATACATTACGGTCGGTGGGGTGAGGGTTTTCTTAATAAGAGGGAGGACAGGACCTGGGGGGTCCTGAGGGCCGCCCAGCACACACGTCCTGTCTTCTGCTTGTTTACCAAACCACTCCTCCAGCTTCAGTATTTCCTTCACCCACCTGCACTACAGTCACATCTACATGACCTACAATAGCATTGTGACATGACTGTAAAAGTGTTTACTGACATTGCAGTAGTATGATAATCTGATGTTGATTTTTCAGGTACTCATTGTTTTTCCTCCACTTCTCTGTTAATATTGTTTTAATAAACAGATACTCTTCCAGTGGTTATGGAATAAAAAAAAAAAAAACATTGTTAATAATCATTACCTACCTTAAGATACTGCTCATTAGCAGTGCTTTTTTGCCAGATCATGATGATGGCGGGGTCATCCAGCACGTCCCTGAGAGTCTGGTATGGCTGAGGAATGTGTCTGACGGCCAGGAGGGACATGAGGTTGCCGGCGTAGCTCCGTGTCAGCACCAACATCGTCAGCATCCACACACCCACCGCCACACGTTCCCACCACCAGTCATAGGCAATAATTTCTGTGGCTAAATATCGTGAACACAGATGAAGAGCATACCATCCATTCATATTTCAAAAACATACATCATATATTTATGATCCCGCTGAATTTCCACCTTGAACAATTTTTGTGGATATAAAAAAATCTGTAGGAAAAAATTTTTTAAAACAAATTTGACACAGTTTTGCCTTTTATTTCTGTGTTCTTCCTACTTCCAGACGATTTTTTGAGTTTAAGGGCAAGCACGGTTAGTAAATTGGATAAGAATGGTACGTGTATATCTAATCCTCCATAAAGTGAATAAAATATCATGTGGTGTTAACTGGAGTAAAATATATAAAACGTCAATTTATCAAATTATTAATTCTTTACTTACTGGCGGTGTTCAGTGCATTCGCAAAATGTTGACTGAATGAACGTTTAGTATGCTTTTTTCTTCACTTATCTAAATCATGTTAGAAATATTTTTGCTTACACTGTTGCATGAGTATGCGGATCATGGTGCTAGTCGCAAATTCGTAATTCTTTGAATCTAAGTCCGGCACGAGGACGTAGAGGAGTGACATGACTATCAAGATCGCCATGAGTGCTGCCAATATAAGTATCCACACCATGGGTGCCAAGGGATACAGGAAGGCCCAGGAGTCTATCTCAGGCAGCGCCAGCCCGCTGACCACTCTCATGTTACCTGTCCATAGCACGAAGGTGTAGTCGCACGCAGACGCTCGCGACCACGATAGGATGAACAGAACTGCACCGAAATCTGCTTCCTGGAAGAATGAAATGGAACATAACGTAAGTAATAAATCTGAACAGAAAAGTCAGATATTTACATGCAAATTAATTACATGCAGAGTTTTCATCCAGAATTTTTGCAAAACTTCCTGCTTCTCTTTCTGCATGCCTTCTTCCGTGCCTGCCCTTCCAACCATCTTGGCTCATATCCTTTCTTCCTCTTTCGTGGTCTTGACCTTCACCTGTTTCCAACCTCAGCCACCTCCCCACGATCTCTCTCCACCCTTCCTGCCTTCAGCCTTTCCTGTCTGCTCAACCGAATTGCACCTGGTGCTGCTTCCCTCCTATCCTGCATGCTTTCTACCCTGTCTGCCTCCCTACCTTGCTTGCTTGCCTTCCACCTTGCACGCCATCCAACTTTCCTTTGCCTCCCACCTTGCCTATATTCCAATCTGCCTTCTTTCTCACTCTGTCTCCTGGCCCATCCCTGTCCCTCCCCTATCCTGCCAATCTGCGTACTTCCTTCTCTTGCCTACCCTCTGTTCTGCTTGCCTCTCCGGCTCCCTCCACTCACTGACTTACCTATCTTTTGCCCAGTGTTTGCCTCATGCCTTCCATATCTCTTCATTCTGTCTCCCACCCCGCCTTCTTGTCTGTCCTTTCACACTGCCTTACCTCCCTGACGAACATGCCCACCATGCCCGTCCACGATCCGTCAGCTTTCTTTGTGCCAAAGGCCCTGTCAGGTGACAATACGTATCTGTACCTGCAGAGAAAGACATTTATGGTCGAATGGAAAAAAGATGTCCACATACTGAAAAGTTTGAACACGACTTAACCACTTTGAGGTATGCTTCTCTCTGAACATGTTTCTGCACGGTAAACCAAACTTCACTGTTGGTACATTAAATTCATTTTTGCAGTTTACCTCTCGGTGAAATCGAGATTGGGTGATCGTCAACTTGGTATTTTTTTTTTCCAGTTTTACCAAATTTAAATTAACAAAGGGTACATCGCATTAAATGTGTTAGTTCATTCATTAACACTAAGTCCGAGGCCAGTCTTTTCAATATGTTCAAGGTAAAATTAAGTTTTTACACACAGGGGACCCCTTCGCAGTGATGGGGTTTATGGAGAGAACATGTAGCCCAGTCACTTCAAAACGTTTCTTGTAAAATAGAAATGTATCAGCTGTTATCATCATTTTTCTGTGCATCTCGATATGTCAGTCATTTCTGACCGATGTCTACATTCTCCTCCGTACCCTTGAAAACAACTGAAAACTTTTACAGCCCAGAAAATATGATATATTAAAGGTTTTCAGAAAAGATTTGATAAAATTTTATCTAGGAATAAAGAGCCATCTTCAGATATGTGGCACACATCATAAGTTCATTATAATATGAATCAAGCAGTGAAAGCTGTGGCTGATTTACAAGTATTTATTTTTTTCAGTCTAGTGACTTTTTCTGTGTCTTTATGTTTTTTACAGACTTTGTTTTTCCTACCATTGAAGCGATGTTTCCGGATGAAGGGGTTGGATGTAGCCGTCAGTAACTCCAGAACACCAAAGAGACTTCCCATATCTAGATACATTAGACTAGTAGTGAAAATCATTATAATACTTGCGCCGTCACCATGCTGAATGGATTACACGGCGTAAGAGTTTAGCACCAAAACCATTTCAATTAATAGCAGGAAGGAAATTATTTTAAGAAAGTCAAAACAGCTTAACATTACTTTAAAAAAGGCGATGGTGTTCTGATGAAATGAAAATTGGTTTGAAAATATGTCGGCTATTTTGACTCCATTCCAGCATAAATATTAACACTTCCAGTTCAGCAATTTTTGTTACTTCCACTACCTGACGAAATTTTCCTGATTACAGGAAGCTTTTCGGACTGTTGGAGTTGGATATTGTCTTCATTAACCCCATCAATGCTATAAGCCTTTTCCCAAGGCTTGATGTACCGTAACAAGAATAAACTAAGAGGTGTTACCGTATTGAAACGATTGTTATAGTTCCATGGTGAAATAAACAGGACAAAATGAAAGTATTCTGATTACGTGAAATATTTGCTGCCTATCTATGACCAGACGCCTGATTCCCGTAAGGGGTGAATTGTTGTTAGTATGGAAATATTATCCACACGCCGAAATTCTTTACATGATATTCTGCTGCTGACAAGTGACTCTACACCGAGTGACAAGCTAGATGATTTCCTGCCACCCAAGATATCATATTCTACATTTAGTAACCATATCTCCAAATAATACCAGGTGGTGTATTAGGCTACGGCCGCTGCAACCGGATGGGGTCAGTGACGGTTTACACCGTTTATATTCCACGGTGACTGGAGTTACTACTCAAATAATGACATTCAGGGACGAGCCAGGCCGGTCACCTTCACATTGAATGCACTTTTCTTACTGGTATACTTGGTCATCTACTCAAATTGGCAACGCCATATCAAGTACCTCGAGAAAAGATTAGGCATGTCGCACCTTCGTTATCCCTGCTATCAAAATAATGTATCATAATTGTTTAACGCTGGGTTAGGCCTAAGCTGGTTAGGTATAGGTTGGTTTAATGTCCAAACATGGCATTTCTGATTATTTCTTGGTTTGATTAGTCAAAATGTTTCTTCTATTCTCGTGCGAAAGCGAGATGTTGCCGAATCATTTTTCGATGAACTTGCTCCCAAACTGCCAATATGACTGGATGTCAAAGTGCACCCGAAATAAAAACTCGCGCCCTGGGCTCTTTACCAGACAACAACAACAAAAAATGGATGACCGGCAGAGAAACAGAAAATGTTTCGCCACAACTTTCCCTCCTGCTTAGCTGTACTGCCTTCTCTTTCGATAATATACAGACTAAACCTAATAAGACTACCTAACCATGAAAGCCATATAATTCGGTTCTAATTCTGACATTCCTCTGTCCTGGCTTTGACGAAGAAAAAAAAAATAATCCATGACTTTTCGCGGTTATGTTAGGTCCTATAACGTCCATTTTTTTTGTAATATACATAAAAATGACTACACAGCTAACTAAACCCCTTTGATACGATGACTTTCTCGCTGTCTGCGGGTGATTTTATTCAGCTGTGGAGAGATTTCTTGAGCTGGAGGAGTTCCAAGTAGCTCTCACTAACTTCATTTCTCGAAGTTTTCCAGAGCTGAGTACTTCGGCTGGTAGAACGAAATAGTTTTAAAAAGTCAGTTAGTTCGACTGGTCACATAATGAATAAGTTTTTTTTTTCAGTCATTCATTTAGTAGTAGAAAGAAAAGAGTTGAATATTTTGATTTCTACTTGAAAGAATAAATTTTAGAAACTAATTCGATTACTAGTAGAAGCAATAAAAAGTGAATAATTCGACTGGTAGTTGGAAAAATAAATTGAAAATAAAAACAGCTGAATAGTTTGGTATGTGGTAGAAGGAATAAGCTAAAAAGACGTCCGGATTCAAAGAAATAGTTGCTTCACTCAAAGAACGCATTTTTTCATTTTTTTTTATAAATAAAATAATATTGAAATTACCAGAGCTTTGTAGTTAAGGATTTGGAAATAAACTCCTTTAACCCCTTTAGGTATGAGAAGCTTTCCATAAGCTGAATTAAATCGTCTATCGGTAGCAGCAACAACTAAAATCACTTGTGCCAAGCTATTTATTATTCGCATCCAGTGACGATTATTTTAAGTTTCTTCTTATCGTCTATATATGAATATAGTCAGCACAGAAGATGCTTTTCGATGTAAAAACAATTGAGTGTTGCCTTCATTACCCCTTCACTCTTTATATGGTGTTGAAGAGAACACATTCACATAGTGAAACCTATGTAACCAAGTGGTTCAGTTGTCTAATTATACAAACTTCCCTCAGCCACTTCTTCAACTTCCAAGAATAGAATGGTGTGCTGGAGGAAGCTGGCAATTTAAGCTTGCAGTCCACCAGGGTCATGTTTCAGAGTCTGGAACCATAACAACCTCAATAAAAACTGTTTGGGCGCTCTCTTAACCTGAATATAATCGTTTATTAGCACTAAGAATATATTACTAATTGCGTAACTATACAAAAGCAGTTAACTATCATTCCTTGATGAAGCACAGAAGGAGAAAGAAAAGAAAAGCTTACGTGAAGTTCATGCCCTTGGCGAGGTACTGAACTAAGTCATTTGATGGACCAACGTACTGAAGGCGCCGACCTCCAGGAGCATCAAGATCCTCCGTCCAGAAGATTTTGTGGAGAGGCACCAACTCAATAGCCACAACTAAGGTTGGTGCCGATGAAAACCTTTGAAAAATAGAAATGTGTCTGAATCTGCTATGATAATGTGAGAGTTGAATGACATGCAAAAACACGTACAACACAGGATTGCCGTCTCATATTCGGTCAAATCTAGCTTCCTGTTCCAGCTAATGTCAGATGAATTTATTCAGCTGAGTCATGGGAGCCTGCAGTTGTTGAAAGGATGAGTAAAATTCTGAAGATAAAATATATATACAAAATATGATTTCAGCCACTTAGCCTTTGATTTTCCTGTAAATCAAATTTCACAGTTTAACTGAATATTCATTGATCTGGTGTGTGACAACAAGGTTCATATTATTACAGTTCCTCAAGTACATGCACGAAGCTTCACGTGAAACTATTAATCTAACCTACAGTATTGTAGACAGAATGCCGGAGTGTAAAGGTAGATGAAAGTTCAGCGGTTGAATACTGAGGATATGTACTGTGCTGATGAAAAAGGAAGTATCTGACTGAAAAGGGTCAAGAAACTTAGTTCAGTGTGGTAGGATGAATATGTGAAATGTGGAGGCGGCAAGTAGAGTAATAACGAGGAAAGAAGATTCGACCAATAGAATCCAGATATCTCTATCTATCTATCTATATACCTAGGCTGCTTCCCCCAAGGAAAGGGAGGTAGCCGAGACAGGACGACACACTCCCCATTTACTCATCCATTCAAACACATTCATTCGCTTCTTAGCTCCAAAGGGGAGAACGGACAGATCCTCACCCCACCACACCGCACAAGGGTCAACTGCGCAATGCAATCAGTGACATCCGCAGCAGGGCCCGACAGCAGAGCTGGTTTACCCCTGCCACATCATAACAGACTCATCCCCTTACCCGCACCTGACCTGAAATAGCTGGTCAGACCAAATGCGGGAGAATATCCCCTCAGGGCTGCGTCATCACTTATTCATTCACAATTTCTCTCCAGATATGAAACAGGAAAACTAGGAGTGGCTGCAAGGGAACTGACGGAATCACTGTTCTGAACCCACATTAATGTATGGTATCGATACTTAAGTGTGGAATTAAAATAACATCAAGGCCTTTCCATACTATCAATGGACACCTGTGTTGTTATAGTGTGGTAATGGAAAATGGTGGGTAAGTTATCGTGTAGATCATTAGATGTGTTGAAATAAGGCACCATTTCTCCCTCTGATCCACTGTTTATTGCGTGTTTCTTTACAAGGCTTCGAAACTGACGAATAACGAGCCATCGATAGTGTGGAAAGACTTTCACACATTAACACCAGTGATAGGCGGGAACGTACACCATCTTCACATAACCTCGCATAACATTAAACTCTTTCGTAAAGCGTGATCCAGTTCGAATTAAACATATCCTAGTTAAAAGACTGAACCTTTTGCCATGCCGTGTAATTTTGAATCGAAACTTAATTTATGGCCCTTTCCAATCTCTAAATCCTGGCAACAAATTTGTGATCGTGACCTTATACCTATCGTTATCAAAAAGATATTCGGTTCGTCTATTTATTTTCTTCCATATTACTCCGAAAATGTTTTTGTTATTTTGTCCACATTCAAACACACTGAACGAAGTTTCGCCTTTGGCTCATTGTTCCCGAAGTAAAATCCTTTTTTTTTTTTTTTTTTTGGCCATACCTTTAATCTTTCAACCAAGTCAAGTCTGAGTCGGACTAAAACTAATTAATTTAACCTTACTAGACCTGATTCTTACTGCTCCTTGTGGTGTTAACCTCTAACCTCTTGTTCATAAACACAATAGAATAGTAACTGTTTATTTTGTGTAAATGCACGTGCGCGTGCACATATCTGATAAACAACACCGACTCTGGATTCGCGGAGTGGGCGGATAGCATAGTGGGAATGTACAGTACTTGCCAAGGAATATACGTATGGTGCAGACACTGGGTACGATATGGAATACTGATATCCAAGATAAATATGTAGTAAGTTACATCGGAAACGACGAGTAGGTGGAAACTATATTTGGGTATGTAGCTAGGAACTGTGCATTAGGCCTAAAAGAAGATGTACCGTACTACAATGATAAGTATATGTGAATGACAATGCGATGTCTCGAGAATGAAAAAGCAAAAGAACAAATGAAAGACACAAGTGCGTAGATCAATGTGCTTGGAAATGTGTGTATCAAGAGTTATACGCATTTTGATACTTGGCAGTGGACTGGGTTATCTGAACCTACTGGTTTTAAAATTATGCACGTATAGTTGCATATACAGTACATACCTCATTCAGAGATACTGCTTGTACGTATACTGATAAATGTGTGCACGTCAAAATGAAATAGCACAGGCTTTACCAATCCAAGAGTGAACCACATTTTACACAGAAGGAAAGGATTCCGTATACATGGAGTTCATTAAGGCATACAAAAATATATTAAGTTTCAAAATTTCTCTTCAACACAACCTGCAACAGTCGATGGTTTATCCAAGTCTCCAGTTATAGCCCCAAATGGAAAGACTGGGGAAATCAATTTAGGCACTATACAGTACACTTTTTACTCCAGTTTGTCTCTAATTTTCATCCTTTTGCCGCCTATTTCACGTAACACAGTAGTAGAAAAACACAATACGATCCTACATATTTGACACTGAGCTTCTTCGTGACTAGAGACGTAATATTGTGTTAATTTTTTGCCACAATTCATTTTTCAGAATTAAGAAATAGTAATTTTAGGCCAATTAGAGTAACGCGAGTATAGTCTGATTATCCAGCATAACTTGGATTTTTCTAACTTGAGCTGCACATGTTCTTCAGTGCACCACCTCTACTTACACAGAGAATTTGTCAGGAAACAGAGGGAGGTCTGAGGTGAGTGTCATGCCCTCTGATGGTGACCAGTAACCAAGACGTAATGGTTGACTGTCTGAGCTGGAGTAAGGCAGGTGTAGGTACAAGTTGCTTATTTTATTCCTTTTCCTGTAAAGAAGTATCGGTATTATAAGACAAGCTGTTAAATAGGACAAAGAGGGTTGTTACTTCCCAAATTTCATTTTAATCTGATATTGTTACAGTGTAGCTCATTTTCACAAAGATCTGTGGAATGTACAGGTGGATTCACCTCCATGTTTTTCACTTTTTTTTTTTTTTGTGTGTGTGTGTGTCCGACTCTGGGCATAGGCTTCACAGCCTGCTATCAAGGCCCAGCAGTCCTCCTACATACCATACACCTCTACATGTCACCACTTCGGTGCTAACACCCACCGTCCATACTGAATACATGCTAGGGCTGTCTCATACAGGACTGGTGTATTGGTATTAGCGGGGGTATTTTTACGACATGTCGGCGGGTCTTCTGGTAGATCAGTAAAGCCTGATTTAGCATTGCCAGTCCTCTCTATTTGAGGTGTGAACACGAACTCCACTGTGCGGGTTTCGGAGCATTTTTAAGCGACAGGGAGAGAGGAGGGGTGTGTCAGTGTAGAACAGGGATCGACAACCTACTGCCCGCAGGCCTAACCCGGCCGATGAACCTAATCTGACCGGCGCGCCATTAAGATCCAAAAATTCACAAAAATATTCCCGTGTTTAATTTAGTAAATGAAAAACCAGTAAGTCTTACTGGCTGTTAATCGGTATGGAAAACACTATACAGAATTAGTTTGGTCGAAAAAGTGTGTATTCGACCAGACTTGAGCTCAGATTAGGAGGCTATGACGTGCTGCACCCAGCGCTCAGCGATCCAGCAGGGCCAGATGTGCAAAAATTATGATCCAGTGCGATTTTGGCTTGTGCGATAAACGATAACATGTATGCGATATATTCAATAACTAATGATTATTTTAAAGATATGCGTTTATTAAAGCTGATGCGATAAGTTGGCGCGATAAAAACATCTGGCCTACCAGCTGAATGACAGAGCAGTTCCGGCCCGCAGTCCACCAAAAGTTACCGACCCATGGTGTAGATGTTTGCCTGTGCAGAGGGAATGGCTAGTAGTGGTGGTGGTAGTAGTAGTGGTGGCAGTTGTTGTGGTGGTAGATGTGGTGGCGGTGATACTGGTGTTAGTGGAGATGGTAGTGGTTCTGATACCGATGTTGGCTGTGGTGGTAGTGTTATGGTAATGGTGGTAGTGTTAGTAGGTAGTGTTGGTAGTGTTGGTTGTGGTAATGGTGGTATTGTTAGTTGTGGTAGTGGCGGTGGTAGTAGTGGTTCTGGTGATGGTGATAGTGGTAGCTGCGGTAGTGTTAGTGATGGGAGTGATAGTGGAAGTGTTGTGGGGGTGATGGCGATGGTGGTGGTAGCCGTGGTTTTTTGTTTGGTTCTGTCGGCAGCAGCACCAGTACAAGTAGTGGTTCTGATAGTAGCACGAGTGTATTTGACGACGCCAGGAGATCTGATGGCTGCATACGGGATGGTTAATTAGTAATCGCATATTTATCAGTCTTTTGCTACACCCCACACGTGTCAGCTCACCTATTCATACATTGACAAACTGCCTCCATGGAATTACTTTTGCCCTTGCATCTATGTCTAGCAGTTATCTTATTTTCACCATGGATCTATTTTCTTTTTCTGGAAATATTTTTCCAAATGAATACACATATTTTTTTAATGGATACATTCTTCCAATTGACCAGTTTTATCTTTCGACCTACTTTCACCATGACCCAGTTTTTGCTCGCGGAGATTTTTTCCACATCGCACTGTTTTCCCCCATGAACTTTCTTAACATGCCCATATTTTCGCTCAAGAACCAATTTTATCAAACCATTTTCTCATGGACCTATTTTGGACCCGCTTTCCAACACAAGCTGATTTTTCTCACTGACTAATTTCGCTTCATGAATCAGTACCATTAAGACCACGTTCCCATCATCTATGATCCCCCTTTGACCTTATTTTGCCTGTGGAATTACTGTATATTCACTCACTGACGAAACACCGACTTTGCACATGGTCGTATTCACAACAATGAACCCATTTCCCCATGGACCCATTTTCACCTTTTGGAACCACGCTTCTACATGATTCAGCTTCCAAAGGACTTAAATTCCTATGAATCTATATTCCCACATTAATTTCTCTCTAACATAGACCTGTTCCTACCATCGGCATTTCAGCTCAAGGACCTCAGCCCCATGAATACATTTTTCCTACTGCTCATCTCACCCATCCACCAACCCTGCCTGCTCACCTATCCACCCCACCCCGTTCCACACCCACCCACTCACACCCACACCACTCCGCCCCATCCCACACATTCCCAAACATGGTGCCCTTCCACACCACCTCACCCACACCAAATGCAGCTCATTCACCCTGCCCTCCTACCCATCCACCAAGCCAAACTTACTGCCCTCTGTCCCATTTACCCTGCCTACCCGACCTTGCTAACCAATCTCATTCACCCTGACGATCCGACTAATCTGCCCAACATCCTACCCACTCAGCCACAACTTCCATAAAAGAACTTGCACATTTCCACCCAGAGAGGAGGAGGGGGGGTAACAAATCTGGTTACCCGCCCCCACCCCGGAGGGGTGTTAAAAACTTCAAGCGAAAAATACTTGAGTGATTTTGATTAAAAGTACAGGATAATCGGCCATGACTTTCTAATCACCTGATTAAATTTGGTGCTAAACTGGGTCAAGGCCCAGGCTGTAGGCCCCCCAAATTTAAAAAGAATAAAAGGGTAAAAAATCGTTTTCTTCGGCATAACTCTTTTCAAATTTGTCATATCGACATGAAACCAAAACATAAAGGTTCATATTTCAAATCTGCATCCTATAATATGCCTTATTACATCCGGGGGATCACCCCCCAGTTAGCAGTAGGGGGGTCAATATCAGGCGGGTCGGGCCTAAATTTTCAAATGGGCATAAAATCGTCAATTTTCACAGGATTTACTCCAAATTTGATGTGACGTCCTTGACTAGATATCCTGTTGTGTATATACGCCAGCACTAAAATGGCTGCCGGGGACGGGTTTGCTGTGCCCTGGCACCGCTTCTTATTTTATAGTATAGATGCTGTGTACAGGAAAGAACCTTCAACTCATTCTCTCTCCCTCCCTGCCTCCTTCTGGTTGGTGCCTGTAGTCGAAAAACTACATACATTCGCGTACATATACCTAGGCTTTTTCGCCCTAGGGAGGTAGCCTAGACAGGACCACACACTCACCAAACTGCTCATCCACACACACACATATATCCATATCATAGCCTCTTAGGGGAGAAGGGAACGCTCCTCACCGCACCAAACCGCACGAGGATCAACCGCACAGTGCATTCCAGCAACATCTTTAGAAGGGCCGGTCAGCAAAGCTGGTTTACCCCTGTGATAATTTGGTTGGGCATTGTTGTGCCCTTGCATTTAGTAAAATGATTATGATTAGAGTACAAATGTAAGTGATTTCTTGATAGCATGAACTATTCACTGAATTCACATAGACACGCGATCACCACTAAACTGAGACAATATAGTTATCCAAAGAATTATACAGTCACATTCAGCATATTATTCATTCAGGGTAGTCCATATATAACGCTTCTCTCCATCTCTGCGCGTGATTTCGTGTGTTGTAGAGATGGGTTAGTCCTTCCTGCAGCATTAATTTATTCACTTTCCAGTCCTACACCAGAGAACAGTTCCTTCTTCGCAACACATGAGACCGTCAAGTTAGTTGCCAGCAGAGAGTCATTTACATATCAAACTGAAATCCATCAAGATCTACATTTACTATACAATGTATGTAGCCTTGCAGAGATCACAAGCTTGAAAACTCAATGACTGAATTAGAAAGAAAAAAAGAAAAAGAAAACAAGAAAAATCAATTCAGCTCCAATACAGCAACCACCTATTTTACGATAGAGGAAGGCTAAATGAAAGAGTTAATGGTGTAGGATTTCGAATTAACAGAAATCTTGCAGAGAACACTGTTAAATTCAACTGTGTATCTGACAGAGTAACATGAATTGTAATTAGACTATGCAAAAAATACACCTCAGATGAAGAAACAGAAACATGACGACATCTCCTAGATTATGGACGAAGATAGGTCCCACGTACATGGGAGACTTCAAGGCAAGAGTTGGCAAATCGAAGAATGCAAAGCATGTGTGGGAAAATTCGAAGTGGGAGAAAGGAATGGCAGAGGTGAAACGGTAGTAAATTTTGCTGAAATATATAACAAGAGAGTAATGAACACATTCCTTCACGAAAGAATAGGGAGAAAATGGACCTGGAGAAGTCCTAATGGAAAAACAATAATGAAATCGACTTCATTATAGCCGATAAGAATAACACAATAAAAAACGTGACAGTTATCAGCAAAGTAAATATAGAAAGTGACCATAGAATGGTGGTTTGCAGAGTCATAGTCAGTTTAAAAATGTGAGAAAGAAGCTGATTAAAAAAAAGAAACAAGATATGCCCAATAAAAGTAAGAGAAAACAAAGCAGCCCTTCAGTTAGAAAGATCTAGCAGGTTTCAGGCCTTAAGTTATGGTGAGTGTGACATTGATGAGTTAAATGATAGACTAACAAAACAGTTAAGAGAATCAATGGAGTTAGTAGGGAAAGCTAATACAACCAATGCAAACATATATTCAGGAATGACCCTCTAGCTCATGAAAAGAAGAAAAGAGATGGAAGTAAAAATAAAGAAAGATGAAAGAGAAAAAACGAAATTTTAAAAGCCTATCAACAAGAGACGGAGAGAAGAAAAAAGAAAGATGGATCAGATCAAGGAAACCAAAAAAAAAAAAAAAAAAAAAAAAAAAAAGTCTGAAACAATTCCGAAGTAAAGTAGGACTGGGAAAGCAACAAATTATTTCACTGATAGACAAAAACTGTGAAGTCAATAAATGCAGATAGGATGATGAAGAGTGTTGAAGTTTACAAAGAAACGTATGCATCAGAGACAATAGTACCAATAGCTAACTTTTCATCTGACATGTGATTTAACCCACTGGAGCCCAGCGTCCGGAATATTGGACGGAACTGGGATCTCTCAGGTATTTATAAAGTAGGGAACCCCCGGTTAGGGACCTATGAGCTTCGCGACTGTGAGCTAATAGGCGGAGGGCGGTACGCTCAGTACCCACCCAGTGCCATGCCTCGCCCAGCACCCCTGGGATCCAATGAGTTAATGACAGGCAAACCTATCAGTTTCTTTAACCCATTGGAGCCCAGTGTCCGTAACATTAGACAGAACTGGGATTTCTCAAGTCTTTATAAAGTAGGGAACCCCCGGGTAGGGACCAATGAGCCTCGCGACTATGAGCCGATAGGCGGAGGGCGGTACGCTCAGTACCCACCCAGTGCAATACCTCGCCCAGCACCCCTGGGATCCAGTGGGATATATACCTGAGGTAACACCAGACGAGTATACATTTCTTAGTAGCACATTTACTGTCGGATGCAGGAGCAGAAGTCTAAAACAGGTTCGCCCACTTTCTTACTCAGAGAATAAAGAAGAAAATTACAAAAAACATGGTGTAATGCAATTGGTATTTTGTATTACAAAAAAGGCAACTCAAAAGATCTTAGTAATTATCAACCCACGAACATATTAGTATACCAGTTATTTACAAGCTTTTCACTTAAGTCCTTACGAACAAAATTACAACTAATTTGGAAGAAAACCAGCCTTGTGAACAGCATGATGCCGAAGTGGGTATTAGATTACTGATCATCAACACACAATGAATCAGCTAACTGAAAAAACTACAAGAATATAATAGACCATTGTGCTTAGATTTTATTAAATATAAAAAGGTTTTCCACTCAATGATGCACATAGCAATGATAAATTCATTACAAGAACAAGGAATGAATGAGGACATTGTAAAACAGTTCAAAAACATGTATAAAGAGGGAAATGCTACGGTATAATTACCTAAAGACACGGAAAAAAAATTATGATTGAGAAAAAAGTGCCTCAGGTACGTCCAGATTGACAAAAATTATTTACAGCATGCCCAGATTCTTTTTTTATCTTTTTTTTTTCTTCAGAAAGTTACACCAGGAGAACAAAGGAGTAAACATAGATTGAGAAAATTTAAACCATTTAAGATTTGGCAATGGCATTCTCCTAATCTCAGAAACAGCAGACATTGCATGAAAATTTAATGCTAAATGACCTAAACAGAGAAAGTTTCAAAGTAAAGCTAAAGAGTAAACCAGAGTAAAACTAAAGTTATTTAAACCAGATGCATCAAAGAGCGACATCAGAGTATGTGAAGATATTCTTGATGTCAAGGAGTACAGTTGCTTGGAGGAAATGCTAACAAAGGACCATGATAGGAAAAAGACAAGACGCATTACAATTGGATGGAAAGCTTTCGGTAAGCATAGTGACATTATGAAAAGTAGCTTGTCAATTTGCATGATATGGAAAGTATATAAGGAATGTATAATCCCAGCTATGACATACGGTTGTGAGACCTGGAAACTGACAAATTGGATGGAAAATCAACTAATGTGCTCTCAAAGAGCAATGGAAAGGTCTGTGTTGGGAGTATTTATAAGAGACAGGAAGAGGTCAACTTGGGTGAGAGAGCACACTACAGTCCAAGACTTTGTATAAGACAGTTATAAATGAACAGAAATGGAGGTGGACAGGTTATATAGCAAGAATATGGAATAACTGATGAAGCAAGAGGCTGACTGACTGTACTTCAAGAGACTGTAAGCTTAACAGAACAAAGCCAGAGAGGAGGTGGAGAGATGATACAAAGAAGTTTGCAAGCAAATCATGGCAGCGATTGGCTCAGTCAAGGAATTTGTGAAATAGACTGGGGGAGGCCTTTGTTCAACAGTGAAT
Source organism: Coenobita brevimanus (assembly GCF_032717465.1). NCBI lineage: Eukaryota > Metazoa > Arthropoda > Malacostraca > Decapoda > Coenobitidae > Coenobita > Coenobita brevimanus. Next base: position 6,767,653 of record NC_136993.1, on the reverse strand, counting down.
TTGCAAGGACTCCTGTTGATGATGATGATAATGATATATATATATATATATATATATATATATATATATATATATATATATATATATATATATATATATATATATATATATATATATATATATATATATATATGTATATATATATATATATATATATATATATATATATATATATATATATATACATTACCATCCACTCACTCAATGTAGTGCTGCTTTCCGGTGTCTGCCCTGTCCTTTCCTCCATCCTTCTTTCCTTCCATCTTCTTCTATCTTTCTTTCCTTCATTCTTTCCTCGTCCTTCTGCCTAAGGGTGACTTTACACTCCCTCTTCTGTCTTTCATTCTTTCATTCTTTCCTCTTCCTTCTGCCTGTGGGTGACTCTACACTGAGTCACAAGCCAAATGGTTTCCTGTACACCAGGAATCCATTTACTACGCTGGGTGGTAACCATATAAACAAATTTTGGCTCCTGGTTGTTTAGTGGGTAATTATTGTGCTCCAATCGGATTGAGCCGGTGAAGGCTTATATCCAAGGGGTGGTTGGGGTTTATTGCTCACGTAATGCCACTCATGGATGAGTGAGGCTGGTCACTCTCATCTTAAATGTCGAGACCAACTACCTGGCCCAGGGCTCCTACGCTCCTCATGGGGCAATGTAGGATTGGATGATGGATGGATGGATGGGTATATATATATATATATATATATATATATATATATATATATATATATATATATATATATATATATATATATATATATATATATAGTTATAGTTATTTATCTCTTTATATTAGGCAAGGAAGAAGGAACCAAAGGCCGGGAGCCCACAAATTTTTCCCTCAAAGAAACAAACAACCAAACAAAATATAATAGGCAGCCAAATTCACGATCCATTCATTTGAAGGTGCCTGGACACACTGCGTTTGAAAGACTGGATAACATAAGCAGAATGAAATACAGGACGAGCGAGACGGTTCCAGAGTCGATCTCTTGCATAAATGAAGGACAGGGAGTAACAGTTAATTCTTGCACCAGAGAGTTGGACACAAACAGGATGAGAGTTTGTTGCTGACGGGTGCCCCGCCGTGGTGCTGGAGGGTGCAGGCAGACAGTTCAGAGGGGCTTTGACCACAGAAGTAGCAATAGAAAAGGGATAAAGGTGCAACAGTGCGGCGAAATGACAGAGGTTGAAGGGAGCCTGTAAGAGGAGGATATTTATTGAGACGAAAAGCCTCTGACTCCACCTTGCTGAGAAGAGCTGTATATGGGGAACCTTCCCATACGTGAAAGTTGTACCGTACACAGGGGCTAATATATATATATATATATATATATATATATATATATATATATATATATATATATATATATATATATATATATATATATATACTCGTATATTTACATATTTGCGAGATCAAGCTGAGAGGAGTGAGGTGGACCAGGAGAGAGAGGAGCAGTCAGGGAGAAAGACTGAAAGTTGAGAATCTGAGCATCAAAGACATGGCAAATGAATACAGGACCAAAATAGAGGAGGAGTCAGAATCAGTGAATTGGAATAAAATGAATCTGGACAGCCTGTGCAATATATATAGGGTTGGCTTAGCTAGGAATGCCAAAGCGGTGTGTGGTGTGGCAGGAGTAACAACAAAGAAGAAAGGTATGGGATGGTGGGATGAAGAGTTTAAGAGAGCAGTGAAGGAAAAGAGGAAGAAGTGGCTAGAGTGGTTACAAGACATGGGTTCAATTGAGATAAGAAGTGAATAGATTGAGAGGTAGAAGCATGTAAAGAGACTAGTCAAGAGGAAAATGAAGGAGGCAAATGATGATCTTGTAAGGTAAATGAATACAAACTACTCTGAAAATAGGAAGTTATTCTGGAAAGAGGTGCGGAAATGTAAAGTGACAGAAGAAAAAAATGTGAAGATGTGAAGGATGTAGATGATAGATTATTAACCCATGGGGATGAAGTAAGAACCAGATGGAAAGAATTTTTTGAAAGCCTGATGAATGGGAATTGAGAGAGTGATGAATGGGAATTGAGAGAGCAGAGCCACTGTAAACATGATTGGTCTGGGGGGAGTACAGAGATGGAATACAGTGCCAGGAAACGTGACAATCGCACAGGTGAAGAACGCTGTGAAGCGTTTCAAAATGGGAAAGCAGCTGGGACTGATGAAGTGTATGCAGAGATGAATAAGTGTAGTGGAGAGAGCGGAATGAAGTGCTTCTTGGAGATATGTAAGAAGGCATGGATGACTGAAACTGTCCCAGTAGCGTGGAAAAAAGCTGTGACTGTACCCCTGTACAAAAATAAGGGTGAGCGAAGTGAGTGCAAGAATTATCGTGGCAAAAGTTTATTGAGTGTGATAGGGAAGGTATATAGAAGAATTATTATAGTGAAAGTAAGAGAGATATCATCAGTCCTAGTGAGTGACGAACAGGGTAGCTTTAGGAGTGGCAGAGGATGTGTGAACCAAATATCTGCAGTAAGACTGATACTGGAGAAGGCTTCTGAAAAGGAATATAAGGTGTTAATGGCATTAATGGATTTAGAATAAAGCATGCGGCAAAGTAGACAGAGGAGGATTGTGGAGGCTTCTTGTGCATGTACGGTGTAGATGATAAGCTGGTAGGTGCCGTCAAGAGTTTTTATGATGGTAGTGAAGCATTTGTAAGGGTAAATGGGCGTCTAAGTGAATGGTTCACGATCACTGAGGACGTGCGACAGGGTTGTTGTGATGTCCCCATGGCTGTACAAACTATATATGGATCGGGTTTTGAGAGAAGTAAAAACAAGAGTGATGGAGAGAGGGATGGCGTTGGTAATGAATAGTGATGGACGGAATATCTCAAATTTGTTGTATGTTGATGATGCAGTACTACTTGCAAATACCAGAAAAGATCTTGGTAGACTAGTGCAGAGTTTTGCTGATGTCTGTAAGCGTCGTGCCTTGAGAGTAAATGTAGAAAAGAGGAAAGCGATGGTTATTGAGGAAGAAGTTGTTACAGCGAATAGAGAGAGACTGGAATTGGTGAGAGTGCTCAAATACCTGGGTTCACTAATCGAAAAGAGAGGAAACCGTGCAAATGAAATGGAGAATTGAGTGACACAAAGAAGCGACGTAGCTGGTGCAATAAAGGCCTTGATATGAAATAGAGGCTTGGTTGTTGCAGCTGCACGAGGCTTACCTGAAGAAGTGCTAGTCCCAACTTTAACATATGATTGTGTGACTATGGTGTGGCATGAAAATGAAAAGTCAAGAGTCAGAGCAGTGGAGATGGGACTGCTGAGGAATGTATGTAGAGTACAGAGAGCGGAAAGGATACAAAATACTGTAACATGACTAGTAAAAGAAGTCGAGTGAGGAAGTCTGTGGACATCAGAATCGAATAGATTGTACTGAGATGGTATGGTCATGTGGAGAGAGTGGATAACAGCAGAGTGGTGAAAAGGGTATATCTGAGTGAATTTGAAGGAAGGAGGATGAGAGGTAGGCCAAGGAAAAGGTGGAGGGATATGATGGATGGGTGTGTGAGGAAGAGAGTTTTGGAAATTAGTGAGGCTAGGGGACTGACAAGAGATAGAGGTGGCTGGATGAATATTGTGAGAAGAAGCACATGATCAGGGTTTTGGTACATCTTTTGAACATGACAGAGACTGGACTGACTCTATCAGATACGTTTATGTGAAGCTACAGAACGTGGTGAATGTGTTTGGCGAAGCAGATAAAACCAGGATTCTGGGGTCTTGAATGGAGAGTTAACAGAAGCGTGGCCCATTGGATCGGGCAAATTTGGGCTGTTAGGACGTTGCTACTCCTCACCCTGCCCTAGAGTGAGGAAGGAGTTCAGGATGATGATTTTATATATATATATATATATATATATATATATATGTTCGCCAGAGCAGTATGTGGCCGAAAGAACGCTAACAAAATTTATTACCCTGGCAGGGCACGAACCCTCGTTCTCCCATGTACGAAAACGCACACTCTACCATTGTACCACAGATACTCCACACTATATATATATATATATATATATATATATATATATATATATATATATATATATATATATATATATATATATATATATATATATATATATATATATATATATATATATATATATATATATATATATATGGAGTATCTGTGGTACAATGGTAGAGTGTGCGTTTTCGTACATGGGAGAACGAGGGTTCGTGCCCTGCCAGGGTAATAAATTTTGTTAGCGTTCTTCCGGCCACATACTGCTCTGGCGAACATAAAGGGTGCTGTGGTTGAATCAGTGTTGCGTACTATAAAGCATGCTTGCATCCACTCGGCTTGCATGGGCCAATTACACTAGGTTCACAGACCACACACACATCCAAAGCCACTCCAACACAACAATCACGCTTACAAGCACTTCTCACCCTACATACAATCTCCACCAGACAGCCTAAGCCACTTGGTAGAGATACATTGGCTGTATCGTCCCCACTTCAGTCGGGATAGGCAAGTCTTGCAGTAGACACTAAAACAGCTGATGATGATATATATATATATATATATATATATATATATATATATATATATATATATATATATATATATATATATATATATATATACTACAAGCCCCCGCTCTTGAAGTACACCTTTCAAAGGTTTCCTTGAGTTAGAGGTGACCGAGCTCACGTAGCTAGGCTTAGGTCAGGATATCACCCTACCCTTCTAAGTTCCCAGTTTGGATTTGGGTTGGGTGGAATCACGGGGGACACTTGACCCGCTTGCAGAATTGGCTCATACAATATAACAAACATAATGGAGCATTGTACAGGACATGCAAGACTATGGCACGGACACAACATTAATGGTGTCGGCAAACAATGGAACAATCCAGTGGGTCAGTTGCTTGTCTGCAGTCGATTGGCCTGCTTGCTCAGGTAGTCTGGGTAAAACACCACCATCAACGACAGCAATTTCTCCAGTAACTCTCCTGACTGTTCTACTTGTCCGTAACTTCCCGAGAGATTAGGCGAGAATCGCCTTTGCTATAGTTATTGAGTTACTAAAGCATTGATAGTCTTGCATAAGCAAGCCCAGCATATGCTAACCAGGCCATCCCCGGCATCAGCAATGCAGCCTGCTTGTCGTACTGGGGAACTCAATCTCTGATACTTGTGCCTTTTAAATAGTTGTTTGCAGTTTCCTATGGCCTTAAGCATATATTCTTGTCAATAAAAAAGAAAAACAAATAAGTCTAGTGCTATTCCACACCCTCCAGCTATTATGAGAGATGTGGGGTGTGGCACAATGAGAGACAAATTCAGTTGGTTTCCAGTAGTGGTGAGGAAATATCGTGTCTACCTATACTGGTCTTCCCCATCCTTTCGGTTGTACTGGCATGTATACAACAACAGTTCACTTAGTTTAGGCTCGTAATTAGTAACTTCTCAGAGGGTCTAGCAGTAAACAGCATGGCTATTTTAAGTTACCGTCTCATCTGTAGAAGGAAACACATTTTCTATACTCCATCTTTCTCAAATGTTTATATTATTGTCCTCAACAACCTGTGACTCCAGCCACTGTAACCAGAATATCATGGAGAAAGTTCCTGTATTAGTAACGTTTCTTAACACAAAATCTGTCTCCAACACTTCAAACCTTTTCCCTCTATTAGGCATCGCTGATTATATTCTTCTATTGCCATAAATGCACTTTCCTCCTGTAAGGCTTGTGGAACTTCTTACTGCCAATCACGCTCATCCAAAAAAAAAAAAAAAAAACGATTTATAAGTAATGCATTTTTGTGGATACCTTATAATCCTATGCCACAACAGTATTGCACCGATTTAAAAAAAAAATTCTTATTGTGTACAACTATATAACCTGCAGTAAAATGATGTAAAGATAATTACTTTTCTCCATCACTGTTGTTGTGAAGTTGCAGAATCATAGAATTGCTGACAGAAAGAAGCTTGTGAAGATAAACCAGCCTGGTCAATTGGACGTGTGTGATGATTAACAGCCTCGTGGGCCACCGTAGCATGTGGGCCTTAAGAGAGTGCTGGGCGAGGACAGCCAAGAAACTTGGGTCATCACTCGACACAATCACCGCCATACATCGAGATACTTGCTGCAGCTGTAGATAATACCAATAGAATGATTAGCTTTCACCGTCACCGTCCCATTTCACTTGAATTTTCTGTCTGTCTATCCACAGTCAGTCAGACTCAACCTAGATGTGGTCACAACAGACATAATGTCTCCATCACGACCTATCCTCCACCAAGAGGTTGCCATCTCTCTAGGTCACCACCATCATTCATGTACTCTCCATTCCATCTCTACACCTCATTTTCAGTCTTCTGTGCCCTCTCAACCACGTAAACTTACATACATTTCCTGTCAATGTCTCATTCTTCATCATCTTCATATAGCCAAACCACCTATGGGTTACTAAATTCAAGCTATATCCTTATTTTACTTTGCTGATTTTTTATTTTATTTTTTTTTTTTTGGGGGGGGGCGCAACTCAGAGTTTTCTCCAGATTGTTAGCAAACCTTTGAGTTTCAGATCTTCCCTCATCTAAAGGAATCGTCATGTTTTAGCTTGAGTAAAACAACTTAATATGTCCACAGAAAGTGCAACTTTTATTCATACTTTCAATACTCTTACATGTCCAAAGAACTTTCCCAATGCTAAAAGTAAAGTACTCGTGAGTAATCTTTACATCAGATGACCTTGTAAGTCATCACTATTCAAAGGTTGATCAGGTACTAACATATTATGATTTTCCGAATGTGAACAGATTATTTTATACCCCCCCTTAAGAATTACAGTCTGGTAACTCATCTATCAGTCTGTCTACCTATCTGTCTATAGCAAGACACTTTAACCCCGAAGGTGGTGCCTGCAAACAAAAACAGCATCCATATCACTCTGTCCTTCGCCATCAGAATATTGTCTGTCCAGCCCACACCAGTCTCATATACATGCTTCAATCTCCCCACCTCATCCCCACTTCTCCCTCCCCTCTTCCTTCTCCCATAGTTAATCGCTCTCTCTCCATTCTTTCCAAATGGCCAAACCAGGGAATTATCGTAAGATGTGGTAATGAATTTCTATATTAACAACTAAAGACTCACCTGCTTAACTTGACCCACAAGTCGTGAAAACTCAGCCTGAGTCATGTTAGCGTTTGTCGCCACCTCAAGCGCTGCCACTGGGCGGGAGATGTTCATATTGGTCAGAACCTGCGAAAAACTTTTCGTAACTAGAGTTACACTTGACATTAATCATAATGTCATTGTACTGCTTACTGTATTAAGATAGCTGACAAATGTTTAATGACGCTGTATGCAAGATTCACAACATGGATGAGCAGCTGTTTCTTTATCTAATTTCTAACAAATAAGCCTGCCTCCAGCTACACCCCCTAGAGATCAAGCCCTCGCCCATCTATTTATCCCTAGGGACCTGTTCCTGCACTGAACAATGTTCCAACATGGAAACATGTTTCAAATATTTTTCCCAACCGACCAATCATCCTTCTGATTATTTTCCTCATAAATCAATTGTCACCATTGGACCTATTTTCCCCTGTCACCAACTTCTACTTATGGACGTAATTTTTCCTGTGGATCTGTTTTTCCCGTGAACCTGTTATTCCCTGTGGATTTACTTTTTCCAATGATCTAGTTTTCTCTTGGGTCTACAGTATTTTCCCCATGCTTCTAGTCTCTCCATGGATCTGTTTTCTTTCGTAGACCTACAGTATCTTCCCTATGGACTTAATTTCATCAAGGACTTATTTTCCACTGTAGCCATATTTTCCACCAACGACCTATTTTTTTTGCCGTGGACCTACTTTCCAACATGAACCTATTGTCTGCTGTGGCCTAGTTCCCTCTGGACCTACTTTCACCATGGTCTGTTTCCCACCATGAACAAACATGGACTCATTCTCTGCCATGAACATTTTCCTCCATGGACCTGTTTTCTCCCTGGACCGAATCTCCCTCCAAGGATCTATCTATCATTCCCCTTGGATCCATTTTCTCCATAGACTTATTTCCCCTGTGGATCAATCTTTTCCCAGGGCAAACACCGAATCTTCCCTTGGACCTATGTTCTCCTAAGGATCTATACCCAGTTGAACCAATGTTTTCACTTAGGCCCATTTACACAATGGACTTATATCCCCATGGATCAAATATTCCACGTGGACCTTTTCTAGCCAAGAACTTATTTACTAGATGGACCTATTCCCTAACGGACCTCTTTAACCCATGGACATTCTTTCCCCACCCACTCATTGACTACTCACCAAGCCACATATCTACCCATTCTTTCCCAGTAATACTAAATGTACGATGGCTAGGCAACTTCCTCCCTTCCACAGAGACATAAAGGGAGTAATACGGTCTTTCTGCATACCTGTTTGTCCTGTCTGTTTCCACCTGTGGATTCGTTTGTCTATGTGTCTGTCCTACGAGTGCAATGTGACGGCCTTAAGTGACTATTTAACAGTACGATGCACCAATTCGCACCTCTTTCTCACCGTCATCCTTTGCATAATGAACTTTACCAATTTCATGTAGGTGTTAATGACTTTATTATCGAATCTTTTTGTACCAGTAACACCTATGAGGATAATGAGAGGTACCATGGAAATTAAATCGTGAAGGAACAGCTCTAACGAAATCTCAAGAGCACAAATAATACAACCCAGTGTTCACTCGTTAACTGCAAAGCATATGCATAGGTGTTTGTGATGAAGGTTTTAGTGGTGGTGATGGTCATTACAATACTCATGATGATATTGGCAAAAGTAGTTATAAAATTGACATTAGTGAAAGTGATAGGGAATTTGGTTGTGGTGATGGTGACAGTCATAATGGTAGTAGTGGTAGTTTGATTATGGTGGTGGTAGGAGCGATGGGGGAGGCATAGGCAGGGATGATGATTGTGGTGGTTGTGGTAGAGCCAATGATGGTTGATGTGGCAGTTATGATGACTGAGATTGTGGTAGTTGTGATGATGGAGACTGTGATTGCTGTGATGACTGTGGTATTGGATTTAATGGAGGTTGTGACAGTGGTAAGTATGGTGGTTGTAGTAGTGCTGATGATTGTGGAAGTCGTATGGTGATGATGGTCGTGGTGATAGTGGCCATGGTATGATAGTGGTAATGATGGTAGTAATGTCGTTAGTGGTGGTTGTAGTAATCGTAGTGATAATATGCTTGTGGTAATGAGCATAGCTGTCCTGATAACAGTAACACTTGTAATATCTATTGTGGGACGTAAAGTTGTAACCCTTCTAAGCCTTTAACTCACCGTCCCTGGGTTAGTCTGCTTAAATTTTTGTTTCTGAGTATATTCTAGGGAGTGGAATCAGCAATTTTCTTCTTCTCTTTCATATTCTTATTTTTTCGTTCCTGGCATACTTAAGTTCTTCGAGAGTGAGACATTTACTTCATTCTTAATACAACCAGACCGAAGTTCAGCAAGAGTTTGTTTCGTTTCGTTTATAAAGGCTCCGGCATGCTTGTATGAGTAGGCCTTGGTCACCTAATGGCGGCTTTCCATGATGTTCGATCTCTGGCAGCCTCCCTATTCAGTCCCTTAACCCGGAGGTCACAATCTACGACCTCGTTCCAAGGCTTTTTCGGTCTGTCTCTCGCAGCCCTACCCCCAAAGTTCACAGTTCGCAATTTCTGCACCCAACTGCTATCCCACATCCTACTCACATGCCCAAACTATCTCAGTCTACACTTTCTCATCGCAACACCAATACACTCCAGTCCCATCCTTCCTTTCATCTCTTCCATCATAAACCTAGCCCCCACCCCCCCAGGCCTCGCATTGAAGGACACACTACACATCCACTGATTCATTGTCATTCCTGTGCCTTTCAGCCTACAAATATCCTCATCCTTTACTACCCTGGTCTGATTACCAAACAGCATTACAGTCCTAACATATGCCTCTTACAAAGTTCCCTTAGCACGGAGGTAGAGCCTTCTCGATGTCAGAGAGACAACAGATCCCTGAACTTCTTCCAACCACTTATTCTAACCACAGAGTTAGCTCCAGCCCCGCCACCAGCACATAACATGTCTCCAAAGTAACAAAACTCTTTCACATACTCAAGAAATCACCAGCAACATCAATTCTTTCACGTCTGACAATCTCTGCATGCTCTCTCCGAGAACTGCACACATAAAATCAGCATTATCTTTCACTCTACCTCTAATACCACAACATCCCTTATGCACCCACTTATGACAAATACTGCACAAAATGGAATTACTTCCCACACCCTTGTGACAAACCGCACTTAGGCCACTCTTCCTCTTCTCTGAAAGTACCGTCATCAGCCCTACATTCTATCACTTTTGTTTTTTTCTGCATTTACAGTCATGCTTTTGTGCCCTATACCATCTCTCCATTTCCTGAATATTTCCTCTACCTTCCTTTCATTCTCTGCACTCAGCACCAAATCATCAGCATACAGCATCTCCCACAGGAGTCCATTTGTGAAATCATGTGAGCGGGCTTCAAGCACAATGATAATCAATAAGAAGCTCAAGACTGACCCCTGATGCAAGCCAACATTCACGGGAAATCATCAATCAAATCTCTATTCACTCTCACCTGGATGTGGGCACCCACATAAATAGCCATAACCACTCTAACCAGCCACACTTCGATCCCAAGCTTCCTTATTGCTCACTTCACCACCTCCCCAGGGATTCTTTCAAAGGTCTTCTCCAAATCAACAAAAGCAAAGTACAGATACCATTTGTTTCCTATATATTATTCCCGAAGTTTTGTGTCATTCAATGTGGCATCAGTGGTCCCTTTGTCTTGCAAAAACCCAAACAGCATCTCATCAGTATTCACTCTTTCTCTGCTTATACAGAACTCTCTTCATTCCCCTCATTATCTGGTCTAAAAGTTTTATGCCTCCACAATTCCTCTCTCCAGGGTACCACCCTTCCCCTTGAACATCCGTACAATCGCGCTCTTCATTCAGTCATCTTGGGCAACACACTCATATATAATCATATGTATAAACTAACCCCACTTGTGTGTCTCCTGAGGCCTTGAGCATTTCAGCAGTCAACCCAGACACCTGCTGCCTTCCCCAGCTGCATCTTGCCAATTGTCTTGTTCACAGTAGCAGCGTTAGTCAAAGGCCATGGGCCACATACTGGCTTTACTGGCTCTAAACATTCCCTGTTCCAGTCAAACTCCTCATTTTGCAACCAGTTACAATGCTTTCCCCAGGCGTCTTTAATATCCTCACTGTTCACCACTATCTTTCCTTCATCATTCATCACACACTGCTCACTAATGATATCCCTGTTTTCCTTCTTCATCTATTTTCCCACCTTAAGCATCATATTCTTCCTTTCAACATTCTTTAGGTTATCCAGTAAAAGTCTCTGAAACTCAGATTTTACCCCGTATATCTCTTGTCTATCTCCTCCTTGTCACCATCCCTTTTCGTTCCTGGAAGTCTTCTTTCTCCTGAACTGCAGCTTTCAGTCACCCTCATCCAACCATCAGGTTATCTTATGTCTTGGGGGACCCCATGTCCATCCACCCACTAAATTAGGTCCCTGTTCAGCCACAACTCTACTCATCTCGCAATAGAAGGCATCTCTTATTGTTTGTTTTTTCAACTTTCACATATTCCTCGCAGGTACATGGGTCCTTCTTCACCACCCGCTCCCTAAGCGCCATGTCACACATCAGCAATTTGTTTTGCTGCACACACTCTTCACTCCCTGTAACTTTAACATCCTTTACGAACCACCTATCAGCCCTCCTGACCACGAATAATTAATCTGGCTACTAACTCCCCCAGACTCTGGCTACTAACTCCCCCAGACTCATATGTAATCAACCTACTTTCTCTTTCTGAAATGCGTGTTGCACACAATCATGTTCACTGCCTCCCTAAATCCGAGTATCCATTCCCATTCCACATTCCTTGTACCATATGTGCATCCCTCATGTACTCCTTCATATCTCTGAGCTGCTTCACCTACATGGACATTCAAGTCTTCTACCAAAACTACAATTTCATTATCCTCCATCCCACTTACCACACGTATGAAGTCATCCCAGAATCTATCTTTCCTACATCATTGAGGCCAGCCTGTGGAGTATACGCAGATACAAATGAAATCGTGAGCCTACCTAACAAAGCTTTCACTACTATGATCCGTTTATTCACCTTCATTATATTCTTGACATATTCCACCCATTTTTTTCTCAACAAGTACACCCACACCACCATGACCATCTGCACTTGCCAAAATAGTATATACCTACAATCCCTCCTGGTAATCATCTAGGCTGATACCTAACTTCCTGTACACAAGCAACATCCATCAACCTGCTATTCATAGCCTAAACTACTTTTCCTGCTCTACCCTTCAAACTGTCCACATTCGAAGGTGCCACTTTTATCCCCGTGGGTGACTTAGCTTCTTCAGTCTTGCTGTTCTTTTTCTCATTTTTTGTCATGTTGGTAAAAATAAAATATAGGGAGAGACCACAGACCCAGCCCACTTGCACAGTCCCAAGTCCAGGCATGGGACCTAGGACCCATAGCTCACTAGCCATGTACTGTACATGGCAATGGCTTCGGGGCACCCAGTCAAGACTGTAACAGGGACACCCTCCAAGCACGCCTTGGCACTGTAACTGCCCCACCGTTATGCATCCACTGATAGGGCAGCCTCTTGGGGTGCTACTCCTGGGTTTGGTCCCCTTGTCTATTAGGTGGACGCAGCAGCCTGGGAACCGCAGTGTCCTGTGTCCTCTGGCACAAATCCGTGTCCCATCCTATCCCGGTCCACAATACTACGCTGGCAGATTCTGCGTCACGCCTCCCCTCAGGACCACCACTAGGTAGCGGGGGAATGTTCTCTGGCTACATGCCCTTACCAGCATCAACCCCTGATACGTTGTAGGGTAGGTTGAGTCGTATGTAAAGCACATGTAGAGTAGTGTATGAGATAGAGAAAAGTTTCTGGGGGAGTATGCTGGCCTACTCTCCACGTAAGTGTCACAATGAAAAGGATGGCAAAGAGGTATGGTTAGCTATCCTGATGCCTTGTGAAACAAGCTCTCCAGTTCCCCATATCAGCAGCATCTCATTCCTCCTCTAGAGTACCGACCTGATTGACTGCTCCAACTGCCTACTCTCTAAAAGTATGCGAAAAATTATGCTGAATGAGCAAAATGGATAAACATGACAGTTATTGTTGGTTTATGTGGAGGAGCTTAAAAAATATATTTTCTCTATTTTAGCTCAATATTTTACAAATTCATTCATTAATTTTTTAAAACTTAATTTGGCTTAGTAACAAGTCTATAGCGATGATTTTTATTTTCATGCATTCCATAAGTATTTATTCTGTGAAGTGTATCAGCTGTAATTATAGTGGTTACCAAAAAAAGAATACTGAAGGAATGTCATAAAGACTTTGTAGTTACTTGTAGAGAAGTATATTTTAGACTTGTGGTCGAGCGGCTTTTATATCTTGTAGTAGTTTCCCCACCAGATGTCATGTAGTGACGGGAGAGGTAAAGAATAGTATGGGACTATTTTTATTTGTCTTGGAAATATTAAACAGGTATAAGAGTATAAGTTCCGGGTAGCTACCTCCCTGTCTCGCTATCTCTCTCTCTTTCTGTTCTAAGGCTAATCTCCGTCTCGACCTCTCTCTAGGGTCGCTTGTCTCCTTCTAAACTCTCTTTTCTAAAATCTGGTGTAGTAGGGGTGTGTCACATATGTTCCTCATGGCAACAGATCTTTCTCACGAGAGGACTGCTGACAGCTAACTGCATCATCTCCTTACTGGCCGCTGTCGTCAGCTTTCCTCCGTGTAAGCATGTTTAGCGCTGCTAGATTCTCGCAGACACAACACCTTCTCATCATTTGACTTCCTGCTTCTATCTGTCTCTCTATCTATCTATTTATCTATCTATCTATTATGTAGTCCTATATTTGCTCGGCCGCGCGAAAATGGCGTACCATCGACATTTAATAGTTATAATATATTAATACATACTACATACACATTATAATGAACTTATAAGCTAATTAAGTGAAATACATAATATTGTAAAGTAACATAATTGTATGAATATTGTATACATATATTATTCATAGTAAATAGTGATTATTCAGTAATACTACATTTTAAATAAGTTGTATACATATTGGAATAAATGCATTAAAGTAAATTATTTAACTGTAATACAGTATGTACTTGGGATATTATAGTGAAATGCATACATGCAAGAATAAAAATAGTTTAAAATTAAGATTATTGTAAGAGTTATTAATATTTCATTCAAAGATAATGGTACTGGTCTGTCATATATGGGTCATTCTTCTTTGTGTTATTATTATTATTATTATTATTTTTTTTTTTTTTTATATATATAATTAATACTATATACAAAATATATACACTTCATTCAGGGTGGTTAACTGTGATGTTAACTCTCCCCCCACTAAACAATGACTCCAAATTAGCAATTCTTGCATGCATTCTGTGCATTGCCAACAGCAATACTGCAACTACAATGCAGATGATTATAAAGACAGAAGGTGCTTGGCTATACACATAATATGGGTTGAACATACTCAAACTCAAATCTTCCCAGGGCTTCATTGTTTCATTGATCAGCTGCATAGTTTCAAACTTAGGTGAAGTCAGCTTAATACTTGTGCTCATGTTTAAGTTCATATCAGGCAGTGGGTGGAAATGTTTGTGTGTATGGTTGATAATGGCGTAGTGATTGATGGTGGAAAAAGTAGACATGGATGGTGTAAATACCGCACAGTAGTCTGGTGCTATGTATAATCCTGAGGCTGATGTATGAGATGGTGGTATATCTGGACAGACTATGTAAACTGATGTGTTATGAGGGAAATAAAAAAACTGCGAGTGTCCAATGCGTTGATGGTGTACAAGTTTATCTGGAGCAAAAGTGAAGTTGCAATGATGACGAATATTGTTATTGCTGATGATAGCCATTTCACAAGGGACCGTATCAGTAGGCTGAAACGTGAAAATGTACGCAGGACAAAGATGAACAGCATGTAAGGATGTGCGGCACTTTCGCTCAATCGTTGACTCACTTGCGAAAGTGACAGTGTCTCGTCTCTTGGAGACCATGATGAGTTCGGTGTCTGTGTTGATGTTGATGATGACTAAAGTGTTGTTGTTTCTATAGGGGAAGGGGTGTATTTGGTATACTGTGAACAGGTCTTCCGTGATGAATGGTACATGAACTATCACTAATGTTGGTGTTAGTGTTGCTTCTAAGTATGGGTAATATTGCATAAATTCCCTACTGCAGAACAATGGCTTCAATTTATGTTTATGTCAGCCTTGACTAACTATCTGACGTAGCTCATGAACTGGGAGTAAGTCATTCGTGATCTTGCCATCACCAGCATTCGAAATTCCTTGCATAAGTGCCCTGAAATGATCTCTAGTGTTCTCTAATTGTAGTAGAATCGTGTCAATATGTTCTGTGATGATGGAGAAGTGCTGGAAAAGAGTAACGTTGCCCTCTAAGTCATTTATTTTATCTATACTCTCGAGAGCTACGTTTTCTGCTTGTTTCAGATTTTTCACAATTGTCTTCATTGCCGAGTTCTGTCCTGTGATGAATTTATCCTGGTATGTTAGTACCTGAGCTATCTTATTAAATTTGTTGTTTATTTCTTTAAGGTCATCCTCTGTAGCCAATCCAAAGATGTTCCCAAGAATTGCGCCGCCCAGATCGAACAAACCGCGCTTTTGGCGAGTACGTGTGATGTTGTTCCTGTCGCTCAGCACCTCCGTTCCATAAGATGGGAGATCTTGGATCATGACGAGCATAGTTGACTTCGCCTGTTCTAGTTTCCATTTCGCTAACTTCACCATTTCATCCACTTCCTTGGTGATATGTGATTGTGAAACATAATTCCCTATCTTGAAGTCCAGAGTTCGCATCGGCGTCGCAAGTCTTTCTACATAAGTAGGTAAGTCATACAAGTAATCTAGACTTATTTCAGTACTCATGACGTCCTTGACGATTGTAGTCGTGGCCGTTGGAGCTATGAGGCATCCTTGTCGTACTATATGCTTGGGGTCTAGGTGCGCATATACTCTTACTATGTATAGGAGAATCCATAGCATAAGTCCCTTCATCGTAACCTACCGAAAAAAATCTATTAATTTCCTATAAAGCTGTGGTTGATGATAGTGATGATGTGCGTTACGGTTGGTTGTTATTTCATTTATAGAAGGAGTTTAAATCGATATTTAATTCTCGTAAATGATGTACTGTAGATTTCATTGGAATAGTTGCACCTATGTTCGAATGTTTGGTATATGACCTTAATTTCTTTTTGTAATCATTGTTGTGTTCTTGCTTGGTTTCTTGAGGTACGTTCACCTGTTCGGTTGTATCCGAGGCTGAATAATTATGTGATAATTCCCTTGAAACTCGTTTTAAATGGTCAATATGAACTTGTTTTTCCTCGCCACTTGAAAGTGACTTAATTAAAACTTTGTTTGCCTTTATGTTAATTACTCTGTATGGGCCCTCAAATTTAGGGGATAATTTATTGTCTCTCGTATGAATGACTCCGTAAACAATGTCTCCTAAGCTGATAGGTGAATCTTTTGCCTTCTTGTTAAATGCCTCCGTCATTTCTTCCTTGGACATCGTTAATTGTTTTTGCACTCTTTTGTGAATGTCCTGGAATTCACGTAAACGGAGTTTAGAGTAATCATCGTAATTGTATATAGGCATGCTGTCACCTTCTAGGAGCTCATATGGTAATTTTTTATCTGTGCCATATATAATGAAATGTGGTGTGTCACCAATGGATTTATTTATAGACCCATTAATGGAGGCCTCTACTCTGGGAATCCAATCATCCCAGCTTGCATAATTTTCACTGAGAATGTGTCGTAGCACATCTAATACCTTTTATTTTGTCTCTCTACCAACCCATTCGATGCTGGGTGATAGGCCAAAACGTTAACCTTTTTAATGTTGTATTGTTTACATATTTCTTGTAAGATCTCAGAATTAAATTCTCCTCCATTATCACTTATTAATACCTTTGGGGTAGTAAAGCGACATATTACATTATCTGTTATTGCCTTTGCTACTGTCTCTGCTGTCTTATCTTTAATTGGAGCTAAAATGACATAACGGGAAAAATGATCCGTTGCTACGAATAAGTATAGGTTATTATTGTATGATCATGGCATCTTGAGTAAATCAACAGCGACAACGTCCCATGGTTGATGTGGTACAGGGTAATTACCCATCGGTGCAGGTGTGATTGGGTATCCTTTGTGTTTCGCACATGATTCGCATCTGTCTATATGATTGTTTATATCTCTTCGTAATGAAGGCCAGTAATATAATAGCTGGGCTTGGTTGAATGTCTTATCCTTTCCAGGGTGTCCTGCATGTGGGCTGTCGTGTATCATTCGTAATACTTGGGGTATCATGTCATTAGGTACTACCAACTGGTTAGTATTTCTTTGGCGTTTTGGTTGTTTAGAGTTAATTTTGTATAATGTATTATTGACCATTGTGAATTGTTCAAGTGGGACATGCAGTTTGGGTAATTGTATGTCATCTCCACTTTCTAACTTGTATATTACTTTTGACCATACTGGGTCAAGTCTTTGTGCCTTTGCGATATCCTCGTGGTTTGGGATATTTCCTTTGAGATCTAACGCCGCGACCTGAATTGTGTTCGGGTTCCTAGATAATGCGTCAGCTACTATATTCATTTTACCTTGTATATAATGTATTTGTACATTGTAGTTTTCAACTGTACATTTCCATCTTGCTCTCCTCCCAGAAAGTTTTTCTTTAAACATACCCACCAGTGGTTTATGGTCGGTGAATAAGTGGATTTCGTAACCATATACCAAATCTCGAAACTTTTGTAATGCAAAAATCACTGCAAGTGCCTCTAAGTCTGTAGTGCTATAATTTTTCTCCGCACCTCTTGTTTGTCTGCTGGCAAATGCAATTGGTTGATTCTTTCCTCTTTTATCTTCCTGCATCAGCCCCTAATCCTTTAACTGATGCGTCTGTACAAATAAGAAATGATTTCGTGTAATTCGGATATGCTAAACAAGGTGCATTTGTTAGTTTAATTTTTAGATTGTTAAATGCCCCTTTTTGTTCTTCTTCCCATTGGAATACAGCATCTTTTTTGAGTAGTTGGAATAGAGGGAAGGCTATATGAGAGAACTGTGGTACGAAGGACCTATAGTACCCAGCCAGACCTAAAAATTGTCTAACTTCGTCAGTCGTAGTGGGTTCAGGAAAATCTCTCACTGCCTGTATTTTGTCATCAGTGGTGTGAATACCATCAGAACTTAATTTGTGGCCTAAGAAATTTATTTCCTTAAAGCAAAATTGGCATTTAGAAAGTTTAATTTTTAATCCAGCATCACTAAGCTTTTGTAAGAGTAAGTCTAATTTCCTGAGATGATCCTTAATATTCTTCGTTGCGATAATAATATCGTCAAGATAAACAAATATTCCTTGTCCTAAAATTCCGGACAATACGTAATTCATAAGACGCTGGAACGTACCAGGGGCTGTCCTCAGTCCCATTGGCATTCTTGTATATTGATAATGGCCTCTGTTTGTTGAAAAGGCAGTGTATTTACGTGACTCCTGAGATACCGGAATCTGATAGTATCCGTTTAGGAGATCGATGGTCGAGAATATATTATTCTCAGGACCAATATTCTGTAGAACATCACTTAGCAATGGCATGGGAAATCTGTCTGGGATGGTGTGATTATTTAGTTTACGGTAATCTACTACATCACGCATTTCTCCATTTCTCTTGGGCACAAAGAAAAGGGGAGCGTTCCACGGAGAAACTGAAGGCTCAATAATTCCAAGCTTTAACATTTCATCGACATACTGATTTGCAAGTGTACGTTGGGAGTGTGGTATGCGATAAGCTGGTACGAAAATTGGTGGTGTTTCTGGGTGCACATTAATCATGTGATTAATCAAGTTAGTACACCCTAATTGTTCTCCGGGCAATGCTACGGTGTCCCTGTGTGTTTCCAGCAGGGTTAACAAATCATTTTCTTCGTCAAATTCACCTGAGTGAATTAAATTCTCTTTATTCTTTCTCTATCCGTAGATTTGATCTCACTTGTTACTCCACCAATATTTATTTCCTTCACAGGGGCGAAACATTTTTCAATATTAACTATGCAAGTTCCCTTCTTCAACTGAACTTCCCCATTCATGTGATTAATAATGAATATCTGAGTTAGCCCTTCGTCGTTCGTATGACATAATGCGTTTTCTACTGACAATCCCTTTACTTTACATAATTCTTCTAAGACAAGAACAGTACTATTCCGTAATTTGCTCTTTATGGTAACCTTCATGTATGAATTAGGTGGTATAACCAAATCATTAGTGAGATGGGCTGGAAAAATTGATAAATCAGTACTGTTATCTGGGTCACTAATTCTGGAGGATGGGGTTGCTGGTGTAAGTGGATCTATACACTCATCTGTTTGTGTATGTTTGTTAAAGCCTTTGATATTACCAATTCTTTTTGGCTCTCTTCTACCAATCGGTGAGGGCTCTGAAAGTATTTCCTCTATGAATTCATTATCAAAGTCTATTCCATTCATTTGTGGGAGTATAGTTATGTTCTCAGTTCTCATGGATCTTAAGCCCAGTAACATATGAGCTTTAATTGCTAAGTTTTCAACGATATAGAACAATGCAGAGAATGGTCTTGTAGTTTCTGTGAAACTGAGATTTAATCTTATCATACCTTTTACTGTAATCTCTTGACCATCTACTGTGTATAATTCTAAATCAGCTTCATCCAGAAAAGTTACTTTCTTTTTATTTTTAAGAATTCTATTTAGTTCTTCATGTGTTATTAAGTTCACTGGAGAGCCTGTATCTAAAAATAAGGAAACGTTTTGATCCTCACATACAGCTGGTATCAAGATACACTCATTTCCCAACATGCCTCCTATGTGAAGTTTAACCTTGTTCTTCTTTACGTTTGTTCGTTTTTTGTCATGACTTGGTCTTCCCCCGATTTGAACATAGACACAATGTTTTCTACTGTTTTGCAATCACTGGTCCAGTGCCCTTGGTATCTATGATGTCTACAGTAAGGACCAAATCCTTGTGTCTTTTGATTATCCTCTTTTGCCTTGATAAAGCATTCATACCTTGTGTGTCCTGGTTTTGCACAGTAATGACACAGAATGGACCTATCCCTTGACTGTGACCTACGAGGTGATTTCCCATAAAAAGTGTTGTTTATGGCGCGAGACCTGCTCGGGCTGCGCGAAAACTTATGAAACTGCCTGTAGGAAGGCGTGTGGGAACGAGGTCTAGGCGTCTTTGTTTGTTTGGGCTGCCTCATTTCTGGTCGCGATCGATTTTGTTCTCTGTTTGGGGTCGGTGTTGATGTTTTCACAGCTGATACTGTCTCAGGTACCCTGATTCTACCAGAATGTGCATGTGTGTCGACCACACCTGCTTTACTGCACTGCATCTCTACCTCGTTCATTAAGTCTAGTAAGCACATTCCCGGGGTGTACGCGATTGTTTTGGCGATATTAAGGGTTCTATCAGGTAATTTACACAAGGCAGCTACATAGCCAATGATGTCCACGACGAGGTCTGGGGACATCTTTCCATCATCTGTTATCCACTTAGAATTCTCCAGAGTAGCTAATAGGGTTCTCTTGATTGTGGAGACATCAGCAGTTATTTCACTGAGCACATGGTTTGTAGTGTGCTCCCTTACAAGATCTACAATTTTATGTAATTCTGGAATTATACCTGGCAAGAAGTTCATACCTCCAGAAAATTTCTTCAGAAATTCAGTTTTAAATTCATCATATGTCCTAGCACGATGTAGCTTATCGGAGCGCAATAAATTGCTTGCTGGACATCTTTCCTGGCTTATGCAAGATGAAAAAATAGCAATTTTCTCTTGTTCATCTAGTATGTGGCGCTTGATGAACATTTGTTCGCACTGACTGATTAATGAAATGACATCAATGCGATCCTTGTCTGTGCCAGAGAATTTTGGGGCAGTCTTATCCTCGTGATACACAAAAACGTGAGGTGTGGTTTTTAGATCAGCAGTATTTGGTTCTTGATTCATATTTAATGATTGCCCTGTTAATTCAACTTGTACGAGTTTATCGTTATGTGAGGGAATGGTAGAATATGTATGACCGGACCGGTGAACCCTGTTAAGTATATTGGCATACGTATTCAAGGCAGCTGCAAAGTCGATACTCTCGTCTGAAGGGGTTTCCCACTCATCATCCGAAACTCCCGTATTTGTTTCCTTATCTATAACGTGTGGTGTGGGTTGTACAATGGGTGGGTTGTCTCTTAATTGTGAGTCTGATGTTGTGGCAATTTGTGTGTCATCTGGTATTAACGTGGGTGGTGGCGAAAATATTCCTGTCATTAAGATATGATGTTATGAAATACGCCTCTTGTTTATTTATGTCCTAGCAAACTAGATGAGTAAATAAGTTGAATATAGCTAATTTTAGCACTGAGAAGAAATGAGCAAGTATAATTTTACCCACTTGATACAGATCGTAGAGGTGTGTCGATACAAAAGTCGATCTCGGAAGAAAATACAGGTTTGATTGAAGATCTCTTGATAATTCTAGTGGTGTGTTGATGGACGATATTACTCAGGAAACTCCATGGCCTGGTATTTGTAGTGGTTAACGGCTGTCCCAGGCAAACCTCAGCATAGAACGTCGAATTTCCAACTTAACTGTGAAAATAAGTGAATATGAGTAGGAGCTATGTGAATAATGAGTAATGAGTAGTGGGTGAGAAGTGCCTGGTGTCAGTCACACGTTGCTTGGCATGGCAGACTCGCGTTGTGATGTCATCTCAGCACATGGTGACGTCGGCTTCCCACACTGGTAGCTGTGGTGAGTAAATGAGTAGCGATGAGTAACTTGAGTGAAGATGAGTTGTGAGTCGTGTCTCACTCTTCGTTTGTTTGTTCCCTTTATTCTATGTGGAAGTTTTCTCGGTCCTTTTCTCTAGTGATTTATTCGTTGTGGGATGAAGACTGCCGCTACTTGTAGGTGCGTGTAGAAGATTATACAGACGACGTAGAGTTGTTAATTGTAGTTGATTGTAGATGGCTGTAGTTGATTGTAGATGGCTGTAGACTTTGTAGAACTGAAGCTAATCTTGTAGTCTCGGTTGCTTTTGTAGAAATTTGCTTTTAATTCGGAGACGATGTCCGCATTTGCTGGTTTGTCGTTAAGCTACTTGCAAGGCGTCGAGTGATCTCTTGACCTCTGCATCAGCGTAATGATCTGGGAGACGGAGGGGCAGGATGGAGAGAATACTGTCAGGAGCTGATATTGTTGGTTCTTTTCAATCTTGATATTTTGTAGGAATTTAATGTTGATTCGTAGACGAGGTTCGTATACGTTCGCTGCTACCAAATGTCATAAAGACTTTGTAGTTACTTGTAGAGAAGTATATTTTAGACTTGTGGTCGAGCGGCTTTTATATCTTGTAGTAGTTTCCCCACCAGATGTCATGTAGTGACAGGAGAGGTAAAGAATAGTATGGGACTATTTTTATTTGTCTTGGAAATATTAAACAGGTATAAGAGTATAAGTTCCGGGTAGCTACCTCCCTGTCTCGCTATCTCTCTCTCTTTCTGTTCTAAGGCTAATCTCCGTCTCGACCTCTCTCTAGGGTCGCTTGTCTCCTTCTAAACTCTCTTTTCTAAAATCTGGTGTAGTAGGGGTGTGTCACATATGTTCCTCATGGCAACAGATCTTTCTCACGAGAGGACTGCTGACAGCTAACTGCATCATCTCCTTACTGGCCGCTGTCGTCAGCTTTCCTCCGTGTAAGCATGTTTAGCGCTGCTAGATTCTCGCAGACACAACACCTTCTCATCATTTGACTTCCTGCTTCTATCTGTCTCTCTATCTATCTATTTATCTATCTATCTATTATGTAGTCCTATAGGAATATCGAGATAAAGACTAGCTTTACGTCAGTATACGACAAGAATTTCTTTGATCACCCATTTTTATGCCTCCACCCACCTATTGTGGAAGTGGCATTAAGTGATTGGTCTGTCTGTCCATTGTGTGTGCGCGTGATAGAGCGTATGTGTGTTCAATACACTGGTCTGGGAGCGATATCTACAAAACATGAATGAATTTCCACCAGACTTTTGTCAGTAATGCAGTATGAGGAGATGATGAATTGATTAGGTCACCTTGGTCAAGGGGTCAAAGGTCAAGGTAATATGGTGTTGAATGAGTTGATCCTTGTGTGTGCTATATCTCCTGAACCCTTTGGCGGATTTCAACCAAACTTTTGTTAATGTTACAGTATGAAAGGATGAACTAATTGAGTCAGCATTGTCGAGGGGTCAAAGGTCAAGGTAATATGGTTGTGGGCGCATCATCTAAACCCCTCTGTGGATTTTGACCAAACATTTGTCAATGCTACAGAATGATGAGACCATCAGGCTGTATCATCATCACGGGGTCAAAGGTCAAGGTCTTTTGAGGTCGACTTAGATTATCTTTAGTCTCAATTCAACCTACAATGAACCCTGTCATGGAGGTTGTATGGCGAGTTCGTGTTCAGTGCTTGGCGGGGGCATACCGAGCGATGCTTTGCGTGGACAGCCCAGGGCCCGAGCTCTTGGCGTTTCATATAATTTAACTACTCCGCTCCCAGAGCTCCTACGTGAGGGATTTTGCTTGAAGGGTGCTAGGCGTCCTGCCCTCCGCCTGTCGGCTCATAGTCGTGAAGCTCATAGGTCCCTAACCCAGGGTTCCCTTCTATATTAAATGTTGAAAGGCCCAATTCCGTCCCATACTGGGGATGCACAGCACAAATGGGTTAATACACATATCTACTTACTTATACGCATTTTTATTTTCTTAGTGTCACAAGTACCATGTCTGGGAAGGTTTCATCCATGGCGACCTTGATGAGTGTATAAAGACAGTCTGGTTCCCCTGGCATACGCAGCACCACATCCACCACCTCACCCACCCAGGTTTTCTCTTCATTGCACCCTAGGAAAAAAAAAAGGTAATCCTAATTGTTCAGTGATTGAGAAAAGTTCGCCTCTCATCCCTTCCTCTGCTTCACACTGTTGGAGTGTTCGTTACTTTCCTTCCTGAACAATAATACCAAAGAGAATCATCTGTGGGCAGGACAACATACAAAGACTATCTCTATACACGTATTTTAACCAGCAGAGGAAATTTAGGCGAGGAAATACCTAAATTTTGTCCTTCACAGTAACTTCATTAATCTCAATTTTGTTCTCGGGGTGATGGGGTATACATTGCTCATTTCTCCTTTGAGAGATGAATTTTTGAGCAGAGAAAATAATGTCACTTGAATTACCAAGTCATTTATTGCAAATCATGGTATATAAAATTAAACAAAACCATTGAACATAAGCTGACAGGCAAGCAACTTTTAGTGGTGCTGTTATAACTGGTTTTCCTGTAAACATGGTAATTTCATTGAATTAAATATATATTCCCTACAGGCATATTCGGCATATTCAGGTATGTGCCTTCATCAACCCTGCAGCACTAGCGTCCTCTCAGAAATTGAATACAATAGTATGGAAAAAAGGAGCACCAGATACAAGTGATTAATGCAACTTACAGGTAGGCATGAAGATGTTTGTAGACGAAATAGTTGTTGTAATGGTCGTTGATAATGCCATGTAGAAGACAACAGCCTTCATCTGTGGAAGATATTGGGGTATATTATTTATGATTAGGTTAAATTAATCAATATCGCATGGCCTGTAATGGGTGCATTGATAAAAACGGGGGAAAAACACTGCTGCTACTCATCGTCAGGGGAATTCTGTATCGCTCTTCAAATAGATAAGTGCTCAAGATGCGAATGAAAAGCTGTTCATGGACAGAGCTCGTATCCTGTTTTACCACAAAGCACGAACTCAGCTTTTTGCTGTCTTCCATTTCTGATGTTTACCTTTGTATGAGACTGAGAATGACCCAGCATGCCTTTCTGAACGTATTCCTCTGTTTGTATCAGAACTTCACACACACACACACACACACACACACACACACACACACACACACACACACACGTTTAGGGGTGCATATCCTCACTCACCCTTCGACTTCACGGACGAATCTCTCTCCTTCCAAGCTTCCCAAAGAACCTCTCAACATGAACGATCGATTTGCTTCAGCCATGAGTCTTGCTGCCCTCCCCTTTATTACCCCGGGCTGATTCTTTTTAACATCACCGTAAGAGCAGGATCAACCTCGCGGGAGTGCGCCATCTTCCAACCGGAATCATCAGTTTACAACAACCATGAGTTTTGCTTCCCTCAGTTTTCTCTCCTTCACCCTGGGTTAATTATTTCTGATATCACTGCATGCCTCGGATCAACCTCTGGGAAATGTACCGATGTCAGACTCCATATTATAATAATACAACTCATAGATAGATAGACAGATAGATTGATAGATAGGTAAATGGATAGATAGAAGCACCAGCCAGGGTATAGGAAGTGTGTCAGTGAGAATCGACCAAAGGAAATGAGTTCAGCAAGACTTAATCAACAGTATGCCAGTGGGCACCGGAAACACTACCTACACACAGACATAAAAGGTTCTAGAATCTTCCAACGACAGTGTAGCCCACGTGACACGAGCCCTGCTAAACAAGAATGTAGGGACTAAAGATCAGAAAGGGGCTAGCCATAGAATTGAAAAGTTGTGGAGAGAGGAAATAAGAAGAGGGGTCCGACGAGACTTAGTAAATTACGTTTCTGTGTAATACATACGCTGCTCAACTTAGACTTTCCTTGAAGATAATAAATCAAGATCAACTCCCTGCATTCATCTTTAACTTCTCCTGCCTCCGACTAGCACAATAACTAAAACTAAATTTCAAGATTAACATATTACAAGACCAAAGATTAACATATAGTTGGTGGCAGTGGTGGGATCTCAAGATTAACGTGCACCCAGACACACAACCGATTTTCGTACCTGCCTATCGAGTCCCACAATCTCAACGTACACTCGCAAACCAGTATGTCGATGAAATGTTAAAACTTAGAAGTATTGAGCCACCAGTCTCCCTATGGAATGCCCCATTATTCTTCGAGCCCAAATGAAATGCAGAAATGCGTGTGGTAGTATATTACTGTCAACTAAACAATCACACAGTCCCAAACTGGTTTCCCATGCCATTGCTAGGTGACTTCCTACAGAATATTGCACCAGAAAATAATGTATTTTCCACGTTAGATTTGCTCGATGGATACTATCAGATTGCTTTAGATCAGGAGTCACATAAATACACTGCCTTTTTCCACAAATACAGGATATTATCAGTACAGGGGAATGCCAGTGGGATTGAAGACAGCACCAGGCACATTCCAGAATCTAATGAATTACGTATTATCCGGAATATTAGGACAAGGAATATTTGTTTATCTTGATGACATAATTGTCGCAACGAAAGATATCACAGAACATCTCCAGCAACTAGACCTACTCTTACAAAAGCTTGGTGATGCTGGTTTAAAAATTAAGCTTTCTGAATGCAAATTTTGCTTTAAGGAAATACAATTCTTAGGCCACAAATTAAATGCTGAAGGTATTCACATCTCCGATGACAAAATAGAGGCAGTGAGAGACTTCCCAGAACCCACTACGACAGACGAAGTTAGACAATTTTTAGGTCTAGCAGGGTGTTATGGGTCATTCATACAACAATTCTCTCATATAGCCTTTCCTCTATTCCAACTACTCAAAAAGATGCTATAAATCAATGGGGGAGAAGAACAAAAACAAGCATTTAAAAAATAAAAAAATAAACTTACAAATGCACCATGTTTGGCATATCCGGATTTCACAAAATAATTTCTTATCTGTACAGATGCATCAGTTAAAGGATTAGGGGCTGTATTGATGCAAGAGGATAAAAGAGGACAGAATCAACCAATTGCATTTGCCAGCAGACAAATAAAAGGTGCAGTGAAAAATTATTGCACTACAGACTTAGAGGCACTTGCAGTGGCTTTTGCATTACAAAAGTTTCGAAATTTGGTATGTGATTATGAAATACACTTATTCACCGACCATAAACCGCTAGTGGGTATGTTTAAAGAAAAACTCCTCTCTGGGAGGAGAGCAAGATGGAAATGTACAGTCGAAAATTACAATATACACATTCATTTTATACAAGGCAAAATGAATCTAGTAGCTGATGCATTATCTAGAAACCCAAAGACAATTTATGTAACGGCATTAGATCCCAAAGGAAACAGCCCAATCCACGATGAAATCTCGAAAGCACAAAGACTTGATCCAACATGGTCTAAAGTTATAACTTAGTGGACATGACATACAATTACCCAAACTACATGTACCACTAGAACAATTCACAATAATCAATAATGCCTTATACATGATCAACCCAGGACAACCAAAACGCCGAGGAAATAATAAACAATTGGTAGTACCTAATGACATGGTCCTGTACCTCAAGTATTATTAACGATACACGGTAACCCACATTCAGGACATCCTGGGAAGGCTAGGACATTCAAACAAGCCCAGTTGTTATATTATTGGCCATCATTACGAAAAGATATAAACAATAATATAGACTGATGCGAATCATGTGCAAAACACAAAGGATACCCAATCACACCTACACCTATAGGTAATTACCCTGTACCTCATCAACAATGGGACGTTTTCGCGGTTGATTTACTCAAGATGCCATTATCATACAATAATAACCAATACCTATTCGTGGCAACGGATCATTTTTCCTGTTATGCAATTTTAGCTCCAATTAGAGATAAAACAGCAGCGACAGTAGCAAAGGCAATAATAGATAATGTAATATATCGCTTTACCACCCCAAAGGTATTAATAAGCAATATTGGAGGTGAATTTAATTATGATATCTTATAAGAAATATGTAAACAATACGCTATCAAAAAGGTTAACGTTTTAGCCTATCACCCAACACCCAATGGGTTAGTAGAGAGACAAAACAAAAAAGTATTAGATGTACTTCGACACATTCTCATTGACAATTATGGATGCTGGGATGATTGGATTCCCAGAGTAGAGGAATCAATTAATGGATCTATAAATAAGTTTGTAGGAGACACAACACATTTCATTATATGTGGGACAGATAAAAAAAAAACTAGCATATAAAATTCTAGAAGGTGAAAATCTGCCCATATACAAATACGATGATTACCCCAAACTCTGTTTACGAGAATTCCAGGACATACATAAGAGAGTGAAAAAACAATTATCGATGTCCAAGGAAGAAATGACGGAGGCATTTAATAAAATGGCAAGAGACTCGCCTGTCAGCTTAGGAGACATTGTCTATGGTATTCATACGAGAGACAATATATTATCCCCGAAATTTGAGGGACCATACAGAGTAATTAACATAAAAGCAAACAAAGTTGTAATTAGGTCACTGTCAAGTGGCGAAGAGAAACAAGTACATATTGACCATTTAAAACGAGTTTCAAGGGAACTATCCAATAATAAAACAACCTCGGATACCACCGAACAACCGAACATGACTCATGAAACCAATCAAGAAAACAACAATAATTACAAAAATAAATTAAGGTCATATACCAGTCAAACATAGGTGCAACTGTTCCAAAAAATCTACAATACATCATTTACATAATTTAAATATCGATTTAAACTCTTTCGATAAATGAAATAACAAGCAAGTTAATGTGCTCCGTTAGTCAACCATAATGCACATCATCACTATCATCGACCACAGCATGACCATATTAGAAAATTAATAGATTTTTTTTTTTTTTTTGCCGGTAGGTAACGATGAAGGGACTTATACTATGGATTCTCCTCTACATAGCAAGAGGATATGCTCACTTAGACCCCCAACACATAGTACGGCAAGGATGCCTCATAGCTCCAAAGGCCACGACGTCAGTCGTAAAAGATGTCATGAGTACCGAAATCAGTTTGGATTACTTATACGAATTACCTTCTAACCTAGAGAACATCGCCAAACCCATGAGGACCTTGGACATCATGATAGGAGGCTGTTTCACAAGCACATAACACAAAAGGATTGGATGAAATAATGAAGTTAGAGAAATGGAATATAGAACAGGCGAAATCAACTATGCTCATCATGATCCAAGATCTCCCATCTCATGGAACGGAGGTATTAAGCAACACGAACAACATTACACGGTCTTGCCAAAAGCCCGGTTTGTTTGACCTAGGTGGTGCAATTCTTGGGAACATCGCTGGATTGGCTACAGTGGAAGACCTTCAAGAAACAAACAACAAATTTAATATAACAGCTCAGGTACTAACATACCAAGATAAATTAATCACGGGACATAACTCAGCAATGAAGACAATCGTGAAAAATCTAAAAAAAGCGGAAAACATAGCTGTCCAAAATGTAAATAAAATAAATGCCATGGAAGGTAACATAACACTTTTCCAACACTTCTCCATCATCACGGAACACACTGACACAATTCTACTCCAATTAGACAACACTAGAGTTCGTTACAGGGCACTTATGCAAGGAATTTCAAATGCCGGTAATGGCAAGATCACAATTGACCTACTTCCAGTTCATGAGCTACGTCAGATACTTAGTCAAGGCATAAATAAACATAAATTGAAGCCTTTGTTCCGAAGTAGGGATTTCATGCAATATTATCTGTATTTAAAAGCAACAATAACACCAACATCAGTAGTAGTTCATGTACCATTCATAACTGCCGACCTGTTTACAGTATACCAAATACACCCCTTCCCTTCTAAGAATAATAACACTTTGGTCATCATCAACATCAAAACAAACACCGAACTCGTGATTGTCTTCAAGAGACGGAACACTGTCACTTTCGCAAGTGAATCAACGATTGAACGAGAGTGCCGTACATCCTTACATGCTGTTCACCTTTGTCCTGCGTACATCTTCACGTTCCAGCCTACTGAAACAGTCCCTTGTGAAATGGCTGTCATAAGAAATCTCAACATTCATCATCATTGCAACTTCACTTTTGCTCCAGATAAGCTTCCACACCATCAATGCATCAGACACTCACAGATCTTTTATTTCACTCATAGCACATCAGTTTACATAGTCTGTCCAGATATACCACCATCTCATACTTCAGCCTCAGGATTATACATAGCACCAAACTACTGTGCGGTACCTACACCATCCATGTCCACTTTACTCACCATCAATCACTACGCCATCCTCAATCATACACACAAACATTTCCACCCACTACCTAATTTGGACTTAAATATGAGCACAAGAATTAAGTTGACTTCATCTAAGTCTGAAACTATGCAACTGATCAATGAAACAGTGAAGCCCCAGGAAGATATGAGTTTGAGTATGTTCAACCCATATTATGTGTATAGCCCAGCACCTACTGTCTTTATAATTTTCTCTATTGTATTTGCAGTAGTGCTGTTCGCAATGCACAGAATGCATGCAAGAATTGCAGACTTGGAGTCAGTATTTAGTGGGGGTAGAGTACGAATTCAAATACACCCCCCTGAATGAAGTGTACATATTTTGTATATAGTATTAATTTTATATACAAAACAAAAAAATGAATGGCACATGATATAGAAGAATACCAGTATCATTATCTCTGTATAAAATATTAATACCTCTTACTATAATCTTACCTTTGACTTTTTTTCTTTTTTTTTGGCATATATGCATATGACTGTTATACATACACAACTTACAGTGTCATACAATATTCTATAACCAATTTAACTACATTGCATTTGTTCAGTTATGTATACGACTTGTTTAAAATGTAATATTACTGGATCATTGCAATATTAACATGAATATTATATCTATGCAATATTATAATCAATGTTGTGTATTAATTGTTCAGCATATGCCAATGATGATTGCTGTTGGAGGACAGCCAGCTGGGGTGACCGAGTGATGTCAGGACCCCATATCATAATAATACAACTCATAGATAGATAGATGGATAGATAGATAGATAGATAGATAGATGAACAGAAGCACCAGCCAGGGTGTAGGAAGTGTGTCAGCGAGAATCAACCAAAGGAAATAAGTTCAGCAAGACTTGATCAACAGTATGCCAGTGGGCACCGGAAGCACTACATACACACAGACATACAAGGTTCTAGAATCTTCCAACGACAGTGTAGCCCACACGACACGAGCCCTGCTAAACAAGAATGTAGGGATTAGAGATCAGAAAGGGGCTAGCCATAGAAGCGAAAGGTCGTGGAGAGAGGAAATAAGAAAAGGGGTCCGATGAGACTTAGTAAATTACGTTCCTGTGTAATACATATACTGCTCAACTTAGACCTTCCTTGAAGATAATAAATCAAGATCATCTCCCTGTATTCATCTTTTTCTCCTGCCTTCCACTAGCACAACTAAAACCAAATCTTAAGATTAACATATTACAAGACCAAAGATTAACACCACATGCCCATATAACTGGGGTTAGCACTCTCTAATAATGTGGGTAATTGGCCTCGAGTCAGCCTCACTGGGTAATCGTCTGAATATACATGATCCTGCCATCTGTAGTCCTTGATCATATGAAGGCACTCAGTACCATGGGAGTCAATTCATCACTCTAAGAGTGCTTAGCGTTCTTTACTTACAGCTGTGAAGAGGGAGCAGAAACCGGCCAGAAAATGCCAATTTTCGTCCTTCTACACAAATAATAACACTAGATGCACAAAATGAGTGAATTCATACCATTGGCCAGACCAATTAAACAAGAAATATGGTCTATTGTTGTCATGCACCACACTACCAACATAGTGAAAATTTCCAAGGCTTCCGTGTCCGCACCAAATGCTTGAACGCATACGGCTTCATCCAACAGTCAACCAAAAGACTGAACCTTGATCATGCCCTGGGGGGCTATTAGTCTGAATGGTTTTGCATTCTCACTGAATGCCTCGAGTTCTCAGGAGTGTTTTCAGCAACTCCATAAGGATAAATACATAATCAGCAAAGTCAAGGTCAGTAACCATAAAACTGCCGATCATTACTCCATACAGAATCTGATTCACAGTCTGACCCAGCACCCATGTACTATTTATTGAGGAAAATAAAATAAAATAAAAATCCTGATAAACATAAAATACGACACCATTTCTGCATGCAATAAGCCAACATGGTTCAGATACCACAACGGTGAGGCCCCACTGAGATGGTGGAGCTTGAAGTGCAGTTGTCTGTGCCATATACTCTGGGGTCCAGCCAGCCTTTCTAGAATTCAACATCTGTTGGCCTCATGGACCAAGCACTTCCCCCCCTCTGGCATCTTTGATGGACGAGGACTGCTGGTGGTGTTGTTGGTTCCTGTTCATCCCCATTTCGGGCAGGGTTTATGCCTCCCCATGTGTTTCCCGAAAATAGAGTCCCGTAATACAGGGAGGCGGGAGTCCTAGGGTTTTAGCAATGCTGCATTATATGCTCTGTAGCCAGCAACAGATTTCTTTGGCTCCTTATTATGGAAAGACAGGTGATCTTGTTGGGCCTGCCCTGGTCAGTTGATTAATCACTTGTTGCCAAGGTCAAATGGGCACTGGGTTCCTGGTGACTCCTATCATCTTGCAGTCACCTTTGTTATGGTCCTCGAGTGGTTGCCTGCACATACTCTCTCACTAAATCTGGAGCCACCAGCGATGTCGTACCTGGCAAATGACCTTCCCTTGTTGGGCCCCATGGTGAATGGAGGAGTTGCAGAGTGGATGTCGTACCTGCTGTTTTATATAGCTACATTAACTGCGAATGTTGACAATGACCCT
This sequence comes from Coenobita brevimanus, assembly GCF_032717465.1. NCBI lineage: Eukaryota > Metazoa > Arthropoda > Malacostraca > Decapoda > Coenobitidae > Coenobita > Coenobita brevimanus. The sequence continues at coordinate 6,734,661 of NC_136993.1, read as the reverse complement.
GTGTCTGTCCCGATACTTACACTGTACCCTCCTTTGCTGAGGCACCCATGCTTCCTTTTAGGATCTCTCATGTGTCCACCCTGGAGTCGTACCAGGCTGGTTCTGGTTGTCTGAAGTCTGAGGGTCAGGCGAGGACGAGAAAACAATCAGTGATGTTAAATGAATGTGCTCTTAAGGTCCTCCTGGGTGCCTTGAATATGGTAGATTATGTTAAATACTCTTTTGTTGTACTTTAAATGGTATAACAATAGTTAATATTGATATTTTAATGTTCATCATGAAATTGTATCGAGTTGCCTTGTCTGAAGAAGGTGCACGTCTGGTTGCCAGATGTTCCTCATGCTAGTTTCAAGAAGTGTAGAGGTGTAGTTATCATCACCATGACCTTTCCCGATATTCAGAGGCAAGGCAATTAGAGGAACTTAGGTCATCTGGGACGGTAGTTGTTAAGCACATGCTGATGAAGACAGATGGTATTCTGACTCAACTCTGACCTAGTTCTTGATCTTTGATCGTTTTAACATTGCCTGCCTCTGTGAAATTTTCTTGGTTGTTTCTTTCTATGAAGCTTTACGTGCCTGCTTCAGTGAAACCCACCTGGCTGTCCCTGTGAAACCTTATGTGCCAACCCTAAAGCAATATTTCCTGTATCAAAGGTATGGCCATGTTAACTGTTTTTGCCACCATGCACAGGCTGGCCTTGCTGGCGTCTGTGTCTTCTGTGGTTGCTCAAGCCATGCCAGTGACTGTCCGGCACCCCAATCCATTGGTGCGGTGTGGTGTGATGTACCCCAAGTGATGTTTCCTTACAGTCGTCTTAAGTCTGGCAGCAATGATACAGCCACCCTCCCATGTAATTTCCAGAGAACCTCCACTGAGTTCATACATTAGCCCGCTCTGTTTCCTGCTGACCACTGAGGGGGGTAGATGTACAGTAATTGCATCTTGGGGTGCAGCACACCCCACCACACCATTCTCATAGGTATTTTCAATCATATTTTTTCATATGAGTATTTTACTAATTTGTATATCCTAAAGCTCAAGTATTGCATACACTACATAGCCTAATATATATTTGTGTTATTTTACCTTCTTTAGTAACAGGTCGTTTTGATGAATTTCTGGGGTGACTAGGCTTTTTTTTTTCAGAATCACAATGGACTATGACAGGCAAATGGAAAGGTTGAGAGAAGTGACTGAAAGAGAGCTAGAAATGGATGATGATGGATTACCTCTACAGGAACTAGATGAACTGAAGTCAGAAGAGGAAGAGATAGTGAATGGAGAACTAAGAGTGGATGAGGAGGAAGAGGAAGAACACAGAGTGGATGAAGAAGAAGAGGAAGAAACAACTGAAGAAGCAACAGAAAGTGAAGAAACAGAAAATGAAAAGTGGAAGTAACCGAAGCAAATGAAAATTAACAGAGTAATGGGACAAGAGACCAACAGTTTATCAGCAAAGATCAATTTGTTTGGAATAAAACTCCTTCAACTCTTCTACGGTGCATACGTGTACATAAAATAATACATGGTACACCTGAGCCAAAAGGAAATGCAAGAGGTGTGCGTGCGGTAGATGAGTGCTGGTCTGTTTTTTACTCCAGACCTCCTGAAAGAATTAGTACAATGTACAAATATCTGTATTGGTACAAAACAAGGAAAATATTAAAAGAAATCCTGAACCAGACGTACCAACGAAAGGGTGATGAAAGCTGTAACAGGACTGCTTTATCCGTCAGGAGTTGTTAGAGATAACAGAATGAATATGGATGATGTGGGCAACTGATGGAACAAGATGAGAAATTTTTCCAGCAGCTAAGTCTCTGCAGCACTCTCGTTTCCTGCTGGCTTATTTGAAGTTCGATAACATCCACACTCGGACTAAAAGAAGGACAGAAAACAAGTTTACAGCTTTTCAAAAGTTCTCTGAGACAATTGTTGATAACTATAAATCCAATTACACTCTCAGATTATGTAACAATAAATGAAATGCTGACTGCCTTTAGAGGAAACTGTCCATTTAGGCAATACATGCCAAGTAAGCCAGCTTAATATGGCATCAAAATATTTGTGTTCGTTGATGCTAAAACCTTTTGTGTCAAACGTGGAAGTCTACATTGGGAAGCAACCAGAAGGCCCTGTTGCAATAGATAACTCAGCAGCAGCAGTAGTAAAACGAGTGGTTTCTCATATCAGTGAATCTGGGGGAAACATTACAATGGGCAACTGGTTTACCAGTTACGGTCTAGCAGTCGACCTCTTGAAGGATTATAAAGTGACATCAGTCGGCACTCAGAGGGATAACCAAGAGAGAAATTCCTCCAGGATTTGTTGTTACCAAAAGGCAAAGGAGAGGACACAAGTTTGTTTGGCTTCCAGAAAGATGTCACACTGAACTCTTTTACGTGTAAAAAAGATATATGTGTTGTATTTCTCAGCACAATCCATCATGATGTTGCAATTCATGCAGACACCAGAGAAAAAGAAAGCCAGAGATCATTACCTTTTTCAACAGTACTAAAGGAAGGGTGGATACTGTCAATCAGTTGTGTTCAATCTACATTGTTTTCCGGAATACTCGATGCTGGTCTCTTACAGTCTTTTACACCATACTCAATGTTGCAGGAGTAAATGCATTCATTGTACTCATGGCCAACTCTCAATCAACTAAAAAGCGCCAACATTTTCTGAAGACATTAGGAATGAAGTTGATAGAAGACCATATCATCTATCGAGTGACAAAACAGTTTTTGAAAAGAGACTTGAAAACAGAAGATCCAGCTCTTGTCGCCATCTGAACCATCTGAGAAAACACCTCCAAAACTCTTTTGCAAAGGCGCCCAACAAAAATGCGAATGGGTTACCCAATAATATATCAGCTTATTATGTTAGCCTTTCTTATCAGTTTCTCATTTAATTTTCACTTGTGAAATAAATTTTAATGTTTCTTTGAGATAAATATTTATGTTTCTTTGTGAACAGTGTACAAGAATATACACTTATATGTAAAATAAATAAATTATAATATTTATTTTGTGAACTAAATACATGAATATGTTTAGTTGTGACTTAAGTTCCATACAGGCATTATGTTAAGTTCCAATACACATTCTGAATTTTACTTATGAATTAATGCATTTTTTTATGTTTATTAAACAATGATAATTTGTGAAACTGAAGAACTTGATCCTCTGTGGATTAACCCCGTGACAATTGTTAATTTCTGAAATTAATACTTATGAATGTGATGCTGTGTGAAGTAACTTCATGAAAAGCTTAATTTTTGGAAGAAATACATGAATATATTTGGTAATATTGTGTTTCTTTATCAAGTAAATACATTAAAATGTCTACTGAAACGTAGGTTGTATAGAAATACATGTTAATTAAGAAACCAATAAGACTTTAAATAAAATGTCTGGGGTAAATCACACCCCACCACATTAATGGTGTTTTAAAATCCCATCGCGCCAGCAGAGGGAACACTGTTACTGAGGGCGTGCCCATGCTATGTCTTTATGTCACTGTCCTCTTTACTGCTTGGAAACGGACATCTTGTCCATTCGTACCTATGAGAAGGTTTCATTCCCTAAATCAAAGAGGAGGGCCGAAACCCGCCTTTTCTTGCCGAGGGTTACTTTTGTTTTTCTCCTTCCCAGTGTTCCTGTGTCTCAGCAACTGTCTTGCTCTCTTCCATCGCCTACTTCTCCATTTTGTCCTTTGCAGGCCGCCATTCCTGAGGTTTCTACTGCTTGTGAAGCTGATTTTCATCTGCTTTCTTCTGCTGCTTCTGGCCTCACTTCAGTGGCTGAAGGGTTGAGCCTTGCATGATGATGGTGAATGTCATGTTGATGTACCCCATTTTACTGACCATTCCAGCCTCCCCAAGTTTCCTCCAGTTCCTGGCAAGTGCCGCTGCATTTCTTCAGAATGTGCTGAGCCTACAGACTTTCCTCCTAATTCTCCATTATGAAATCACATATAGACCCTTCTGCTGTTCTCCTTGCCCTGGAGCCCCTAAAGTTGAGGTAGGTGCAAGGTGAAGCTGGTGTATTGCCGGTGGCCTGGCCCTTGCCAGGTGATGCTATTACCTGGATCATTGATGCTTCTGTTCAGTTGTATGTGCATTCATCCTCACAGTTCTGGTCCTGTTGAGTCTGCATTTACTTCTGATCCTTCTAATGGTGGCAGTGGTTACCCCAAAGTGCCTAAGGCTTCCTGCAGGCTACTTGCCAGGCAACCTATTTTTGGGGGGTCCATAGAATAATGTTGTAATCTTATTGCTGCATCCACCTCAAATTTGCCCTCAGATGATTGGCACATTGTGCAGCCTCCTGATGCTGTGTGGCCTTTTTCTAAGAGCCTTCCTAAGCACTGATTCAAACCTGTCTGTTATCCAGGTTCTATGCTGACTTGTACCTTATCCTGATTCCTCCTCTACTACGGGTCTTGTCATTCAGAGGAACTGTCAATGTTTTTGTGTCGGATGGAAGGAATTGCGTCATCTTTTTGCCTGGTTTTCTCCAGTAATCATGTGCATCCAGGAGACCATGATCAGTGATGCTGTTTCCTCTGGTCCTCACGGTTACCACGTCATTTATTCTAATCTTTTTCCAGGCCAAGAACGTTATGGAGATACTGTTATCTTCCTCTGCTGTGACATCCCTTTAACTCTTCTGAGTCTCTCCACCACCCACAGGTTGTTGCTGTTCGGGTTTATTTGTGTCCCTGATATACAATTTGTACTCTTTATCTACCCTACAGGGATGCCGTTGGTACGGTAGATATGGAACACAATATTTAAAATGTTCCTTCCGCCTTTTGTTTACTGGGAGATTTCATTCATCTTCACCTACTGTGGGAAGACATGGCCAATCATCGGTGTACTATGCTGGCCTGTTTAGTGAAGGATGAGAAGCTGAGTGCTTTGAATTGTGATGAGATGAATTTCATAACCAGACTGGGACTTTCACTGCCATTGATCTGTGTGCTTAGCTGATGCTGTCTTTTATTTTCCTTGGGGATGTGTTCCCAGAGGCACATGACATCCTTTTAACTGTTGTTGAAGAAGGGTCACAACGTCGCCCTGCTTGCTGGCCCCTAGATAGGGTGAAAAGGCCACTTTTCATGGAGTTCTGTTCCAATGCAACTTTGAGGTGGATCTTTTCAGTACTGATGAGGTGGCGACATACTTCTCTAATATGTTGTACTCTGCAGCTTTTTCATCTTTTCAAAAAATGAAGGGTCTTTGTAACCAGTCCCTATTAGCACGTCAGCAGAGAAAGTTAAACGAATTCCCTTCTCACGGCATTGTCACAATCATTGGAATCCGAAGTATTTCGTAGCATTTCGGAGGGCATAACTTCACTGAAAGCAAGTTTTAAACCTGAGCCACTGGGGGTTTCCGGCTGTTGCCCACTCCTTCTTATGGGGGATTTCAGAGATTATGGCAAAAATACCCATACTTCAAACCCTAATATCTGCCAAACTATTATAACTAGAGAAAAAATTAAGTATACGTAAGACTCACCAACTCTTCCTCTTTCACCTGAAAGTATCCCGAGGTCTCCAGGTCGTCCCGTCGATGAGTAAGGATAAGTTAAAAATAACTGGTTTCAAGTGTTTTGCTGGGCTAATCCGGTTGTGCGCCACTGCCAGTGGCCTTGGACTTGTTGGCTAGCGTTGGCAGAACTGATTGGAGTGGTGATTGTAACGCTGCCTGGCCTCTCGGAATATTCCAATAATTTTTTCGACTCTTCTTTGCTCATCGTCGTAAGGATGAGCCATCACCCCATCCATGTTGCTCCCCATAGCGGTTTCCGGCCGTTTCATAGTGCCACCATACCCCGTAGATGCATGGGAAAAGAATAGCTCTTAATTTTTTTTTTTACTCACTTCTTGTGTCAATTATAAAAAATTCCCTCTACTACAGCACTTATATTTGCACTTGACATCACGATTATGGGTAATTGCACTTTTTGAAGTAAATGCTCTGGCTGTTTCACGCAGTATGGTTGAGTATGAGGTAATTACTTGTTCAGAAATTGTGACTAATTTTATACTAATCAGGGGCAACGTGAAAATATTACTAATGTTATAGACAACTTACATTTTTTGTATTTTACATCTCAGATACGCTAATGCCCACATATTGAACATTGTTTTCTGAGTAACGAGGAAAAAAAAGTTTAGTTACAACCAACCAGGTCATATTCTTACTCTCCCATGCACTTTTGGTTTTCTTTTGTTGTACTAGAAAGGGTTACTGACGGTATTTCCAACCATTGATTCACAAATAACCATAAACAGTAACACTTATTGCAATGCACTTGTAAAACATATAAAACACTTATTTCATAACACTTACTAGATATAACATATATCATACATTTCACATATGTATAAAAAAAACACATTTGTGTATACCTGTATACTATTTACAATTTCCCACACTGCTCAGCGGGGGTCAATGAGGCTATCGGCCCTTCACGCGGCTTTACGAAATAGGACGATGACAAAGAAGAAGACATGGCTCATCATGCTACCACTGCGGGGTACCTGGGGGTTCCTACCTACCTGGAGGGTATCGCAGAAAATGGTATCAAGTTCAAAGGGTGGCAGGAAGGTGAGTGCGGTACATCACGTCAGCTGGCGGCGCTCCACACACTTTGTCATTACTCAGGGTATTTCTTCTGTTATTACTCTTAGCATGAAACAGTCACGAAGCCATACATATGTTTAAAAACTGTGTTCAGTGTCTGCTTTTATGTCTAATGGAAAGCCAATTATTTCTCGTGCGGGGGGGCGGCTGCTATCCACTCACTCTACACTCTACACTGAGTGACAGGCCAAATAATTTCCTGTTACTTTAAAGACCACTTACCGTGGTGGGAGTAAGCATTGAACGAAATGACGCCTGATGGTCTACTGCATTAGGCATTCCAAATGTACTGTGTCCGGAAGAGTTTGTATTCAACAAATAATTGGGGTTAAATAGTTTAATGACGCCACACAAGAGCGACCCAATCCTGGCACCCTTGCCATAAGTGTCAGAACTAATAATCCTAGCCTTGGGCCCCTACAATCCAAATGAGGGAAAAACTTACTCAACGACAGATAGATGCATAAACATGCTCTTCTAGTAAAAATTTAAGCACTATATTAAAGTAAAAAGTAAAAAAATTAGTTATATATATATATATATATATATATATATATATACATATATATATATATATATATATATATATATATATATATATATATATATATATATATATATATATATATATATATATATATATATATATATATATATATATATATAATGTTGATGATCAAGAGTTTTTATGATAGTAGTGAAACATGCGTGAGGGTAAATGGGCATCTATGTGAATGGTTCACGATCGGTGTGGGCGTGCAACAAGGTTGTGTGATATCCCCATGGTTGTTCTCTCTCTCTCTCTCTCTCTCTCTCTCTCTATATATATATATATATGTATATATATATATATATATATATATATAGAGATATATATATATCTATATCTATCTATCTATCTATCTATATATATATATATCTATATATGGATGGATGGGGTGATGAGAGAAGTACGAGTAATAACACGAGTAATGGAGAGGGGGATGGCGTTGGTAATGAATGGTGATGGATGATATATATCAAATTTGTTGTGAGCTCATGATGCAGTACTTCTTACAAATACCGGTCAAGAACGTGATAGACTAGTGCAGAATTTAGCTGACGTCTGTGAGCGTCGTGCCTTGAGAGTAAATGCAGAAAAGAGTAAAGTGATGGTTCTTGAGAGAGAAGGGGACTTCCAGTCAGATATTAAGGTGAATGTAGAGTAACTGGAATTGGTGAGAGAGTTCCAATACTTGGGTAAAGTGATAGAAAAGAGAGGATAATGTGCAAAAGAAGTGGAAAGTAGAGTGACACAAGAAAAGAAGGTCTTGATAAGAAACGGAGGCTTGAGTGTTTCAGCTGCACTAGGCTTACATGAACGAGTGTTACAGACAGCATTAACATATGGACGTGAGACCATGGTGTGGCATGTAAATGAAATGTCCAGAGTGACAGCAGTGGAGATGGGACTGCTGAGTAATGTATGTGGAGTGAAGAGGGTGGATAGAATACGAAATAATGTGATTTGTAAAAGACGTGGAGTGAGGAAGTTTGTGGACGCCAGAATCGAGGAGAGTGTAATGAGATGGTATGGTCATGCAGAGAGAATGGATAACAATAAGGTGGTGAAAAAGGTATAGGTGAGCAAATCTGAAGGAGGGAGGAGGCGAGGTAGGCCAAGGAGAAGGTGGAGGGATGTGGTGGATAAGTGTGTGAGGAAGAGAGATTTGGAAGTTGGTGAGGCTAGGGGACTGACAGGAGATCGAGCTTGCTGGATGAATATTGTGAGGAGTAGAGCATGTTCAGGGATTTGGCACCCCTTTATAACGTGACAGCGTCCGGATTGACTCTATCGGATATGTTTATGTGAAACTTCAGAAAGTGATGAATGTTTTTGGCTATCAAATAGAGCCAGAATTCCTGGAGCTACAATTAGGAGCGAATGGAATTGTGGCCCACTGGATTGGGCAAATTTAGGCTGTCTGGACATTGCTACTCCTCACCCTGCCCTAGGGTGGGAAAGGAAGTCCGGATGATGATGATGTTACTGGTGTTGTTACCCAGCAGAGTGGAGATGGAGCAGAGTGGAAATGAATGAAAGTGGAAGAAGTGAAGATAAAGTAGGCAGATAAGACGAATAGTTGAAACACTAAATTATTTTCAAGGGTCTGTGTTTATCAGTCTAGACTTCCTTATCGGTTTTGTCAAACTCAAGCTGGTGAAAACTATTACCTCACTAGTTTTCCACTATTTACACACGCCGTGAGAAAAGCCTTTGTTTCACAAAACGAAACACTTAAGATCACGAAATCATTTTGTGTTTTTCTGTTTCTGGAGAAAATAACATTATATATTTTCCATATACGAGTAATATGCAGGAGAGACTTTGTTCTTCACCAAAGTGGGTGTCACATACCGTGTAGGAGGAGAAAATGAGAGTGATTGCCAATGATTGATCAGCTCTGCCATCTTAACGATTCTTCATTGGCTGAAAGTTGGAATGTGTTAGCCTGTAATTGGTAGCCGAGCTTCCTTTGCACATAACATGCTGGAGATTATAATTAAGACAGTACACTGGTTTGTTAAGGTTGAAGAGGTGGAGTAAACTGCCATATAAGCATGAAGAGCTAGCAAGAGACACAATTTTAGTAGTTGCATTTCTGAAGATACACTCTCACTTTGCTTGCAAAACACACTGTCTGTGCACCATTTCTCCTTTTGGTTTACCTCTACGTAATTATTAGTGAGGATTATATTTCCACTGAGTTTTAGTTCCTCAAGGTACGAGTAATTAGCTGCCACTTATTGTAACTTGGTTAGGTAAGAGAAATAACTTTTTTTTTTTTTTTACATTTCTTACCTTGTGAGCCTACATGGATCCCCCTTTGGATATATGAATCCTGGTTTTGTTTTTTTGTGTATGTTAGTGTAAAGTAAATTTAGTTTATTTGTGAGCTTTACCTTACCCCTTTTGGTGACTGATTGAGGGTTAAGAGTGTACCGTAATATATTCTCACAACAAAATTGTCAAACTCACCAGGATGGCTCTATGACATAATATTGGCAATCTTGTCCAAATACATAGTGCTTACTCTTACCTAATTAACGCATAATCAGTATTCATTGACCTAACGAATGATAATGAGGTCAGAACATTCTTAGATTCTCAGCCTTCTCCAACCGCAGTGAAAGCTCTCACAAGGCGTTAGCTCATATTACTTGGCCAAGCCTTACAGTTGAAATATTCTGTCAGAATTACTAAAGATGACTGACTTGATCTAATACTGGGCACCATGTTTAAGCACAATGAGTTCCCCATATTTAGTCGTGGGCCACCTATTCACAGTGATACTGCACCAAGTTTTGACCCTGAGGGCCTGAGATACCTGGCCCCAGTGATTTTTCTGCTTGTGATACTGGTGAAAAAGCGCAACTTGAGCCAGACAAAACTAAGGTGAGAAAACTAGAAGTGCAAGCTGAAATTAGAGAACAAGAATCGGAAACTTAAATGAGAAAACTAAAAATATGTATATCATTCTATTGCCAGACCCCTTACTCTCATAAGGGGTGGCCGCAAACAAATCGCCTCCATGTCGCCCTGTCCCCAGCCATTTCACTGTCTGCTTCCAGCTCACACCACCCTCTCTTATATACCTCTCCACTCCATTCCTGCATCTCATCCTTGGCCTCCCTCTCCCTCTCACCCCCTCCACCTCACTCACATACACTCTCCTCGTTAGTCTCTCACTCTCTATCCTCTCCATATGGCCAAACCATCTCAGTGTGTTTCTCCTAACGCTCCCTATCACATCCACATCCACACCACAACTCTCCTTCACTTCCTTATTTGTCAGTCTGTCTCTCCTTGTGACTTCACAGGCTCCTCTCAAATATATAACTCATTTCCACAGCTCTCACTCTTGACTTGTGTCCCTCCAACAAGGTCCAAGCTTCACTTCCATACATTAGAGTTGGTATCACAATACTGTCATGTTGTAACTTTTTCACTCCCATGTTCACTTCCCTGTTTCTTATCATTGCTTTCAAGGAACCAGCAACCTTCCTTCCTTGTTCTACCCTTTCAAGCACTTCACCCTCTAAACTTTCATCCTTACTTATCACACTACCCAAGTACTTAAACGCACTCACATTTTTCATTTCCTCCTCATTCAACCTCACCGTACATTCACTGACTTCATTTCTCTCGAAGACCATAACTCTACTATTCCCATACATTCACATCTACTTTCCGTTTTTTACATACTCTCCCCAACTCATCCACCAACCCTTGCAGCTCCCCTTCGTCTTCACTTAACAACACGGTATTATCTGCAAACAACAGTACAGGGAGTTTTCAAACACTGCCCCCTCTCATTAGGGCAGCTCCAACATCCACTGCCCTACCTTATATCTCTTTTATAACCCAATCCATATACAGAGTGAACAACCATGGATACATGACACATCCCTGTTTCAATCCAACCTTCAAATAGAAAAATTCACTCAGTTCACTCTCCACACGCACTGCAGCCTTAGCACCCTCATACATACTCTTCACGGCATTCAACAACTTCCCATCTACTCCATATATTCTTAATTCTTTCCACAATCCTTTTCTATCCACCCTGTCATATGCTTTCTCAAAATTCATGAAGACCGCATGCAACTTCTTTCCCTTCTCTAGAAACTTTTCCACTAAAAATCTAAGAATGAATATCTGATCTACACAGCCTCTTCTCTTCCTAATACCTCCCTGTTCTTCACCTACTAATTCCTCTGTTATCTCCCTGACTCTGACGATACAGTAAGTATCCTACCATATACTTTTCCCATTGCACTAAGAAGACACATGTCCCTATCATTACCACATACTTCTTTTTCCCCTTTTCCTTTGTCTCCATCTATCTACTGTATAGCCCGACGTCCTAATCCCGCAAAGGGTGGCTGCAGACAAAACGCCTCCAAGTAGCTCTGTCACCCACCATTGGACTGCCCTCCCCCCAACTCATTCCCCCCCTCCCTCATATATCTCTCAACTCCATCCCTCCACCTCATCCATTCTAGTACCATCTCTCCCCCACACGTCAGCATTTCACCACACACTCCATCAATTCCTGGGGCGTTCCCCATTTTAACTTTCTTCATTGCTTCCACAAGTTCCATCCACTGATTTCTTCCTCTCTTCTCACATCCCTCCGTCTCCCAGCCATTCCCCAGCCACTTATACTCGCATTACTTTCATTCTCTATACTTCAACAGTTCGTTAAAGTATTCTCTCCATCTACTCACTTTTCCTCCCTTCTCCATTAGTAATCTACCATTTTATCTTTCACTCCCCAGCTAACTTCTTTGGCATCCTGTCTAACTCTCTTTACCTCTTTCCAGAACATTTTCTTACATTCCCTCCACTTTACACTCAAAATTCCTTCCAAATTCCTCATCCTGACTCTTCTTACTCTTTCTTACTAATCATTTCACCTCTCTCTTCCTTTCTACATACAATTCTTTCTTCCGTGTCTCAACTTCTTCCACGCCCTGTTTCTCATCCACTCACTATATGCTTTGTTCTTTTGTGCCACAGCCTCTCTCACCTCTTCATTCCACCATGCTGTTCCCTGCACCCCCTTTCGTCTTCTCTTCACCCCACACACCACCTCACATGCTGCACAGATTTCTTCTGTGAATATCTTGCACACACCTTCCACGTCCCTCATCTGCTCCAATCCATATTTACCAATTTGCTCCTCCACTTCCCTCTTATATTCTGCCCTTTTTCCATCCTCTTGTAACCTTTCCACCCTCCTTGTATGAGCTACTTCCTCCTGTCCTTCGTTTCTTCCATTTCTCCATTTCGTTTTCTAGAAAGTCCACTCCCCCAACCTCTATATACTCTTGCATCCATTACACACCTTTTCATCCTGTCATCCACACACACACATAATAAATCACTGCCTTCCGTTCATTCAGTTCACCATCCACCCCTCTTATCACTCGCCACATATACCGTACCTATAGATCATTAAAAATACAAGCTAAGATAGGACAAAGCGAACTGGATCATGAATACTGACAATGGCACGCTGGTAGTTCACTTGGAGCTCATAATTCATCTGCCAGGGAATCTTTTGATGTTACCAGGAATGGAAAGTTTGTACCTCTCTTCAATGAGCAAGATGTCGCTACGTATATACTTCCAAATGTTTGAAATGGTGACAGGTCCTCTTTTTTGGAGAAAAGACTGTTGGTCAATATTGCTGCAGAGTGTTTTGAAAGGAATGGCTCAAGTCATATTTCTTTATCAGTTGATCAATGTGCTGACTGTGACTGTGTAAAATATACCATTTTCAAAGCATATGAGCTCATGCCAGAGGTATGCGGGCTTAATTTTAGATCTTCTTTTAAATGGAAAGATCAGACTCATGTAGAATATGCTAGGGTACCCACAGATTTATTTGATTAATCGTTACATTCTAAGAAAGTAAAAACTTTCTCTAAATTGAGAGAATTAATAATCGTGGAGAATTCACGGGTAACATAGATAGGGATGTTGCTACTCACCTAGTTGAGAAAGATTTAGATATCTTAGCTGAGGCTGCCGTTTAGCAGATAATTACAGTATAATTCATGAGCGTGAACGTAAGCCTCAGTCATTTGTTGAGGGCAGGAGAGTTAACCAACCAGTTTTTGTAGACCCTTCCTCTTGCAAAGGCAAGTTATATCAAGAGACACTACTGGGAGCATTGTGCTAGTTCCATTAAAGTAGGTGAGGACAGTGTTGCCAGAGGGTCAGGGGAAAGTGTAAGATTTTGCCAATATTGCAAGAAAATGGGACATTTGGAAGATATGTGCTGGAGAAAAAGTGGGAAAATTTTTAAAGCAAAACCTATTACTTTGGTAAACTCTTGTGACACCAAACATTGAGCAGCCATCCACAGATAGTGTTTGAGGTAGTCAGACCCCTCCCCTCCACCCAAGCATGTGCAAATTGTTGATAAGGCCAGAGTGGAGCTGTCAGTGGTTGATAGGCAAACTCCTGAAGAGTCGTTGTTTCACACTAGTATGACTAGAGAAGGGAAAGACAGTGTATACTGCCTTCATGGACTTGGAGAAAGCTTATGACAGAATAGATAGGCAAGGTATGAGGAAGGTATTAAGAGTATATGGAGTGGAGGGGAAATTGCTGAGTGCTGTGAAGAGTACGTACGAAGGAGCTAGGGCTATGTTGCGAGTGGATGGTGAGCTGAGTGAGTTCTTTGATCTAAATGTGGGACTGAAACAGGGATGTGTGATGTCTCCATGGCTGTTTAATGTATACGTGGATGGGGTTGTAAAGGAGGTGCAAGGTAGGGCAGTGGATGTGGGGGTGGTTCTAATGAATGAGGGAGAGATGTGGAAGATTCCGGTGTTGTTGTTTGCTGATGATACAGTATTGTTGAGTGAAGATGAATGGGAGTTGCAAGGTTTGGTGAATGAATTTGGGACACTGTGTAGGAAGAGGAATCTGAAAGTGAATGTAAACAAGAGTAAAGTTATGGTGTTTGAGAGGAATGAAGTCACAGAGTGCACAGTGAGGTTGGATGGTGAGGATATGGGGAATGTGAGTGCATTCAAGTACTTGGGTAGTGTGATGAGTAAGGATGGAACTTTTGAAGATGAAGTGCTTGAAAGGGTACAGCAGGGAAGGAAGGCTGTTGGTTCACTGAAACCAGTAAAGAGAAATAGGAAGGTGAGTGTGGAAGTTAAGAAGTCACTGCATGATAGTATTGTGATCCCTACCCTGATGTATGGAAGCGAGGCATGGACCTTGCTAGAGGGGAACAAGTCAAGACTGAGTGCAGTGGAAATGAGTTACTTGAGAGGAGCATATGGAGTGACATGAAGGGAGAGGTTGACGAATGAAAAAGCGAAGGAACGTTGAGGGATGGATGTGGATGTGGTTGAGAAAATTAGGAGAAATACACTGAGGTGGTTTGGATATGTGGAGAGAATGGAGAATGAAAGACTGACTAAGAAGGTGTCTGTGGGTGAGGTGGTGGGAGGACGAGGGAGGGGAAGACCGAGGATGAGGTGGAGGGATGGAGTTGAGAGGTATATGAGGGAGGGGGGAGTAAGTTGGGGGGAGTAAGTTGGAGGGAAGGCAGTTAAATGGTGGGTGACAGAACGACTTGGAGGCGTTTTGTCTGTGGTCACCCTTTGCGGGATTAGGGCATCGGGCTGTTGATTGATGGATAGAAGACTAGTGTAGTCATCAGGATCAAGCGAGAGTGGTAATAAGATTCCGTCAGAGTGTCCTGCCCCGGACAGTTCACAAAGTGACTCTTCCCCAGATGATTTATTTGTTAACTTCATATCTAAGGGGTTAGTTTCACTTGATGGTAAAGGTGGTAAGCTAGTCACTATACTTAGAGAAACAGCAGCTTCACAGTCACTAATGTTGAAGGGGATTGTTGATGTAACTGACCCTAACAAATGTGTCTTGTTGCAGGGTATATGGGGAGGTGGTGGCTCAATCGGTAGAGGGTTGGCCTGCAGTCCTAACGGACCAGGGTTCAAATCCCGCTGGGGCAGGGAACAGTTTAAAGATTTGAATTTCATTAATATCAGACTTTACTGATCCACCAGAAGACCCGCCGACATGTCGTAAAAATACCCCCTCTAATACCAATACACCAGTCCTGTATGAGACAGCCCTTGCATGTATTCAGTATGGACGGTGGGTGTTAGCGCCGAAGTGGTGACATGTAAAGGTGTACGTTATGTATGAGGACTACTGGGCTTTGAAAGCAGGCTGTGAAGCCAATGCCCAGAGTCGTTCACATAAAAAAAAAAAAAAAGAGTTTGTATCTGTTCCCCTAGTTGAGGTGAAGCTCCAGTCAGTTAGTTCCTGGTTCAGTGCGTGTGGATGTTCTTGGCCAGCTACCTGTACAAAGGGTCATTTTCCTTTTGGAAGGACAAATGAGTGCTGTTACCTGCACGTAAAAAAATCCCCAGAGTGAGGCTAGGACTAAACAGCTGGAAGTTGTATGTTCTAAATTGTTTCCCGCTTGTGCTTTTATTAGAGCTATGACGGCAAAGGCAAGCCATGATACTGTTGACAGTAATGGCAATGGCAACACCGACGATGATATTGGGCTTGGTGATACCTTCTTTGCCCAGTTGATTGACTCCGAGATTCATGAATCTTCCCAGATTGATGTAAGTGCAAGGTTTATTTATATGCAAAGATCTGATCTGAAGATTGCCACTCTGATTGACTCAGCAATCATGGAAGATAAATGTGAGTCTGAATTGTTGAATGATAGTCTAAATTGTCAGAATATTATTATTTAAGGCCAAATAACGTGTTAATGCGAAGATGGAGACCGCCCAGTGTTGCTCATGACAATGAGCAGGAGAATGTATATCAGGTGGTGGTTCCAGGACCCTACAGGCAAAAGATCATGTCCATTGCTCATGACTCGTCCTTAGCAGGTCACTTAGGGGTGAGGAAGACTCTCTCCCGCATCCGGCAGCATTTGTACTTGCCTTTAATCTGTCGAAATGTCTCCCGGTTTTGCAGGTCATGTCGCACCTGCTAGCTAGACAGTAAAAGGAATAAGCCAATCCCTGCAACTTCTCTGATTCCTCTACCTGTGTTTGATGCCACATTACTAGAGTCTTTGTGGACATTGTTGGCCCTCTGCCTAAAAGCTCCCCAGGCCACCAGCACATCCTCACGATGTTAGGCATGGCCACTAGATATCCTGAAGCCATCCCCTTTAGAAACATTTGAGTTAAGTTGGTTGCAAAAGGAGATGCTGAGCTTCTTTACACATTTTGGTCTCCTAAAGAAAATTCAGTAAGATCAAGGCAGTAATTTCAATTGCAAACTTTATAGACAATGCCTTCAGGAGTTAGGAATCTCCTAGATCACTTCCTCAGCTTATCATCCTCAGAGTCATGGCGCATTACACAGGTATCGTCAAACTTTGAAGAGTATGCTTATAAAAGTGTGTTAAAGAAAAGGAATGGGACAATTGTTTGCCCTTCCTTCTTTTCTGCAACCAGAGAGACACTGAGAGAGTCCTTGGGCTACACCCCACTTCAGTTAATCTTTGGCCATGAAATAAGAGGTCCTCTTAAACTAAAGAACAGTGAATCAAGGATGATGAGCACATTAACTTGCTAGGGTATGTGTTAAAGTTCAATATGAGATTGGCCTTCTGTATGCAAGTAGCCAGAGCAAACTTGGATTCATCTCAGGGAAAGATGAAGAGGTTGTATGACCACTCTAAGAAAGTCATGGACAGTCTTTCACCCAGGAGATCAGGTTCGTAACTTTCTCAACATTCATGGTCAGCCTCTGCAGGCAAGTTTCGCCGGCCCATAGGTAGAAGAGAAGAGGGTAGGTGAAGTAAATTATGTCATCTAAACCCCAGACCAGACGAAGGAACGAAGGTTCCACAGGTGTGACATGGACCCCCCTAGTGCTGCATGTGTGGTGTTGGCTAACGAGTTCATGGAGGACGAGGGTTGCCCCTTAACTCTGGACCAGAAGACTAGTTGGAGGGAAAACAAACCAAGTGGCATGGAATACATTAACTGATAAACTCTCCGATTAGCGGCAGAGCAGTGTGTCGCCTTTGTTACCCTTCTCAGAAAGATCCCTGATATCTTCTGGGTCATGCCGGGACAAACAGAAGCGTCACAGCATGACGTGGATGTTGGAAACGCCAGTCCTGTAATGCAGTCACCCTACCTTACTAGTTCTCAGAAGCAGTCCATAATCCAAGAAGAACTCACCTATCTACTGCAGCAGAGATTAACTGAGCTGTGTCAAAGTGACTTGTGCTCCTCGGTTGTAGTGGTCCTTAAACCCGGTGGGTAATATCATTTTTGTATTGATTATCGTAAAGTCAGCTCCCTTACGAAGACTGACACCTACCCACTTCCTAGAGTACATGATTGTGTAGATGCTTTGGACAGTGCAAAGTTCATAACCAAGAGAGATTTGATGAAGGTATATTGGCAAGTCCCACTTACAGAAAGGGCCCAAAAGATCTCCTGTTTTGTGGTCAGTGGCAATACTTATTAACGTAATGTCATACCTTATGGTATGAAGAATGTTCCTGCCCCCTTCCAGAAACTAATGAATGATCTCGAAAAGAATCGTAGGGGATGTGTCTCTTATGTGGATGATGTAGTTGTTTTCTGTAACTCCTAGGAGGAACACTTGAACCAACTAGATGCCTTGCTGCAGAGACTGTCCTCTGCTAAGTTAGTGCTTAATATAACTAAATGTGAATCTGTAAAGGCTTAAGTACAGCATGTAGGGTATATGGTAGGATTATGCCAAGTGAGCCCACCTGATGTTAAAGTTTGGGCCATTGTCAACTCTCCCATACCCAAAAATAAGACAGTTGCAGCAATTCTTGGGTATGGTAGGGTACTTTTTTAAAATAACAGAATATAGGAAGGAAAAACAAATTAATAAAAAAATAAGCCATACACCAAATTACTGGTGTACTCCAATCATATAATAAAATAACAGTTGGACTTGAACAGCTGTAGGTTGAAGTTTGGAGGAAAACAACTCTGGGGAAGGGAATTCCAGAGAGATGCAATTTGGGGAATGAAAGAATTCTAATAGGCAGAAGTTCTGCAATATGGCTGAGTGACGATCCAGTCACGAGCGCTACCAGATGCCCGTGTAGCACGAGGGAAGGCATGGAGAGGTGGCACAATGGATGCAACTTCGTCTGAGCATTTGTCATGAAAATATCTGTAAAATAGTGCAAGGGAGGCAACATTCCTTCATACTTGTAGGGAGGTAGTTTATTTATAATACAAGGATTAAATTCCAACAGCTTTGTTCTGAATTTTGTCCAGTTGGTTTAATGCAACCTCTCCACATTCACCCCACAAGGGTGTGGAATATTCAAGCAGAGAGTGCACATGACTCTTGTAAATTACAGCTAACTCCTCGTCAGTGAAGAAGTTACGGACTCTGTACAATAATCCGAGTTTCTTTCAGGCGGTTTTACAAGTAATCTGACATGAAAGGTCCAGCTGAGGGCATTATTAAGTGAGACGCCGAGAATTTCAATACTTTTGAAGATGGGAATATTAGTAGCATTGAAGGTAAAATACGAATCTGGCAATATCTGTCTACGTGTATTAGTAAATTGTATATATTTCGTTTTACTATATGAGACAAGGTTATTATGCCTCCTTTCACTGATCGTAGATAAGTCTTGATTTATGGAGATCGCTGCACTGAGTTGAATGTTAGAGATATTAGACTTTGTAAATCGGTGAGTGTGAGTGAACCGTGAAGTGTTGAGTCATCTGCATATGAATGGATGGGATTGTGGGTGACAGATAAGAGATCATTAATATGAACCAGGAACAAGGTTGGCTTCAGAACTGATCCCTGTGACAGGCCGGCGTTTATTGAGGGGAAAGTGGATTAATCCATCGTCTACTTTTACTCTTATTTTTCTGTTGCTGA
This sequence comes from Coenobita brevimanus, assembly GCF_032717465.1. NCBI lineage: Eukaryota > Metazoa > Arthropoda > Malacostraca > Decapoda > Coenobitidae > Coenobita > Coenobita brevimanus. Next base: position 6,715,528 of record NC_136993.1, on the reverse strand, counting down.
GATATGAGGAAAGCAAAGGCACAGAAGACGTTAGTCCAGAGCAAAAGAGTTTGGACAGCAGGGAACGGTGCCATACTCTGTTGAAAGCTTTAGAAACATCAAGGGCTACTGCATGAGTTTCCCCATGTAGATAAATTGATTGATGGATGGTATGAGTCAGGAGATTGTGTATGTCAATGGTGGATATTTCGTGATGAAACCATATTGTCTATCACTAATTAAGTTGTTGGATTCAAGATGTTTAACAATGTGTTTATTAAGTAAAATTTCAAATACTTTACTAAGAGAAGATGTGACAGTTATTGGTCTGTAATCAGAGGGGTCAGAGGAACTTTCTTTCTTTGGAATTGGGTGGATATTGGTTTCTATCCATGAATTAGGGAATGAAGAAGTATGTATGCATAGTTTGAATAATTTAGCTAGAGCAGAGGCAAGTTCAGGGGGACACTTTTTCAAAACAATTGGCGGAATTCCATCTGGGGCCTGGAGCTTTGTTGGTAGGTAAATTGTCTAGAATGGATTTTACGTATCTAGTCTTTAACTTCTCTTATCTTGTAGCCCCCTCACTGACATTTTAAGGAAAGGAGTCAAGTATGAGTGGAAGTCAATAGAAGGATGCCTATTCTAAAGTCAAAGCCATTCTTTCAATTTACCCTGTGCTTTAGGTTCCAAATTTTTATAAACCCTTTAAAATGGCTGTTGATGCCAGTGACCTAGAGGCCAGCGCAGTTTTGCTTTAGGATAATTATCAAGGTTTTGAGATGCCTGTGTGCTTTTTTGAACAATAAGACCCAGAGAAATTAGTCAGCTATTGAGAAAGAATTCCTTACGCTCATACTTGCTCTGTAGCACTTCTCAAAATATGTTGGTCCAGGGTCAGATGATGTGGTAGTGTACACTGATCGCCACCCTCTGAGAACAACAATCTCTAACTGACTCGCTGGGCCCTTTTTCTCCAAGAATACTCCCTAGAGGTTCGGCATGTAAAAGTTGTTATTAACATTCTAGCAGATTACCTGTCTATGATTTAACTTTACACAATACCCAGAATTTTTCCCTTGCTAAATTTCTTCCTCAGGAAGGGAGGTGACACATGCGTGGTTACCCAGTGGAGTAGATGTAGCAGAGTGGAATTTGATGAAAGTGGAAGGAGTGAAGATAAAGTAGGGAGATAAGACGAATAGCCGAAAACACTAAATCATTTTCGAGGGTCAGTGTTTATCAGTCCAGGCTTCCATGTCTGTTTTGTCACATCCAAGATGGAAAAAATATTTTATTACCTCACTATTACTCTACTATTTACAGAAGCCGTGAGAAAAGCCTTTGTTTCACAAAATGGAACACTTAAGATCACTAAATCATTTTGTGTGTTTTTCTGTTTCTGGGCAAAATAACATTAAATATTTTCCATATACTATGCAGGAGAGACCTTGTCCTTCGCCAAAGTGGATGTGACGTACTGTGTGGGAGCAAATAAGTTACAGTGACTGACCGGCTCTGCCATCTTAAGGACGTTGGAATGTGTTAGCTTGTAAATGGTACCTGAGCTTCCTTTGCATGTAATAGGCTGCAGATTATAGTTAAGACAGTATACTGGCTTGTTAAGTCTAAAGATCGTGAGGAACTAGTTACACGCATTTATGCTAAACACATTTTTACTGATACAGTCTTTCACTTTGATTCCAAAGCACACTGTCTGTGCACCATTTCTCCTTTTGGTTTACCTCTCCATAATTACTGGTATGGATTATATCTCCAACTAGTTCTCATAGTTCCTCAAGCTGTGAGTACTTACCATCCACTTGTTGTAACCTGGTAATGTAAGAGAAATAACTAATTGTTTTTATATATTTATTGTGAGCCTACATGGATCCCCCTTTCGATATACAAATCCAGGTTTTGTTTTGCTTGCATGTTACAGTGTAAAGTAAAGGAAGTTAATGTAATTGTGAGCTTTACCTTACCCTTTTAGGTGCCTGATCAAGGGTTAAGAGTGCATCGCAGTATACTCATAACAATATATCTATCTATCGATCGATCGACCTATCTATCTATCTATCTATCTATCTATATCTATCTATCTATCTATATATATATATATATATATATATATATATATATATATATATATATATATATTGCCAGATGCCTTAATCCCGTACGGGGTGGCAACAAACAAATCGCCTCCACGTCACCTTGTCCACCGCCATTTCACTGCCCTGCTTCCAACTCACATCCCCCTCTCTCATATACCTCTCCACTCCATCCCTCCATCTCATCCTCGGCCTCCCCCTTCCTCTCCCCCCTTCACCTCACTCACATACACTCTCCTCGTCAGTCTCTCACCCTCGATCCTCTCCACATGGCCAAACCATCTCAGTGTGTTCCTCCTAACGCTTCCTATCACACCCATATCCACACCACAACGCTTCTTTATATCCTCATTTGTCAGCCTCTCTCCATGTGACTCTACAGGCTCCTCTTAAATAACTCATTTCCACTGCTGTCACTCTTGACTTGTGTCCTTCCAACAACGTCCAAGCTTCACTTGCATACATTAGAGTTAGTATCACAATACTGTCATGTAGTAACTTTTTCACTTCCATGCTTACTTCCCTGTTTCTTATCACTGCTTTCAGGGAACCAGCAACCTTTCTTCCCTGTTGTACCCTTTCAAGCACTTCACCCTCCAAACCTCCATCCTTACTCATCACACTCCCCAAGTACTTAAACGTACTCACATTTTCCATTTCCTCACCATCCAACCTCACTGTACATTCACTGACTTCACCTCTCTCAAAGATGTGTATATATATATATATATATATATATATATTATCTATCTATCTATCTATCTATCTATCTATCTATATATATCTATCTATCTATCTATCTATCTATATATATATATATATATATATATAGATAGATAGATAGATAGATAGATAGATAGATAGATAGATTTATATATATATATAGATAGATGGATAGATAGATTTATATATATATAGATAGATAGATAGATAGATATAAAGATATCTATCTATCTATCTATCTATCCATCTCTCTATCTATCTATCTATCTATCTATATATATATATATAGATATATATATACAAATATATATTTATATCTATATATATATATATCTATATATATATATATATATATATATATATATATATATATATATATACATCAAAACGTGTAACAGGGTATAAAAGCTGCTAAATGGAATTTTGAGAATTGCCAAAAACCCCTCTTTTTCATCAAACTCATTTGCCCCATACCTTGATAGTCACACCTACAGGGTCAGCTCTAATAAAAATTATTCACTGTGAATTTGGGTACTCCTGGCACTATTCAAAATGTTCAAGGATGGTCACCACAACCCAGAAACTGTCGCTAGTGAGGCAACATAGTGTCTCATGTGCAGTCAGTGCCTATACATCGCTAATTATTTGAATAATTATGTGTCAAGTTTTACCTTCCTGACTGGTAACCTAAAATAAGATTGATTGCATTAGAGGTAGCTCTTATTTGCCTTTAATGTGATGCATGATTTATTATGGTCTGCACTTCCAACCTAAGCATCGAGGAAAAAAAAGGAATTTGGTTTCTTGAAACAATTTCTCTATTAAACTGCTCTTAACACCAGCCTTACTTGACTTTCCTGCTCCTTTCCCTGGCCGGGGGTGAGTTTCCAACAAAATGAACTTGTGCTGCCTGTGTTCACAAAATTTTTGTGCCACATATCTGAGCCATGAAAAATTGCTCCAACAAATGATGCACCGCCACATCAGCCCAGAATTGGTTGGCCAACGAATGACGTGTTGGTGCGTCATTGTCCCAGAGTAGTGTTATACATGTATTATTGATGGTCGGTTTTGTTGTTTTTGAATTAATAAAATTGTTTGGTGCTAGTCAAAAACTAAATATCACGTATCATGAATGGGTTAATAAGCGCAAACAAAAATTGAAATATTAAACGAACTATTTTAGTGTCAGTGCCTTGACTACTATGACGTGTACTGTATATCATTTTTATTCACATATACATTTAACCCGATTAACGTCGCCGTAGCTGCCTCAACACACCCAGTGCTGTTCCTTTAAATAAATCAAAGTATTTTTTTCTAGTCTTGAAAACTCTCAGACTCTTGCATCTCACTCTCAATGAAATGCAGGCCACTGATATTACTGCAATGGAATATGGGGGTGAGTCTAATCGTGAGAGTTAATGGTTACATTATTACTCACTATCTTGACTCAACATTTTTTTTTAATGCGAGGAAAAAGGAACCAAAGGCTAGGAGCCCGCAAAAACAATTCCTTCCAAGAAAAAAACAAAAAAACAAAAGAGAGCCAAATTCAAGACCCTTTCATTTCGAGATGCCTGGACACACTGCGTTTGAAAGACTGGAGATCATAGGAGGTCGGAAATACAGACAGAGGGAGACAGTTCCAGAGTTGACCTGTTGCATAATTGAAGGACTGGGAGTAACGTTAACTCTTGCATTAGAGAGTTGGACAGAAAAGGGATGAGAGGTTGTTGCTAGTCGGGTGCTACACACCCGTCGTAGAGGTGGAGGGATGCAAGCAGACAGTTGGGAGAAGCAGTGACCATTGAAGTAGCGATAGAAAACAGATAAACAGCAACAGTGTGGCGAAGAGACAGAGGTTGAAGGAAGCCAGTAAGAGGAGGAGAGTTAATGAGACGAAAAGCCTTTGACACCACCTTATTGAGAAGAGCTGTATGTGGGGAGCCTCCCCACACATGAGAGTTGTACTCTACATAGGGGCGGATAAAACCCATGCATAAAGTCAAAAACCGTGCAGGGGTAAAGAAGGTACGGGGTTGGCTTAGCACACCTAATCTCTTGGAAGCAAATTTTACACGAGATGCTATATGATCTTTCCAAGATAAGTCCCGAGTGAATGAATCCCCAAGCATGTTCAAGGATGATGCAGGATTAAGCTGAATATTATTAAACATTAGTGGGTACTCCTGTGGAAGATTTTGTCGGGTTGATAAGTGTAAAAACTGAGTCCTTGACGCATTAAAAGCAACAGGAGTGTTTTTACCCTAGTCAGAGATACGAGCCAAGTCAGACATTAGGTGTGCCATAGCATCATCCCTTATTTGTTAAAGTAACTGCTGAGTTGGACGTTGCGGGAAATGAATGGAAAGGTGAAGGGAGGAATCATCAGCGTACGAGTGGAGAGGGTTACATGCACAGCTTACAAGATCATTGATGAATAAAAGGAAGAGTTGGTGATAGGACAGAGCCTTGATGAACACCACTGTTTATAGATCTGGAAAAGAACGATGGGCGTCTACAACAGCAGCTATAGAACGACCAGAAAGGAAGCTATTGATGAAAGAACAGGTAGAAGGATAGAAACCGTAAGAGGGCATTGTGGAAATTAAAGATTTATGCCAGACTCAATCGAAAGCGTTTGAGACGTCAAGTGCAATGGCAAAGCTTTTGCCAAAGTCTCGAAATGAGGATGACCAGGAGTCTGAACGGTAGATCAGAAGATCGCCAGTGGAGCATCCCTGACGGAGCCCATACTTGCGATAGGAAAGATGCTTTTAAATTTTTCTGTTAAGAATAGACTCGAAAACTCTTGAGACATAGGATGTTAAAGCAATTGGACGATAGTTGGAGGGTTGGGAATACGAAAGAGTTTACCTAGGCATGGTGTAAGCACAGAACCACAATTCTTGAGAAAAACAGGATGGACTCCATCAGGCCCATATGCCTTGTTAGTACTGAGGCCAGTGATGGCAGAAAGTACATTCGCTGAAGAAATTTTAATGTCAGCCATAAGGAAGTCAGAGAGGGGAAGTGATGAAGGAACAGCACCGGAATCGTCCAAGGTGGAATTGGAGGAGAAAGTCTGAGCGAAGAGATCTGCTTTATCAGTAGAAGTAATAGCTACAGAGCCATGAGAGTAGAAAAGAGGAGGGAAGGATGATGAGGTAAAGTTGTTAGAAAGGTTTTTGCCAAGGTGTCAGGAGGAACGGGAAGATTTCGAGTTGGAGAGTTGAGAGCATTTAGTAGGGATAAAATTATTTTTTAGCAGAGAGAAGAACAGACTTAGCATGATTCCGGGCAGAAACATAAACATTATGTGACTCAGGGGTGGGTTGGCTCTGGTACCTTTTATAGGCCCTCACCTTGTTGCGGACAGCATTAGAACAAGCGTGATTAAACCAAGGCTTTCTTGAATTAGTCAAAGGATATGAGAAAGGAATGTATGCTTCCATGCCCGAGAGAATGACCTCCGTAATGAGGAAGGCACACTCAGATGGCTCCCCGTCATGGAAGCAATAATCATTTCAGGGAAAATCAAAGAAGTACTGCCTGAAGGCCTTCCAATCCGCAGCTCCAAAGTGCCACAGTCGACGTTTCTTTGGAGGGTCTACAGGCAGTACTGGAGCGGTAGGACAGGTTAAGGTAATATGGCTGTGATCGGAGAAGAGAAAAGATCAATAGTGTAGGCAGTATTGCTTGGAAGAGAGTGTTAAAATTTCACTGACCATAAAAAGGAAATTCCTTCAGCCCCAGGGGGACTTTTTTCATTTTGTCTTAGCATAAGTAAGAATATTTTATTCCATTCAAAAGCCCCCTTCATAGAGAACGGATTAATCAAAGCTATACCTGCACACACACACACACACACACACACACACACACACACACACACACACACACACACACACACACACACACACACACACACGCACGCACACACACACACACACACACACACACACACACACACACACACACACACACACACACACACACACACACACACACACACACACACACACACACACACACACACACACACACACACACACACACACAAAATTCATTATAATAAATGGCGAAGTTCATGGCTCTTTAAAAACTTAAAGATTTTTTATTAGACTGGTGGGTATTCAAACTGATATCAGATACTACACATGAATAATCTCCAAACATTCACAGTTTACCATTACACATTAGAGGACTATCTTCTAAATGATGTGCGGATTTTGCTCTTTTATTCTTTTCAAGGTAACAGTACACCATCAGAAAAGTCTGCCCTGAAAAATCAGCTTCTGTTCCGAGAAAGACGCTCCTCCATATCCTGGACATCGTCAGATAATCGTAGTGGAATTGGCGATCATTAATGAGTTAATATGAAAATGCTGCCAAAATGCTGGAATCAGATTCAGATTCATTTGCGAGTACTTGAAACGTCTGGTGTTCACATGGCCCTCTTCCTTCCAACGGCGGATCCATTTCCTGACAGTTGATGCACTCACACCCATTTCTCTGGCTATTGCGTGAATGGCTTTACCCTCGATCCACATTGTCACAAACTTCGCACGTTCAGCTAAATCTGTGGGCTGAGAGGGACACCGGAGCTTCATTTTCCCCTGGAAGAACGAGAATTTGACAACTGACATTTCAAGTAACATGACATAGATTTACGTTCTCTTGTAGCATATTTCACACAAGTCAGTGGAAAAAATAGACAGTGCTACAGCGCTAGGGCTTTTACATCGTACTTCTTCATGATTACTATGATTCCAGTATTCTGCTATCACTACATCCCAGAATGCATTATTTAGAGATACCACTTTAAGGCCACGATAAGGCAAAACCAGTGCAGGGGAGTGAATGTAAGTGGGTTGGAGAAGGGATTGGAACGGGAAACTGAAGCTGGTCCGGAAAGATGGAGAGCAGTGGAGAGGTAAACGAATGAATGGTAAAACAGGCTCTTAAGGATACGGTGACATGGAGGCGATATATTTGTAGCCAGCAACCCGTGATGAAAACATCTCTTTAGCAAAATTACTAAAAGAATGTGAAGGCAATTATTAAATGAGTGTAAGTCATTAAAGGGTGCCCCACATCTTATGGAATCCTCGATACAACCATGGCTGGATAATTCTCGTGTGTGTTTTGAGGACAGCTCCGTAGTTAGAAGTGCCCATTCTATATTTTTCTTTACTTTCCATATCTCCTAGTATTCTTTTTATTACTACTGATAAATTATGTAAACGTAGTGAATGGTAATGAATAGACACTAGAACACGTAAGACTTCGCCAGTTTAATCGAAAAAAGCGAATATGTACTACTCTGTACCTACACACACACACACGCGCACAAAAAAAAAAAAAGGATATGTGTGGTATGCTTAGGGTTTGTAAGTGTGAAATTCCTTGAACATTTGCACTATTCCTAGTAAGGATATAGAAACATCTATTGCATGTCTCTGACATTCCTCGTAAGGGATTGCAAATGTAAAATTTTGAGAATATGTGTTCTATTCATCGTAAGGGTTTACAAACCAAATTTAATATCAGGTATATCTAGTAATTCATACAACTTCTCATGAATATCTCTGATAATCTTAGTAAAGTCTTACGAACATAAAATCTCATAAATATCTGTAGTATTTCCAAAACAAGTTTACATAAAGAAGATTAATAAAAATCTGTGGCAGTAAAGGGGTCCGAATATTCGCCCACCTTACCAGAGAGCAAATATTATTTTCTGTACAGTATATTATAACTTTGCGAGGAAGGCCTTTGTCCCATTTTATTACCATTGCAGGATTCCAAGATTCACTTTAACACACACACACACACACACACACACACACACACACACACACACACACACACACACACATTTATAGATAGATAGACATATATATATATAGATATATATATATATATATATATATATATATATATATATATATATATATATATATATATATATATAGCTACCACAAATTGACTTAGGACTTACCCCCACAATGTATTAAAAAACAAAGAAATCCTAGTATATCGCAATGTTTGTTCATGAAATGCCATTCATTAATATGAAATTATATTTCCCTTATTTTTCAGGCCCAATTGGATTCGTTTTGGCATGGAATCTCTTAGATCTCTAAAGTAATCCAAGGACATTTCTTTGCACCAGACATTTGTCAGGTCAGCCTTCAGGTTTTCCAGATTGGGTGTCTTCTTCTCTGCCATGATTTTCTTCATCTTTGCCCAGCAGTTTTCAATCGGATTTACATCCGGACTATTGCCAGGCCAGTCGAGGATCTCAATCCGATTATCCTGAAGCCAATTTGTTACCTTTCTTGCCTTGTGACATGGAGCTGAATCGTGCATGAAAAAGTCGCACCCATGAATAACAAAAAAGTTTAACACATGATCTTTCACAACTTCAATGTACCAGCCATCTTTCATCATCAAGTTCTTAGGAAGAAAGTAGAGGCTCCCCTTCCCATTTCACCTGATAAACACCCACATACCATTACTGATTGTGGGTGCTTAACAGTCGGCACCGTGTAAGAAGGGTCATATCGACTACTGAAGGCAGGGCGACGAACCTTGGCAGAATGCACCTTGAACACTTGAAATGTGCTTTCATCGGAAAACATAACTTTTCCCCTCTCATCCGATGTCTAGTGTGCATACTTCTTGGGAAACTGAATTTGGTGCTTCTTCATGCAGTCAGTGAGAAGTGGTTTCTTGGCTGAGGTGCGGCTTGGCAAACCCAGCTCCTTCTACAAGCAGAGTTAGTTCTAATTGAGACATCTTGTAACAGCTGGGGATGCATTCTCCTCAATTCTGCTGCTGTTAGTCGAGGATTCTTGATTACTTCCCTCTTCAGAAGCGTATCTGTACCTCTGGAAGTAGTCCTTTTCTTTCCACTGCCATGCCTGTGCTCTGGTACGACATCAGGTGGCAGGCTGCACACTACAGCAAGAATCTTCATGACGGTCGAATTTGCACGTCCAGTACTTTGACAAATCATGTTGACAGGGACATTATCGTGCCTCCATGCAATGATACGGACCCTCTCATACTTTGAACAGTACTTTCCAGGCATGACAACTCGACTCTAGAAAAATAACAGGGCAATCAGTAATGCATACAAAAAAAGAGGGAGGTGCAAGCTCGGAGCGACGGGAACATATTCTCACTCTCGCTTCTGGGCAAGCACTAACGTGCTGAGTGTTTCACCACCTCCCGCCAACATCAGAGGAGTTGCCAGTTACTTCTTGCCCCCAAATTTCACTTGGTAAAGGTGGAAACACAAAGCAAAGACAGACAACTCTCCCACAGCAATTCTGTGTGTAGGCCGTTCTGTAGCTGCTGTTGTAGAAAGCCACCGTGTTCTCCTACAGTCTATCAGTAGTAGTGCTTCTCAGAGCTCCTTCATATCCTGAACTCTCTTTCTTATATTCATCTGTGCCTTTCTAAGCTGTTCACCTAACTCAATCCACTTATACGCTGCTGACTTCACCTTTCACCTTCCCATTTGCTTCTCGCAGCGTCCATCTTGGCAGTTACTTCAACAAACAGGGGATAAGGCAATGGCACACCTATCGCCGACGTGGCTCATATCATTGAGTATTCTTGTTGCTTCTAATGCATCAGAAACTCAGCTCCTACATTTTTCAACCCGACACAATCTTCTACTTGATTTTTTGTTCTATACGAGGAAGAAGGAACCAAAGGCTAGAAGCAAAAGCTAGGAATACCCACAAATATTTAAAAATATCCAACTCAATTCTGCATGATTTGTAAACATGCTTGGAGTTTCATTTTCTCGGAATTTATATTGGAAAGATCATATTACTTGTCTTGTAAAATCTTCTTCCAACAGATTAGGTGTGCTAAGCTGGCTCTGAGCCTTGTTTACCCCACATACAACTCTTCTCAACAAGTCGGAGCCAAAGACTTTTCATCTCATTAACTCTCCTTCTCTTACTGGCTCCCTCGCCCTCTGTCCCCTTGCTGCACTGTTGCATCTTCATCTCTTTTCTATCGCTACCTCAATGGTCACTGCTTCTCTGAACAATCTGCCTGCATCCCTCCACTACTACGGAACATATGTACATACATCTAGCGACAAACTCTCATCCCTTTTCTGTTCCACTCTCTCATGCAAGAGTTAACTGTTACTATGAAGGCAACAGATCATCAGGAACTGTCTCCCTCTTTCTGTATATTCAGCTGCCTATGACCTCCAGTCTTTCAAACACATTGTGTTCCGATATCTGGGAATGAGCGAAATATTGAATTCGGCGCTCTGTATATTGATTTTGTTTTTCTTCTAGGGAACGATCTTGTATGCTTCTGGCTTTTGCCAGTAGGAGTAACGATACTTTTTTTGAGTGTGTGTACCTCTAGCAAGGCGCAGGAGGATGTGGTTCATGCACGACGGTGCACTTGCACACTTCAGCACATCTACAGGAATACCTCGATGCCCAGTGTCCCAGCAGATGGATAGGAAATGGCGGTCCCATTTCCCGGCCAGAAAGGTCCCATTTCCCGGCCAGAACGGTCCCATGACCTAAATCCCATAGTTTTCTATCTGTGGGGCCATCTAAAATCATAGTTTATGAAACGTCTGTTGACACAGAGGATGAACTACTCCCACGAATTCAGGCTGCATGCGAGCGTGTGCGGCAGTCTATGATTCGGCGATGTCACGTATGAATTGAAGGGAGAGGGATACATGTGTAACACCTGTTGTAAGGTACATACATGGGCCTGTTTTCATGTACTTACATGAGTCTGTTTTGGATAGCTTAATTTCCCTAATGTCAAACATTTTGATACAGTTAACAAAATCATTTTTCAGTGACAGACACTGAGATTGCAAGAAATAGTGATTGTTATTTTTCATAATCGTAACCCATTTAGTTTGCTCCCGTACTGAACGTTATCCTGATGTCAGAAAACTGAGAGTTAATGTGGAAATGACAGCATATCTGCATCGATGAGTGGGTCAACCCGATACTGTGTGCTGCACCACGGTTTATCACAATCATTTTAATTGCCATGTAATTAGTGTATTACAGTATTAATTAAACTGTTCAAGGACTCAATGTTTCATTTATCATACACCACAGTAAACTTTATGTACAGTATTATCATCATTCGACCGTAACTACGGACAGTACGTGAACACAACAAGTGGAAGGGGAAGGGGGATAGGGTGTGATGGAGGAGGCGCCAGTGTTCGGATTGGTACCGAGTATCCATAGGCTCGGCCAAGGACAGCAACCACTGTTTCCAGATCACGTCCTGCATCTCATAAGTGGCTCATTTTTTTGCATATCATTATAGAAAAATGTAATTTTGTTTTTCAATAAGGGATTTATTCCCAAAGTTTGCCGGTGCTGTTTACTAACACCCTGTATATATATATATATATATATATATATATATATATATATATATATATATATATATATATATATATATATATATATATATATATATATATATATATATATAGATATATAGATCTATATATATATATATAGATATTTATATCTATATATCTATATATATCTATCTATATATCTATATCTATCTATCTATCTATATATATATATGTATATATATATATATATCTATATCTATATCTATCTATCTATATATCTATATCTATATCTATCTATCTATCTATCTATCTATCTATCTAGAGAGAGAGAGAGAGAGAGGAAGAGGATCACCAGGTAGAACACAAACATCGTGGCAAAGTTAGGCTCTTTATTTGCTGACGTTTCGGAAATTACTTATTCCATCTTCAGAGCAAAATCTACAATCGAAAAATATACACAGTTAAGATTTTTATATGTTATAACGATCAAAACCAGACTAACGAAGTCCATTAAAATACCGTGTTCGTAAACCAATAATTAATAAAAACTAAAATTAATGAGGTAGGAGTAAGAAAGCAAAACGTATCTGTAAAATAGTAAGTGCAGTACTGCAAAAAAGACTTAACTAGTGTGGAAAACAAAACAGTTCACAGGAAGCCATGTCACTAATCGATGGGTTAAAACGATATTGCTACAAAGCTTCCATAATGGGAAGGTCCGTGTCATTGCTGCTATCACCAAGAACTGTGAAGTGGGAATGAGAGAAAGGATGGTCGTGTTGTTGTGAGTGGTCCCGTATTGCTGAGTGTGGTGGATTGATGATTAACTGGCCTGTTCTAACTGAACGACCTAAGTGTTCATGGATTCGTGTGTTTAGGTGTCTTTTTGTTTTACCTATATATGCCGCCCTACAGCTGGCACACGTGAAGAGGTAAACAACGGATGCTTGTAAGTGTGAGGGAATGGTGTCTTTTACCTTGGAAAAACTCTAGATTGTTTTTGGGTTTTAAACACAACTCTAAGTGACACTTGTGGGATGTGTTCAGCTAGAAGTTTTTTTAAGTTTGTTCCTCAGTGTGAAGCTAAGGGGTCCGGTGTATGTTATGGGAAAGTATATAATGTTTTTTCGGAACAGTTATGACTTGGACCTTTGAAGCCGTAAAGAATTTATTAAGGGTCTTACCAATGTACGTTTCGGTGAATCTTTTGGGGAACCATTTTTAAACAACAAATCTGTAAGATAATTAAGTTCCTTATCAAGGTGAAAATAATTCGAGCACAGCCCATAAGCTCTATGTGTGAGAGTGCTGACTAGATTACGTTTATAGCTCAATGGGAGGAATGAGGAAAATTTCATGCATAATCCAGTGAAGGTTGGCTTCCTATATAAGGTAGTTTCAAAACTATTGTCCCTACGGAGAATATTTATATCTAAAAATGCTAAGCTGTTATTATTTTCTAGGTCACAGATGAACTTGATGTTGCCATGCTGAGAATTCAAATAACTAAGAAACAACGGGACATGATCAGTAGATCTAAAAACCAGAAAGGTGTCATCAACATAACGACGATAAAACAAGGGTTTAAAATCAATAGGACACTCAGCCAGCCAACGCTCTTCGTGGTAGCAGAGGAAAGCATTGGCTTGAATCGGTCCTAAAGGTGATCCCATGGCAACACCATCACACTGTTTATATGCTTTATTGTCAAATAAAAAAAATGCTGTCCTTAGTTGCCAGTTCCAGAAGTTTCTTAAACTGAGCAGAATCAAATCCATTACTGTTATGAGTACTGGAGAATAATCGATCCAAACAAATGTTGATAGTTTCAGCAACAGGAATGTTCGTAAAGAGAGACTTGATATCGAAACTGGCCATAACACAGTCACCGAAGGATTTATTTATCAGCTCTTTAGTAAAACTAAAAGAATCCTTCACAGTATACTCATTAGTGGTAATGGGTGATAGCAATGGGACAAGGAATTTTGATAAGCCGTAATTACACGTACCAGTGGCAGAGAGGATGGGACGAAAAGGGACACCCTCTTTATGAATCTTAGGAAGGCCATAAAGTATGCCAGGTTTTGAACCACTTACATACAGTTGTGAAAAAGCAGAGTCACTAATGATGTTCTTACTCTTCAGTGTGCGTAAAAATCTTTTTATTTTATCTTCACACCTGAGTATTACTATGAATAAGTCTTCCATTACGGGCACAAATTTTATATATATATATATATATATATATATATATTTATATATATATATATATATATATATATATATATATATATATAGAGAGAGAGAGAGAGAGAGAGAAAGAGAGAGAGAGCACCAGTCAAGGAGGGCAGTATTCCCAAGGTGGAAGGAAAGCTGATGACGGAGAGCTGGAGCTCCCGTTTCATCAGCCCTCGGGACTAGGTCCCTACCATCCCCCTTTGCTGAACTTTTTCAGTGTCTCAGTAACACAGAGAGTAGGCCAGCATGCTCTCCAATACAAGTTTCTCTAACTATCAACACCAAACTACATCCACAGTACACACCACACTTCCTTTTCCAAAAGTAAAATAATCATGGCAGCAAAACACGTGGCCTCGGAGTCCCCAGAGGGGGGGAACATAAATGCCCCCACCTTCCGCCCCTCTCCCGGTGAGGACTCGAGATGCCTGGAACCACTGTCTGACTCTCTTCTTCTTCATTTCTTCAACATTTGAGGCCTTTCCTCTAACTTTCGCTCTGTTGAGCACCACTTCTCCTTCTCTAAACCTCAAATTCTTTTTCTAACTGAGACTCAGCTGTCTGAGACAACTGACAGCAGATCCTCTTCTGTATCCTCCTACTTTCTCTATATTCATTTCAAAGCCAAAGGTGGCAGTTGTGTATTTATACGCAACAACTTTACTTTCGTGTTCCTGAACTCTATTCTTCTGAATTCTCTACACTCTGTCATTCTCTGACTTAATATATCTGTGCTGTTTACATATCTCCTAATTCTACTGACTATCAAAAATTCTTTGACTATCTTACTTCTACGATGGAACGCATTCTATCCATTTCTCCTTTTTCTAAAATCTCCATTCTAGGAGATTTCAGTGTTCACCACCACCTTTGGCTCTCCTCTACTTTCACTGATCCACCTGGTGAACAAGCCTACACCTTCTCTATCCTTAATGACCTAGAGCAGCTTGCACAACACCCTACCCATATCCCTGACTGCCTTGGAGACAGCTCCAACATACTTGACCTCTTCCTTACAACTAATCCTTCTGTTTACACTGTTAATCTTTTCTCTCTGTAGGCTCATCTGATCACAACCTTATCACTTTAACCTGTCCTGTCGCTCCGGTACGGCCTGTGGACCCACCGAACAAACGTCGTCTGTGGCACTTTGGAGCTGCAGATTGGGACGCCCTCAGGCAGTACTTCTTTGATTTTCCCTGGAATGATTATTGTTTCCATGGCCGTAATCAATCTGGGTGTGCCTTGCGCATTACGGAGGTTTTTCTCTTGGGCATGGAAGCATACATTCCTTTCTGATATCCTTTGACTAATGCAAGAAAGCCTTGGTTTAATCACACTTGTTCTAATGCTGTACGCAACAAGGAGAGGGCCTATAAAAGGTACCGGAGCCAACCCACCCAGGAATCACATCTTATGCTTGTGCCCGGAATCGTGCTAAGTCTGTTCTTTGCCCTCTTAAAAATAATTTCGTCCGTACTAAATGCTCTCAACTCTCTAACTCGAATTCTTTCCACTCCTTCTGACACCTTGACAAAAAGCTTTCTAACAACTTTACCTCATCATCCTTCCCTCCTTTTTTTCTACTCTCATGGCTCTGTAGCTATTTCTGCTACTGATAAAGCAGATCTCTTTGCTCAGAGTTTCTTCCCCAATTCCATCATAGACGATTCCAGTGCTGTTCCTCCATCACTTCCGCCATCTAACTTCCTCATGGCTAACATTAAAATTTCTTCAGCTGATATATTTTCTGCCATCACAGGCCTCAGTACTAATTAGGCATATGGGCCTGATGGAGTCCCTCCTGTTGTTCTCAAGAACTTTGCATCTGTGCTTACACCCTGCCTAGGCAAGCTCTTTCACCTTTGTCTATCAACTTGTTCTTTTTCTTCTTGCTGGAAGTTTGCTCTCATTCAGCCAGTCTCAAAGAAGGGTGACCATTCCCAACCCTTAACTATCGTCCAATTGCTTAACATCCTGTATCTCAAAACTTCTCGAGTCAGTTCTTAATAAAAAAATTGTAAAACATCTTTCCTATCACAACCTTCTTTCTGATCGTCAGTTTGGGGTCCATCAGGGACACTCCACTGGCGATTCTCACCTACCTTCCAGACTCCTGGCCATCCTCCTTTCGGGACTTTGGCGAAAGCTTTGCCATTGCACTTGACATCTCAAAGGCTTTCGATCGAGTCTAGCGTAAATCTTTAATTTCCAAACTGCCCTCATACGGTTTCTATCCTTCTATTTGTGCCTTCATCTATAGCTTCCTTTCTGCTCGTTCTATAGCCGCTGTTGTAGACGGCCATGGTTCTTCTTCCTGATCTATTAACAGTGGTGTTCCTCAGGGCTCTGTCCTATCACCAACTCTCTTCTTTTTATTCATCAATGACCTTCTATGCTGTAATCTAACCCTATCCATTCATACGCTGATGACTCCACCCTTCACTTTTCCATTCGGTTCCCACAAAGTCCATCTCAGCAGTTACTTCAACAGGCAAGGGATGAGGCTATGGCACACCTAATGTCTGACTTGGCTCGTATCTCTGACTGGGGTAGAAATAATATGGTTGTTTTTAATGCATCAAACACTCAGTTTTCACACCTATCAACCCGACAAAATCTTCCACAGGTATACCCACTAATGTTTAATAATATTCAGCATAATCCTGCATCATCTTCGAACATGTTTGAGGTTTCACTTTCTTGGGACTTATCTTGGAAAGAACATGTTACATCTCTTGTAAAATCTACTTCCAAGAGATTAGGTGTGCTAAGCCGACTCCGTTCCTTCTTTACCCCTGTACAATTGTTGACTCTATACAGGGGTTTTAACTGCCCCTGTGTGGAGTACAACTCTCATGTGTGGGGAGGCTCCCCATATACAGCTCTTCTCAATAGGGTGGAGTCAAAATCTTTTCATCTCATTAACTCTCCTCCTCTTACTGACTCCATTCAGCCTCTATCTCTTCGCCGCACTGTTGCATCTTTATCTCTTTTCTATCGCTACTTCAATGGTCACTGCTCCTCTGAACTGTTTGCTTGCATTCCTCTACCTTTACGACGGGCGCGTAGCACCAGTCTAGCAGCAAACTCTTATCCCTTTTCTGTCCAACTCTCTAGTGCAAAAGTTAACCGTTACTCCCAGTCCTTCATTTATGCAACAGGTCAACTCTGGAACTGTCACACTCTGTCTGTATTTCCTGCTTCCTATGATGTACAGTCTTTCAAACGCAGTGTGTCCAGGCATCTCGAAATTATCGGATCTTGAATTTGGCTTTCTTGTATTTTGATTTTCTCTTGGAAGGAGCATTTTTGTGGGCTCGCGGCACTTAGTTCCTTCTTCCTCACATTAATATATATATATATATATATATATATATATATATATATATATATATATATATATATATATATATATATATATATATATATATATTTATTTATATATATATTTACACCATTTTTGCGCCTAAAGAGAAACGTCGAACACAAAGGACTCGACATTTCCTTAACTTCATAGGACTGGCAGATTCCCTCTAAATTTAATAAAATTGACCGAAGGCAGCAAAAATAAAGTAAGTGGGTACATTACTGTAATGAAGTTCTTAAAAGGTCACAGAAGTATGTAAAGTAAAATGAGAAATGCAAATTTTAACCTTTCGATGTGGTCCGTCAGAAGGATGATTTCCAGGGTCCGGGTTAGCCTTTACAGGACCCCTGGCAAATATCAAGCGGCTCGAGGCTAAATGTTGCACCTCCCACGACAACTGCAGCACTGGCAATCTCTTGCCTGGCCTTCAGTTTATATACCTGGGCCAAGACTCATAAATAAAGCATGCCATCGATTCTCTGTCGTAACTGAAAGGCTTATTGTTTGTAGTCAGGTGCCGTCTCTCTCTCTCTTTCTCTTTGTCTCTCTCTCTCTCATATACAGTTTATATATATATATATATATATATATATATATATATATATATATATATATATATATATATATATATATATATATATATATATATATATATATATATATATATATATATATATCCATCATCATCATCTAATCCTACGTTGCCCCATGAGAAGCGTAAGCGCCCGGGGCTAGGGAATTGGTCCTGGCATTTAAGATGAGTGACCAGCCTCACTCATCCCTGAGTGGCATTACTTGAGGTTTACCCCAACCATCCCTTGGATATAAACCTTCACAGACTCAATCCAATTGGAGGACCTTTATTATCCACTAAACCACCAGGAGCCAAAATTTGGTTATATGATTACCACCCAACGTAGTAAATGGTTTCCTGGTGTACAGGAAACCATTTGGCTTGTATATATATATATATATATATATATATATATATATATATATATATATATATATATATATATATATATATATATATAATGAGATATTATCTGTAGCAGATTAGTCACCAGGGTATCGAATCTTGAAAATAAACAGGCGCACGACAGCAATGATCGAGTCTATTCATTCACAGTATTTTGGACCGACTAGCCCCGCCATCAGGTGAGTACAGCAAGACCCTAAAACTAAACATTTCCGTATCTTAAGGGAACAGAACTGAATCTCCTAATGGTTAAAACAAAATATGATTTTATCCTACATACACAAGATAAGTACACCAAAAAATAATAAGACGGCATGTATATGTCAAAAATAACAATACAAAACTTACGTGCTTAATAAGTATACACTTGTAACAGCACGGTGTCTTCGAGTTTACTGGCCCCTGTGGACATGAAACTAGTTACGTACAGTACAAGCCTACTATTAAGTTACCAACTCGTTTCTAACAAGGATGCAATTTTCAGCAAGAATGCATCATTCTCTAGTCTCAGATCTTTGCTATACTGAGGATGATTTAAAAATTCTTGGTAAGTTTTATTATAAAATAGAGGGGTTCATTAAAGAACTAAGAGCAAGTCTTAATACAAAGGTTAGGTAACTAAAAAAAATAGGTTAATTACTATTGTTTAGAGTGGTTTTGGATTTGCTCGTGTTCTTGTGGTATTAAAAAAAATAATAATAATAATTATGACACGCTTAATATCTCGGTAAACTGCTTGTTTAGTCTAAAAAAAAAAAAAAAAAAGTTGGCAACTTAATAGTTGGCTTGTATATAGGTAGTTTTACATTCACCGGGGTCGGTAAACTCAAGAGACACCGCTTAGGTAGAGTCATAAGAAAAACTATGGCCCCCCCCTCCAGGAATGTTCGATACGAAACGAACGTTAGCTGGGCTATGTGAGCGGGTCCTTGCTGTTCACCCCTCCCCTATCTAGTGTTGCCATATCACAATCCCATCACAAGAGTTGGAATAATAAGCAAGAATGAGCCATATGGCAGGGAAATATATAGGACGTGTTTGCTTTACCCTGAGCGCCCCACCGGGGATTAATAATGAAACTCGCACATTTATTATTTTCCTGCTATTCAACACTTATTATCTATAGAATACAAGTAAATTATTTTGAAGAGTATTAAATCTATAGGTTTTTATTTATTTTTTTCCACGTATGGCAGTCTAGCAGGGGTGCACGAGTTCATTTGATTGCTTTAGATGGGTGGTTCAATGCTTCGGATGGATGCTTCAGAGCTAATATGGATGGGATGTGGCTGAGTTAGTGACATCCATACATCGACGTCTAGAGGCTGTTTTCGAAGCAGGGGGTGGGTATACAAAATATTAAAGCAACGAGACTGAACACTTATGATTATTTGCCTTCTAATCAACATTTATAATAAGTAGAAAGCAGTACATACAATTATTTCATTGGAATTTACTAACTTGGCTTTTATCGGCGAATTAACATCATACGTCTGGCATGGGTGCACATACTCATTGCCCGTCTGCATGTGTTGCCCACTCTACACCATTCAGTTATATTTTTATTTAATGAATACCGTGCCTGACAATAAAACGTATTGTCTCTATGCACAGAAGCCAAGCGATCTAATAAGCTTTGATTACATCTAGCACAGACTCTAATATCTGTCTCAACCGACATTGACGGGTTTGCGGTACAAACTTTCTTGTCCCGTCATTCCACAACACTTAATCGTTGTGTCAGAGTGCATAGCTCTGATGGGTAACGAAAGTTTTTGTTATAACTGTACCAGTGTGTAGTTATTAAGCACGTAACATATGTACAGTATAGTTGGTTTTGACAGTTACATGCTCTCTTATCGTTATTTTTAGTGTATTTGTCATGTGAAAGTATATATATATATATATATATATATATATATATATATATATATATATATATATATATATATATATATATATACCATTAAGGGATCCGGTTCTTTTATCTTAAAATACGGTGATGTTTATTTTTTGGATCTTGCTGTACTCACCTGATGGTGGACTAAGACGGTCCGAAATACTGTGAATAAAAAACTTGGATTAGATCATCATGCTCCTGTTGATTATCAAGATTATATATATATATATATATATATATATATATATATATATATATATATATATATATATATATATATATATATATATATATATATTTACGTGTGTGTGTGTGTGTGTGTGTGTGTGTGTGTGTGTGTGTGTGTGTGTGCAACAATATTACGCCGCATACGCTGAGGATTTTTAACTACGGAGAGGTAAAGGATTAACTGACTAATCTCTTAAGAAGATTAAAAGGGCGTGGAGAACCTTCTCTGTTGTCTGTGTCTAGTTGTACGGGCCAAAACATGCAGTCCCTCCTTTTGATCTGTGTGCCCCACACTGCTGCAGGTGTCCTAATAAGCCCTCTGCCTTCATGTCTTGTGCCACTCTAGATGAAGATGAAGTATAAGATAATGCTTACTGTTTCTAATTTCGTTTTTCCTGTGTTAAATTTGCATACACATCATAAGATAGAAGGATAAGTTTCCATATATCTATCTATCTATCTATATATATATATATATATATATATATATATATATATATATATATATATATATATATATCCACCTTTGCAAAACATTTTCAGTGTCTCAGTAACACGGAGAGAAGGCCAGCATGCTCTCCAATACGTGTTTCTCTATCAACACCAAACTACATGCACAGTACACTCCACACTTCCTTTTCCAAACTTAAAAATAATCATGGCAGCACAACACGTGGCCCCGGAGTCCTCAGAGGGGGGACCATAAATGCCCCCACCTTCCGCCCCTCTCCTGATGACGACTCGAACTGCCTGGAACCACTGTCTGACTCAGTTCTTCATTTCTGCAACACTCGCGGCCTTTCCTCTAACTTTCGCTCTGTTGAGCACCACCTCTCCTTCTCTAAACCTCACCTTCTTTTTCTGAGACTCAGCTGTCTGAGGCAACTGACAGCAGACCCTTTTCTGTAACCTCCTACTTTCTCTATACTCATTTCAAGCTAAAGGTGCCTGTTGTATATATATACGCAACGACTTAACTTGCTCTAATATATATATAACTGACCTACAAAACTCCACTACAAGAAGCTACAAAGTTATTATGACTTGTGGACGAGCGGTTGTTATAAGTGAGTAGCTTTGTAAGTAGATAATCTTCGTTCCCATTTGTCAGGCAATGACAGGAGAGGTAAAGAATAGTATGGGACTATTTTTATTTGTCTTGGAAATATTAACAAAGTTTCTCACACACGAGTGAAGTATAAGTAGAGATCCGCGAACTACCTCCCTGTCTCGCTCTCTCTCTCTCTCTCTCTCCTCTCGCCCATGTTGCTAGGCTCGTTCTCCCTACTACCTGCCGGTTCTATGGCCTGTCTCCTTCTGAGCTCTGCTTCCTAAATTCTGGTGTAGCAGGGGTCGTGTCACGTGTGTTACACTGAGGTTGGAAAGTTCTAGAAACCTGTGTGTGAGTATGTGTGTATGTGTGTGTATGGTCATGAGGTGCTGTCGTGTGCCTATAAAGCATTCCTTGAGTTAAGAGTGTGTAAGCATGTTTAGCGTTGCTCGATTCTCGCAGACACAATACCTTCTCATCATCTGACTTGCTGCTTCTATCTGTCTCTCTATCTATCTATTTATCTATTTATCTATTATGATTTGTAATTATAATATGGAGTCCTAACATATGATCGGCCACGCCGCTGGAGGTCCTCCGACAGCAATCATCATTGACATATGCTAATCTATTAGTACATAATATTGATTATAATATTGTATACATATAATATTCATAATAAATTGCAATGATCTAGTAATATTACATTTTAAACATGTTGTATACATATTTGACTAAATGCAATGGTTGTTTTATACATATTTGACTAAATGCAATGGTTGTTGTATGACATTTTGTAAGATGTGTATGTATAACAGACACGCATATAATTGTGCAATGGTAATACTGCTAGATTATTACATTACATATTGAGTTATCCCTTTGGTAATGTCTAATATTTCACCTAACTTGTAAGATGATACTGGTAATACAGAATTGTGGTATAATTGTATGACTTATAATATTGTAGTAACATTGTGGTAATACATAATTGTAACATTGTGAATTGTTACATAATTATATTGTAATTGTTACATTGTAGTAACATTGTAGTAATACATAATTGTAACATTTTATGAATTGTTACATAATATTGTGGTAATGCATAATTGTGTTGGCCTTATAATTGTAGTTACATTTTGTTAATGCAACTGTTACATAACTGTGTTGGCCTTATAATTGTAGTTAAAGTTACATAAAAGTTACATCTTGTTAATGCAACTGTTACATAATTGTTACATATTGTTTGTAGTTACATAATTGTAGTTAAAGTTACATAAAAGTTACATCTTGTTAATGCAACTGTTACATAATTGTTACATATTGTTTGTAGTTACATAATTGTAGTTAAAGTTAAATAAAAGTTACATCTTGTTAATGCAACTGTTACATAATTGTTACATATTGTCTGTAGTTACATAATTGTAGCAAGTGTAACATAATGCAATCGTTTGTCGTTACATAATTGTTACATATCGTTTGTAGTTACATAATTGTAATAATTGCAGTCCTGACATTGAATCCGGTCATGATGCGGTCGATGATATGATGTGCCATGCCACTAGCTTGTGGAGACAACAATTTGCTTTTTTGTTTGTAGTGTATGTGGTATTTTGGCATTTGTAGTAACACTTACACTTATTTTCATTTGTTTGTTATGTGATCTTACTCTATTTCTTGTTCTTTCTTTCTTTCTTTTTTGTATGTACTGATTTTCTATAGTTTGTTTTTCTTCGTTTGTCTACGCCAGTGCTTTTCAACCTGGGTGGACGGTCCACCTTAGGGTGGACGAAATTCAGTGTGGGGTGGACAGCTTTCTTTGGGTGGACAGAGGGTGGACCAGATCATTACCGTAAATGGATAGAATAAAAAAGAAATAAATAATATAATACAAGTGGAGAATTTACATATGTGTGGTCAAAGATAGCCTGTATGTTGATTTTTCTGTAGCTCACGAAATCGTCTGGTGCCTCGATTCAACCTGATAGCAGACAAACTGCAACACCAGCCAATCCACTAATATTTGTTTTTTGTTTTTTTGTTTTTTGGAGGAAGATTCATGACGTTTTGGTTATAATGGCAAATATAAAACATATTGTTTGCAATTTTATTCTTGTTTTAAAATTTATGAAGAAAATTTATTTGCTTTGGAACTTCGGTGATAAAATTATGTTATGTATATTTTGAATGAATGAATAATTATATGGAAGAATTTATAACAAATTTGGAAATTAAAAAAGTGAATGAAACTATTTATTCCTGCATATGGAGATTTAAAAATGAAGAGTACATTGATTTTTGGAATATATCAAATACAACGCATATTATGTGCAATATTGCATATTGATTTGCTTCATTAAGAGAGATGCCATTTTTTTTAAATTGCACTGATGTTGTATTTTCTCTTGTTATGAGACTGCGTTATGTAATAATATGAAATGCATAATGGAAAAATAATAAACTTCAAATTTATAATGAGTGAAATTGCTTTTACTTGCCTACATATTTGTACATTCAAGAATCTAAAAAAGTAAATATATAAGGTTAGGATCATGGGATTATACAGTTAACCGATTTGGGTGGACAGCTTTTACCAATTCAACACTAGGGGTGGACGACGCCAAAAAAGGTTGAAGAGCACTGGTCTACGCTTTTTCTGTGTTGTTCATGGTTGCATAATTGCTGGCTAATTTCCTAGGGACCCTTTTTTAAAGTTTAGTGTATATTGCACAGATATTACTGAAAATGATATTATATAGCCCCATATTTTATTTTATATAAAAAATATATATACGCTATATACAGTATTAACTATATACGCTGACTTGTTCTTCACTTGTACCTATCGTGGCCAATATATGTCAGCACTGTGTGGAAATCATTGTCTTCACGATTGTGTTGAAGATGTTCACTCTTGCTAACGTCATTTGTGTTGGCCATTTTTTATTTTTCTGGTTTTCCTTGTAACTTAATTTATCTGTTTCCACTAGGTAGCTTTAATTAATGTTTAATACAGTCTTTTTTAATCGCTCACTGAGTAACTTTGATGGTATATTTTCTATTTCACTTTGTAGATGTAATAATGTATAGCTGTATGTATGCAACACGTATTTTATGTAGGTATAAATGGTAACACTCGTTGGTAGTAAATAAATGCTATAATAAATAAATGAATATATACAGTGTAGAATATTTATTGTTGGTGCAAGTATTTAATGATTGAATTATGAAGATAATTGAAGTAGGTATATGTATTTAAGTTGTAACTATAGAGCACGTTTTATATGTTTGTGCAGAAGTTTTTTGTCTCTCACTGTGTATTGTATAAATGAGGTGACTATGTAACTCACTAATTTTTACCGTGGTGGGAATGGTGCTAGTGAAGGTGCAGGTGGTGTGTTGGCTGACGTGGCGTATTTTCAGCAAGCACGCATGATGACGTCGACTTCCCACACTGGTAGCTGTGGTGAGTGAATGAGTAGCGATGAGTAACTTGAGTGAAGATGAGTGAGTAAGATGAGTTGTGAATATGGACTGGGTATTTGCTTCGTCGTCTTGACCTCTTCACTCCTGCATCAGCGGTGGAGGTTGGGGGACGGTAAGAGAGAAAGGAGGGTGAGGTCAGATGGTTGTGAGTTGTGAGTCGTATCTCACTCTTCGCTTGTTTGTTTTGTTTTTTTCTTTCTTGATGTATTCTCAGTCCTTTTTTCTTGTGATATACTTGTTCTGGGATGAAGACTGCCGCTACTTGTAGGTGCGTGTAGATTATACAGACGACTCGTAGAGTTGTTACTTGTAGTTGATTGTAGATGGTTGTAGTTCGTTGGTTCGTCATAGAAATTGCTAGATTGTTTGTATCAATATTTTGTTAAACTATTGGCAAGACGTCGTGTGATCACTTCTAAATCAGCGTGATGATCGTGGAGACGGAGGGGGGGTTGGAGAGAATACTGTCAGGAGCTGGTTGTGAGTTGTTGGTTGTAAGAGGTATTTTTTGTTTTCACTCTTGATAATGCAGAATCAATTGTACACTCGTGGGCTTGTATTTTGTAGGAATTCACTGTTGATTCGTAGACGAGGTTCATACGTTCGTTGCCACCATATCTCTCAATAACTTTGTAGCTTCTTGTAGTGGAGTTTTGTGGATCAGTTATATATATATTAGACTTGTGGACGAGCGGTTGTTATAAGTGAGTAGCTTTGTAAGTAGATTATCTTCGTTCCCATTTGTCATGCAATGACACGAGAGGTAAAGAATAGTATGGGACTATTTTTATTTGTCTTGGAAATATTAACAAAGTCTCTCACACACGAGTGAAGTATAAGTAGAGACCCGCGAACTATCTCCCTGTCTCACTCTCTCTCTCTCTCTCTCTCTCTCTCCTCTCGCCCATGTTGCTAGGCTCGTCCTCCCTACTACCTGCCGGTTCTATGGCCTGTCTCCTTCTGAGCTCTGCTTCCTAAATTTTGGTGTAAGGTCGTGTCACGTGTGTTACACTGTGGTTGGAAAGTTCTAGAAACCTGTGTGTGAGTATGTGTGTATGTGTGTGTATGGTCACGAGGCGCTGTCATGTGCCTATAAAGCAATCCTTGAGTTAAGAGTGTGTAAGCATGTTTAGCATTGCTCGATTCTCGCAGACACAATACCTTCTCATCATCTGACTTGCTGCTTCTATCTGGCTCTCTATCTATCTGTTTATCTATTTATCTATTACGAATTGTAATTATGATATGAAGTCCTAACAACTATCGCTCCGGTACAGCCTGTGGACCCTCCAAAGAAACGTCGTCTGTGACACTTTGGAGTTGCGGATTGGGTCGGCCCTCAGGCAGTACTACTTTGATTTTCCCTGGAATGATTATTGCTTCCATGGCCAGGAGCCATCTGAGTGAGCCTTGTGCATTACGGAGGTTATTCTCTCGGGCATGGAAACATATATTCCTTTCTCATATCCTTTGACTAATGCAAGAAAGCCTTGGTTTAATCACGCTTGTTCTAATACTGTACGCAACAAGGAGAGGGTCTATAAAAGGTACCAGAGCCAACCCACCCCTGAATCACATCTTTTATACGTTTCTGCCCAGAATCGTGCTAAGTCTGTTCTTCACTCTGCTAAAAATAATTTAATCCGTAATAATGCTCTCAACTCTCCAACTCGAATTCTTCCCACTTCTTCTGTCACCTTGCCAAAAACCTTTGTAACAACTTTACCTCATCATCCTTCCCTCCTCATTTCGATTCTGATGGCTCTGTAGCTATTTCTTCTACTGATAAAGCAGAACTCTTTGCTCAGACTTTCTCCTCCATTTCCACCTTAGACAATTCCGGTGCTGTTCCTCCATCACTTCCCCCCTCTGACTTCCTCATGGCTGACATTAAAATTTCTTCAGCTGATGTATTTTCTGCCATCACAGGCCTCAATACTAATAAGGCATATTGGCCTGATGGAGTCCCTCCTGTTGTTCTCAAGAACTGTGCTTCTGCTCTTACACCCTGCCTGGGCAAACTCTTTCGCCTTTGTCTATCAACTTCTACCTTTCCTTCTTGCTGGAAGTTTGCTCTCATTCAGCCAGTCCCAAAGAAGGGTGATGACTCCCTGGATCTCAAAAGTTTTCTAGTCAGTCTTAATAAAAAAAATCTCTCCTATCACAACCTTCTTTCTGATCGTCAATATGGGTTCTGTCAGGGATACCCCACTGGCGATCTTCTCACCTAGCTTTCAGACTCATGGTCATCCTCCTTTCAGGACTTTGGCGTAAGCTTTGCCATTGCACTTAACATCTCAAAGGCTTTCGATCGAGTCTGGCATAAATCTTTAACTTCCAAACGGCCCTCTTACTGTTTCTATCCTTCTATCTGTCCCTTCACGAATAGCTTCCTTTCTGGTCGTTCTATAGCTGCTGTTGTAGACAGCCATCGTTCTCTCCCCTAGATCTATTAACAGTGATATTCCTCAGGGCTCTGTCCTATCACCAACTCTCTTCCTTTAATTCATCAATGATCTTCTAAGCTGTACATCTAACCCTATCCATTCATACGCTGATGACTCCACCCTTCACCTTTCCATTCGGTTCCCGCAACGTCCATCTCAGCATTTATTTCAGCAGACAAGGGATGAGGGTATGGCACACCTAACGTCTGACTTGGCTCGTATCTCTGACTGGGATAAAAACAATCTTGTTGTTTTTAATGCATCAAAGAGACAGTTTTCACACCTATCAACCCGACAAAATCTTCCACAGGTATATCCACTAATGTTTAATAATATTCAGCATAATATTGCATCATCCTCGAACATGCTTGAGGTTTCACTTTCTCGGGACTTATCTTGAAAAGAACATGTTACATCTCTTGTAAAATCTGCTTCCAAGAGATTAGGTGTGCTAAGCTGACTCCGTTCCTTCTTTACCCCTGCACAATTGTTGACTCTAAACAGGGGTTTTATCGACCCCTGTGTGGAGTACAACTCTCATGTGTGGGGAGGCTCCCCGCATACAGCTCTTCTCAATAGGGTGGAGTCAAAGGCTTTTTGTCTCATTAACTCTCCTCCTCTTACTGACTCCCTTCAACCTCTGTCTCTTCGCCGTACTGTTGCATCTTTATCTCTTTTCTGTCACTACTTCAATGGTCAATGCTCCTCTGAAATGTCTTTATGCATTCCTCTACCTCTTCAACGGGCATTGAGCATCCATCTAGCAACAAACCTTCATCCCTTTTCTGTCCAACTCTATAATGCAAGAGTTAACTGTTACTCCCAGTCCTTCATTTATGCAACAGGTCAACTCTGGAAATGTCTCCCTCTGTCTGTATTTCCTGCTTCCTATGATCTTCAGGCTTTCAAACGCAATGTGTCCAGGCATCTCAAAATGATCGGATCTTGAATTTGGCACTTTCTTGTATTATGTTTTCTCTTGGAAGGAACAATTTGCAGGCTCAAGACCTTTGGTTCCTTCTTCTCATTATATATATATATATATATATATATATATATATATATATATATATATATATATATATATATATATATATATATATATATATATATATATATATATATATATATATATATATATATATATATATATATATATATATATATATATATATATATACATGTGTGTGTGTGTGTGTAAGGCTGAGAGAATGACCAAGAATATGACGGATGGGCAGTGTGAAGAGGGCGTTAGATGCAAGAGGGATGTCTGTTGAGCAAGGAAGAGTGGCTGTGCATGATAGGAATGACTGGAGAGAAATTGTGAATGAATAAATGGTTACGAGGCACTGAGGGGATATTCTCCCTCATTTGGTCTGATCGGCTGATCAGGTCAGGTGCGGGTAAGGGATTGGGTTCATTATGATGTGGCAGGGGTAAACCAGCTCTGCTGTCAGACCCTGCTCCATATGTCAGTGACTGCACTGCTCAGTTCCCCCTCGTGTGATGTGGTGCGGTGACAATCTCTCGTTTCTCCCCTTGGGGCTAAGATACAGTACGAATAGATGTGTGTGTGTGTGTGTGTGTGTGTGTGTGTGTGTGTGTGTGTGTGTGTGTGTGTGTGTGAGTGTGTGTGTGTGTGTGAGAAAATTGGGCATCATCCTGTCTCAGCTATCCCCCCTTTCTTTGGGTGAAGCAGCAAAGGTACACACACACACACACACACACACACACACACACACACACACACACACATCATTTTTGTCTCAGAAATATATCTCTTATGATGTTGTAATATGTCAAACTTAAATAATAGTATAAGCAATTCAAACGGCTTAAGGACATGTGGCCCTTTAATCCTCTGACAGCCGGAGAGTGCCAAAGGCCCTGTTCTTCCACGGACTTTAAACAGGTTTTCATTTTACGATTTTTTTTTTCTACAACAGTATATAAAATTACGTCTGGAGCCTTACCATCAGCAATAAAACTCGTGATTCAAGTCTTATGAATCTCATCTATACAATAAAAATTATGAATGTATGCTAACTATGTGGAATTTTTAGCTTATATTCTTTAATTTCTTGGCGTACCACCACAAATGAAAGTAATTATCAATAAACATTAGTATTATTACATTACTGTAAATAACTGTCTACCATTCAGTTACTTTTGCGCCATTTGCAGCAGGTAGCTTCATGGCTATGCTCCTCAGATCCAACATTTCAGACAAGTGTTATCAGCCTCTCTCATCCCTGGTGGTACTTTGTGAGAAGTTTAGCTTAACTCTTCCTCGAATGTAAACCCATACATACCCCATCCGGTTGAAACCTGTTAACCCACTAGACAACCACTCGTTTATTTATACAGGTACTGTCAGACGTACTAAATATTTTCCTGGGTACCCTGGACACTCTGGTTTTTCACTCGGTGTATATTATGAGTTGGTAGAAGTAATCGAGAGTGTGAACGGAACAGAAAATAATACCTCTATATTTTGCATGTAGTTTAAATTGTTAGTACGAAAAAAAATATTAGCTCTGGTGAAGAAATTTCATTAACGTACCGCATCCCGTTGACGTACACAGGTGCCCGAGTGTTTTGTCACTGTGACTTCCGTTAAAGCTTATAAATGCACTGCAATTGCAAGGTCCGTCATTTGCACATTTTTCAAATTTTGCCCATGTATATGCACCACTTGGTGCATATACATGGGACACCTTCCTCTACCTGAGGCCAGCCTGGGACAATGCCTTACCCCGTGTGACCTCCCCCACACACCATTGTCTCAGCAACTCACCTGTTCCCAGTGACATGGCCAGTAAAGACATGTCATGCCACGGTATGAAATTCAAGGCCAGAGTGATTCCCCTGTCGATGACAACGTGGAGGACAAAGATTACATAGCATTAGAGGAAGAAACAGTCAGAAGTGATGATATTACTGTATCCAGCAGCTTAAGTTTTTACGTTTTTTTATTTACATGTATTTTTGCAGTTCCTTATTATACGACTGCCTTAGAGCTGAATACTTGCATACTGCTTTTTTAAGTGCCTTAAATATCGCTTGGCAATCATTAAAAAATAATACTGGATTGAATAAAACAACGTATTATGTGATTTACAACAATTTTACTATTAATATTTTGTGAAACTGTAGACATCCAATCCTGTCATAGTTTTTGACATAAGTTTTGAAAGATGTTTCATCACTGCCGTGAAGTCTTTAATGATGACCCTGATCCTGCTGTATTGTATTATGGTTTCTATCGCTTTTAAGGTGATTCAGGTCATAAAATTTATGACAGTATTAAAATAGATGTCTGTTCTTCAGTCAAAGAAAGACTTCAAGCAAGAGATCAGATGCTCCACACACAAGATAACAGTGGCAGAAAAGAGGCCCACACTCAGCACAACGAACATACCCTGCAACAGATACGTACAGTAAATATATATATATATATATATATATATATATATATATATATATATATATATATATATATATATATATATATATACAATGACCACACATTTTATGTTATATAAGATAGCTTGATGCAGTTATGCCTATTTCTTCCTTCACCTTTATCATTCTTTTTCTGTGTCTCCCCTCCTCTTTTCCTATTTCCCCAACCTTCCAGTCACTTCTTATTACCCTTCTTTCCACTCCAGGTGGCTCTACTTTGAATGACAATTTTAATGGGTACCTATATCCCAGAAATTGTTTAAAAGGAGAGGTTGGATGAAATTTGTGAAAATTATCGAAAATCAGTTTTAAAAAAATATGTACATTCAGGCTGGCATTCTAAACAGTTTTGTCATGTATTACCACAATTCGTCAACTTTTGTAGGAGTCATGAGCATTTTTGTATGGGTAATTACCCAGGTCGAGAACATGGGGCAGCAAGCGCAGCATGGATGCTATTAGTATTTTTCTCCCCCCCAAAAAAACACGTTTTTTTTTCAAGATTTTAAATGATTATTATCATGTAGAGGGGCAAACAAAGAAGGTTTGCATCTCAAATGACAATCATGGACCACAACTGTGGGTATGAATCATTTTTACTTCTGGATCTTGGTATCACGGGGTTTTGTGTTTTTTTACATTAAATAATAATTTAAAATGTCACTTGAAAATATGGTCAATGAACTGACTTGTGAAAATCAAGCAATGATTACTTTATGCCGGCTTACTTCGCCGATTCTCTAAGGACGAGAATTTATA
This sequence comes from Coenobita brevimanus, assembly GCF_032717465.1. Taxonomy (NCBI): domain Eukaryota; kingdom Metazoa; phylum Arthropoda; class Malacostraca; order Decapoda; family Coenobitidae; genus Coenobita; species Coenobita brevimanus. Next base: position 6,683,398 of record NC_136993.1, on the reverse strand, counting down.
AACATTCTCAACAGTACACAGCAGAGACTAATTACTCACGAGTGCTGTTTGTAGTAGTTAGTCTCTCGAGAAAGTGACTTCACCCCTGAGAATCAATAACTAATACTAACAGTAATAAGCAGGTTCTTGCCGGTGCATTAACTCCTGGTTGCACAACGGATTTTAAGCTTAATTCAAAAAGACTGGCCTAAGTACCAGTTATGAATAACGCAAAGCGTTTATGCAAACTAGGAGCTGCAACTAGAAGAAGCTTAATGTGGAGAAATAAAGCACGAGTTTACATTAAGCTCAAGTAAAAGAATTGTAATTTGTTAATTACAGTGAAATAAATTTACGTTACATGTTTCAAAATGAATTCAAAATAACAAAGAGAATACACTCACTCGCTCACTCACAAGCTAAACTAAACTCTTAAGCCTAAGAAAAACGAAAAGAAATACTGGTCACTAGTGGGGGGCTAAGCGGAAACTCGGCGTTGGTGCTTAGGACGGATGCAGCACACGCTAAACCCCTCATCTATTCACCGTCTAGGTGGAAATTCAGGAACTCACTGGACAACGGTGGCACTGCTCCACACTGGGCCCAAACGATCCTGTTTTCACGATGCCCTAACCCTGACTGAACTCACACAAGCGAGGCAAGGGCTGGGGCAGCACCCGGTAACTGCCAATGGAAATCATGAGCGAAACATGCCCACAATAAATCACTCAGCGAAGGCACCAATGTCGCGGGCAAGGACAATCACTTATGAAACAGTGAAAATTGCTCTCAAAACACTCCCGATCGGGTGAATACATTGACAGTTTAACTGAGTGACAAACAGTGGAAATTCCACTAGAATTAGTGGTTTTCCACCAAAGCTCAATGTTACTAGTTTGTTTAGATACAAAATCGCGCCAATTCGTGACATTATGCCCCATCAAAATCAAATTTTTTTTTCCCTTCAGGAAAAAAAAAAAAGTCAATTTCCATACATATACATCCTGACTCAGTCACACAAGATTCACACTGTGGTGTGTGTGCTATCCTGCTACAGGAGAAAGTCACAGTCGCCAGTGAGCAAAAAAAAAAAAAACTCGTATTTACGTTCATAGAAGCAAGCTTGAGGAAAAAACTCCGAGACGATGGTGAAAAATCCTGTACTCAGGTCAAACTGAGCAAAAAGTTCGCTACATTTACATTATTGTTATGTAGCGTGATGTATGTAATACACGGTGTAGGTGTGACAGTTGTGGTGTAACTGTACCTACATGTAAAATGATATAATACAAGTCAATAGTAAATAATGACGACGAGGCAGAAGAGAAGGGACGGCAGCATGTGACAGGGACGACCAGCTGATCTGCATGACAATGCTGCACGCGCCAGCTGCACCTGCGAAAGGAATCAAGGTGGAGCATCAAAAGTGTCATTTCTCTCTCTCTCTGCCTAGCAATCAGTACTTATGTTTATTATTAACCAGGAAACATAGTCTTTGGATTTATAAATCTCTCAGAACACTTGTAGTTTACTGATTAACCTAGCATTATTAACCAGGAAACGTGCCAGTTCTTGAATTTACAAATCTCTGAGAACGGGCAGTTTACTAGTTAACCTGACTCTACACTTACATTAAATTACAGGGTAGCTGAGAATCCCTACGCAATCTCGGGCAGGTCACATTTTAACACCAACTGTGGGTGTGAACACTCATGTGGATAATGTGCATCCTCTGGGAATCCTATCGAGAAGGCCCACAGCTCGAGACGTTCCACAAGGTAATTCATACACAGCCTCGGATTGTCCCTACGGGGTTCTCAAACTTCCCCCTTAATCTACGGTTCATATGCATGTACAGGCCCTGGACATATGTCCTGTGGGCCAATGGGGGAGACGTCGGGTCTGCACCCACATTACCACTGCCATGTCTCTCAACTGCTTCAGAGATAATGGGTGTGGATTCAAACGGCGCAGGAAGGACATGTCCCTGATTAGTGGTACGTGGACACACATTGCAGGAACGCACAACGCTATCTATTTCTCGTCCCATCCCTAGCCAGAAAAAGTCAGCAAAGATACGGCCCTGGGTTTTCCTTTTGCCCATGTGACCTCCTGAGGCTGAACAATGACCCCATTCTAACACTGCTTGGCGGTACTTAGCAGGAATGACAAACTGCAGTCGAACCTCGCCCTGGGGTGTTCGTGACTCACGGTACAGCCGTCCTTGTTTACGAAGGAACTTGGCTTGACCTCCCCGTGAATACGTTATCACTACCTTTTTGTTTCTTCCGCATGGCAGCAAGTGTCGGGTCAGAATGTTGTTCTTGAACAACAACTTGGCTACACATCAGATCTTGCGGCAATTCAATGGTCACTGGGGTGACACAGTTTGGAGCCTCAGCCATGGCTCGTGTTACTGCAGCCGAAGTCTGAGTAGCATCATCTTCAGTGCAACTATGCTTGGCACTGGGAATATTGCCTATTATTAGGTCAAATAAAGGTTCTGGCATGACAACTGCGACTGTCATACCAGTGTAAAATGGAGATGCCACCTGGATACGTGCCTCAGGGAACAATCTCACTGATCTATCAATAAGGTTAGCTTGGATCTGTCGACCTGTGTACTCCTCAGGCTGAACTAGACTCTGCCTGACAGAGCAACCTGAGGAACCATTGTCTCTCAGGACTTTCACAGGAATGTCTCCCACAAACCCTGGCTGAACAAGGAAGGCACTGTCGCCTGTGGGAGAGCCTGTGGAGGAAGCAGTCAGCCACTGATGAGGCTGCTGAATAAATGATGCAGCAAACATGGTGCCCTGTGAACTAGATACTTGAGGGGTTGTACTCACTGTCTGCGGAGACAGAGCATTGACCTCCTGTGGAGGAGTGTTCACTGTTGCCGGGGGACTAGTGAACTGCTAGGGACAACACCACCTTGCTGCTTTTGAGGAATGAAGGCTGCGTTTGCCTCCTGCCTCCAATACACTGGGGCTGGTGCTGAAAAGGGTAGTCCCGGTCTTTGATTGCGTGGCTGATACTGCTGCTGGTTAGGGTTCTTGTTGTACCACTTCCACTCAGGTTTTTGAGTGTTCTGCCCCTGGTCCTTCTTCTGCGGTTTTGGACCTTGGCCATTATTCTGAGAACGGCCTTGTTGCTGGGATTCAGTCTGAGACGGTTTCCTAGATTTATCAGCCTTCCTGTTCCAGGTATGCTGCTTGCGAGTTTGATACCCGTATGCAGTGAAGTATGCATCAGCCTTCTCCACCATTTGGCTGGCATCCCTTACCTGGCAGATCTTAAGCTGAGCCATAAGTTCGGCAGGCCACGACTTTTTTAGCTGCGTACGCAGCATAAGGTCAATTATCCCCTCACGCATGGAAGGAGTTTCATCTATCTCCATCCACTCATCTAAGTAAGCAGTAAGCCGGTCAAGAAACCAAACGGCAGTCTCGTTTTCCTGTAAATGCGCCCTCATGAACTGACTCTTGGCGGCGTCAACTGTGAGACCATACGCTTTGATGAGTGTGGCCTTCATCATCTCATACGTGAGATTGTCCCCACGAATTCTGTGGAGAATATCGAGGGCAGGGCCCTCAAACAGACTAAGAAACTGAAGCTGCTTAGCTGCCTCATCCAGTTGGTAAAGCTGAGCCATGTCTTCAAAACAAGCTGTGTATGGCTTGATTCGCTCGCCTTCCTTGTATGGAGGAAGCTTGATGTGTGGGGTCACCAAAACATGTGCAGGGATAGCGCTCGTGGAGCTTGGGCCAGCTGCACCAGATGTGTCTGAAGCTAAGGAATCTCGCTTGAGCTTCAACATTTCAAGTTTTTCGCGTGCCTCACGCTCGGCACGTTCGTGTTCTCGTTGTTCTCGCTCACATACACGTTCTCTCTCTCGTTGTTCTCGCTCACATACACGTTCTCTCTCTCGTTGTTCTCGCTCACATACACGTTCTCTCTCTCGTTGTTCTCGCTCGTATTCGCATTGTTCTCGCTCTTGTACTAACTCGAGTTCGTGCTGTTTATGCTCGTATTCGCATTGTTGTCACTCGCGTTCACGTTCTCTGTCACGTTCTTCACAAGCATCTTCCTCATGTTGTTGCTCGTAACTAAACGGAGAGAGGACATAGTCCTTAATTTTCTAGGGGTCAGTAAGCCCCATATCTTTAGCTTCCTGTACACAGACGTTGGTAGACATGATGCTAACTCAGTCTGAGTGAACCAAAGACTAAGTACTGACTGCTGTTTTGCAGAGAAAGATGCAATGATGTCCTGATCTAACATATCCTGTACTATCTCATATGTTTGCTGTTGCAAGCTGTGTGGTAGTCTATATGCTGGGACATAAACTGGTTCAATCTGATGTCTTACCATATCAGTTTTGTTCATAAGGTTCGCTAGGTAAGGCCACAATATCTTATAGGTCTACAAAACACTGACTAATTGCTTTTTATACTGGGGATAATCACATGACTCTACAGCTCTGGACAGAAATTCGCGGTACAGTCGAGGTGAAGGGTGATCTGGCCATCTCAGTCTTACTCTGTCACTCTCTGGGACCACAGCCAGTATACATACTGGCACCTGAGTAGTTTAATATAAATTATCATAATTTTGAACAGATTGGATATCATAATTATCGAGTCTTACATAACTACGTAAGGGGTGCGTCTTAACGTTCCTATATCTATCTATCTATCTATCTATCGATAGATAGATATATAGATATAGATATATATACTGTATGTTAAGTATAAACAAGATATTAATATCCTGAGTTTCGCATGGGACATAAGCTTAACCAATGCACGCACGACACAGCAAGAATGGGCGATGATCATGGTGTAACGAGACGTGGAAAATAACCTCATGAAGAGAGCACACTGATGCTCCAACATCGAAGGCGAGAGAGAGAGAGAGAGAGAGAGAGAGAGAGGAGGGGGGGGGGATCGGGGAATGTGGTGGGGATGAAGTGGTAAGCTATGGGGGACAGAGGGATCTGGCACTGTGACGGGGGAGGGGGGGCGAAAATGGACAGGAAAGGGGGGAAAAACAAATTTTGTTGCATAATATTATTATTTACTATTAGTGCTCACTTGGTAAAACGGATTGAGAAAACGTGCATATTTCTGTTATGTAAGGGATCTCCTGATGAATGACAACGTTGAGTTATTAAGAATCCTGTTCACAGTCTCACAGAGATGACTCAGTGACCATTGCCAATTGGTCGCATCCAAATATTCGTAATGACATATTCATGTCGGACCACATCCCATCCCCAACCGTCTAAAGATAATATATATATATATATATATATATATATATATATATATATATATATATATATATATATATATATATATATATATGTAGATAGATTGATAGATATCTGTGTGTGTAGTGGTCTGTGTGTGTCTGGCTCTGTGTGTTTGTGTGGGTGTAGGTGTGTGTTCAACATCAGTGACACACAATGTTGAAACTAAAAGATAAAAACAAGAAAAAAATAATGTGCAACGGCAACCTCTCTTTAATATTAACATAAAGTATTTGTGACTCTTTCAGGAAAATTAATCATACCTGCTGCTCATTGTATACTGCAATCGACTCAGTGTTGTCTCAATAATAGTTAATATCATCACGATAAATATAATGCAAATCATATAGTATTTATTGTTATATCTCTCAGAATCAATATTGCATTATTTTGTACGTGTTATACATATGTGGTGTCATTGTCTGCTACAATTATATCAGTTCGATCAGGCTAGGTGCATCGTGTGCAATGTGTATATTCTAGTGTAAACCTCTGTAGATAAATAAGATTCTAAATCATCATCATCATCACCATCTCATCTTCATCATAATGCTATTACTGCAATTACTCCCGATTTGTGCTATCATTATAAACTCATGTAAAACATATTCATAACCATCAACGTCTGTCTTTCCTATCCAATTTCATATCTCTGCTCACACAACTACTGGTGGTGTAGTGATTTCGTGAAACATATTCTGGCAGATACGATATCGTCTTATTTTTAAATAAAACACATATATTCCTGTATTATGACTAAAATGATAAATAATTACTGTCGTCAAACTGATACTGTCTTCCCCTGCTGGACAAGGGTTATGTAACTTCAAAATGGTCGTTAATTGGTGGAGAAAGGTTATGTGATATGGTAATGTTCATTAGATCATTCATTAGTTACCTGTTCCACCGAGCTGGGTCACGAATCATCTGTGTCAGACGGTGAACTAGATATTAAATAACCCAACGTCATCATTCATCACGAGACCCCTCAACTAACAGTAATTTACAAGTTTTCTCAATCTGTTTTACCAAGTGAGCCTATTAGTAAACATGATACTAAGCAATCAATATTCGTTTCTCTATTTTTCATGCCCATTTTCACCCCTTCCCCCTCACAATCCCAGATCATTCCCCCATACCCTACCACTTCACCCACCACCACAACCTCAGATCTCCCCCCCCCTCTCTCTCTCTCTCTCTCTCTCTCTCTCTCTCTTTCCTTCCCTGTTGGAGAGCCTGTTTGCGTTGTTCGTAAGGTTGTTTTCCACGGCTCGCTATACTATGATCATCGCCCATTCTTGCAGTGTCGTGTGTCCGTTGGTTAAACGTATGTCCCATGCGAAACTCAATATATTAATATCTTACATACAGTTATGATATATATATATATATATATATATATATATATATATATATATATATATATATATATATATATATATATATATATCCTTGGGTGGGAAAGGAGGTCCGGATGATGATGATGATGAATGATATATATATATATATATATATATATATATATATATATATATATATATATATATATATATATATATATATATATATATATATATATGAACGTTAAAATGCACCCCTTACGTAAGTAAGACTCGATATGATGTCCAGGCTATTCAAAGTTATGACCATTTATATCAAACTACTCAGGTGCTCGTCTATATACTGCCTGCTGTCCCAGAGAGTGACCCGCGGTCCAGTAAGCCTGTGCACCCGTCACCTCTAGTGTACGGCGAATTTCTGTCTGGAGCTGTACAAGTAAGGCAAGGTCAGTTGAAAGAGGGGTAGTAGGATCCTTAGTTAATGGTATTTACCCCAGGTTGCTTGTCATCATCATCATCATCATCTTTAGTAGACCCAGAGAATGATACATCCTGGCACACTTACTGCCTATGGGTAGATCAGGACATTCCGAATATTTGTACCACTTTTTAAGTTTTAGTGGGGCGTTTATAACATTCAAAAGGTAAAGATAACAAAATTTAAGTTACACCATTCACACAGCACGTCTCAGGCAATTTTAGTGCATCCACTTCTTCTTTCACACCAACAACACGGACAGAGACTCTGATGACTTCATGCCGCTACAAAGTTGTTCACTGTTTTGTTACTGTTCACTTCATCTCTGCATGTTGCAGAATAACATCCAGACTGTTTGAGGTATTTTGGTGAGACGTAAATGAGTCAACCACTGTGTTAGAGGGGATGTCTTGAAAAGTTAGTGAATGCTCCTCCTTACTTTCAATTAGTGGCGGAGGGGTCATAGTAAAGTGAGTGATTGAATTTACTTGTGAGAGAACAGGATGTGGGTAATTCATGCCAGACACAGAAAGCCCCTGTACTCTAGTACCACCACAAGCAGGTATTAGTTCAATAGAATGTTTAGCCTTGGTGTCTATGCCTGTTAATATATCTGCAGGATATTGTGGATTGTTTGTGACATGAAACTCTGCTGTGAAGGGGTTTAATAATTCGCATAGTTGTATCTCTATATTTACCTTGCCTCTCACGTGAAATTTTATTCCTGTGATTCACAACAGAGACGAATGTCAGGCGGTTCCAGGATACAGACCCTTTTAATCGTTCCCCTAATGATGTTTAGGGAGGATTCTGTTTTCGAATTCACCATTGACCCAGAGTCCATGAAAAATTATATTGGGACTCATTCACTTTTACCCAGACTAACCATACCTAAACGAGTGAGGGTCAATCTGGCGACTTGGGAGCTGATGGTCATCCATCGTTATGTGAGATTTGTCCGAAACGTGTGTCTTCTTTCCCCGACGGACGTCTTGCAAGTAACGACATTCACCAATGGTGTGACCAGTCGAGTCTTTATGATACTTGCAATAAGCATGGCTGTGTTGCAAAGATGTAAGCTGTTGCCACTCCCGACGGGTTCGCCCCTGTATGCGATAACAGCTCGATTCACGATGACCAAAAACACCACAATGCCAGCACTCACTTGTGGATTGTTGGCCCAGACGCATAATTGACGGGTGAAACTGCTGGCCCCGATGCACAATTTACTGGTCACAGCCAGCTGCAGGCGATCGGAAATTGTGAGTAAGAGCGAACATTGTTAGTGGCACCCCTGGTAGCCGGCCACACTCCGTTGAGACGTGAGGGGTTTGTATAGTCCTTATAGTTTCGTATGTAGTGTGAGTGGTTGTGGCGTGAATATCCACCTGACGAGTGACGTCTGACCTAATCTTTCATCTATCTCCTTTGAAAACTCTGTGCCTGGTTTGAATACAATTTGTAAAGTAGTTTCTAATTGCCTTTGATCCAGCCAATTGATAAATATAAGGTAATCCATTAAATGACCAAAATCTTTTAATTTGATAACATCATCCTCACCGACATGAGTTATCCATGATGTTTCCTGCAACAGCCGGCCTATCTCAGAACTGGTAGTATTCGCTACAGCGGCTGCATCATATAATGTGGCTTCTCTAACCGGAATTCACATATCTTCCCTCATGTGTTTAAGGAGAATGGAGAAAGCAATAAGGGAACCCGCTTAAGAATGAGAACAACAAAACTATATTTACTTCTTGCAAAATTCATCAAATGTTTTAAAACTGTCAAAGTAGCCAGATCGTAACCCATCACCCATGCGCGAGAAGAGATCTTAAATGGTTCGGTATTTAATTGCCGATTGTCTATGTCTGTGTTGACTTCATGCAGGAAATCGAATATTGATATGGAACTATCTTCAGCGGTGAATTAACCCGCCCTGTCCCGACCACTTTTTCACAGCTGGTACCCCCCAATCCCGACCATTTTTGGACCCAAATTTTTTTTGCTAAAACTTTCGCTTTTGGTCAGAAACAATGGTCAATCACCAAGAAAGTGTTCACCGGGGTCCATAAGTGGCCTAAACAGGTATACCTTCGTCACACCTGGTACCGTGTTCTCTGTAGGTGGTCTGAGGCTCTCACGTTTTCTATGGTATTATAAGTCTGGGAAACCAATGAAAGTAAGTAGATATGTATTTATTACAAACATAAAAACATGTGATACAAGAGTAAATTGGATTTTATACAAAAACAGAGGTGAAATAAGTATTGTACCATTGTGCGAACCGAGTGAAATCGGCTAGACTGGTCACGATGAATCGCTAACATTGCTGAATCATGATACATATCATTGTTTCTACTTACATAATACATCTCCAATAACATTATACCATTTTACATTTTATTGAACTGTTTTTACGTATTCACAGGCCTTTTGATAACATTTAGCGTAATGTTAGCGCTTATTTATGTAGTGAGTGAACTCGCTGTGACTGTTGTTTCAACTCGTATTGTGTTTTTTCAACTTACATAATACTTTCCTAATAACATTATACACTTTTCCACTTTAGAGAACTGTTTTGAGATAGTTTCGGGCCTTACGTAAATATTTAGCATAATAATGGCGCATAATAACACAGAGGGTGAAGTCGCTATGAGTATTATTTCAACTTACAACCTATTTTTGTACTTATATAATACTTCTCCACTAACATTACACATGGTTCCACTTGATATAATTACTGTCACATAATTGGAGACCTTACTATTCTACTGAGCGTCATATTATCGCATATTTACACAGTGAGTGTTATCGCGATATCTTTTGTTTCATCTTACACTAGTATTCAACTTATAAATTACTTTCCTACTAACATTACACCCTTTTCCACTTTATATCATTCCTATCACATACTTACAGACCAGAATGTTCTACTGAGCGTAATATTTTCGCAGATTTACACAGTGGGTGTACTCGTGACATCAATTGTTACAACTTCCACTATTTTTCAACTTATACATTACTTTCCTGCTAACATTACACCCGTTTCCACTTTATATTCTTGTTATCACATATTTACTGACCAGAGTGTTATACTGAGCATCATATTTTCGCAGATTTACACAGTGGGTGTAGTTTTGATATCACTTCTTTCAACTTACACTATTTCTCAACTTATACATTACTTTCCTGCAAACATTACACCCGTTTCAACTTTATATAAGACTTAGCACATACTGACTGGCCTTACCATTATACTGAGCGTCATATCGCCATCCCACACAGTTTCAGTAGTGTAGGAAGTTATGGTACTCTCTGAAACATGGCTGAAGGCACAACGCAACATTGGTGGTGGTGGGGGAGGTTGGGGAGGTGGAGAGCGGCGCCTTTCATCACTCGCACTTCTCTTCCCTCTCCCTTTTCCTTTACCCTTTCCCTTCCCTTTCCTTCCTTTCCCCACATCCTGGGGCTGTGGGGAGGAAGTTTGGGAATATTGTGTGGCGAAAGACGTGCTGGGGAGTGGCTCCACCTCCTCTCCCCTAGGCCTACATGCACCACGTGCTCGTGCTGCCTGCCTCACACCACTTTCCCTTTCACCCCGCGCTCCCGCCACACCACTTTCCCTCTCACCCCGCACTCCCACCACACCACTTTCGCCTTCCCCAGACAAAACACTAGGACCATACCTTATTTGCCTTCTCGTCCCACCTTCTGATCCTCGGGGTGAGATTTTTTCCTTCCCTGACCACGAGGCAACATCACGTCCTAAGCCGTCGTCATCGTCATCGTCCTCATCCTCATCCTAATCAGAATCTCTCTCTAGGGGATGGAGAGAGGTCTGTGCAGGTGGTTTGGGTGCAGGCTGGCCTTCCCTTGCCTTACGATATGTGACATACAGCTTTTTCCGGGGCGAAGGGACCTCCTCATCATTGCTTGTTATTTCCTCCTCAGGCAGCACATAATCTCGATCCACCACATCATCAAGTGGAGAATCACTATCTCCAGTGAAGGCATCCAGGGCAGATTGTATTTCGTCGTCTGAGAGACCATTACGCGCCATGTATGACCTGGGTCACTGCTAACAGGTGAGTGACCGAGACAATGGCGAGCGCGGGTCACGCGGGGTCTGGGACGCTGCCCGCCTGGCGGCAGGTAGGGGAGGCTTGGGTAGGTGGGCGAATCGAAAATCTCACGCGAATTTTGAAAATTGTGGAAATTATGAACCTTGCAATTGCAGGACGTTAAAGCACGTCGACGGGATTGGCAGTGACAAAACGTGAGGACGTGGAAGAACGTCGACGGGACGCCGCGGGTTAAGGGTGGTTCATATCATCCAAGAAAATGGTGCATGGAGGGGGCACTTGGGTTGCCACCGCTGTGGGAGTTTGAGATAACAAGGTTGTGGAAGTAGTCACCATATTGAGTGGAGTGTGTGGGAGAACGCGGCAGGTAGGGCAGTTGTAATGGTGTGTGATGGCGTTGGCGGTGCGGTAGTTGTTGCAGGAAGAGATGAAAGAGGTAGTGATGACTGTGACTGAAGATCTAGACAGTCAATTCGGGAAGGAGTAGTATGAATATCTGGGTTAAAATTATCTGGATTTTCTACAACGGTAGTAGGGGTAGTAGTAGTAGTAGATATGGTAGCAACAGTATCAGTAATAGTGGGAGTAGTAAGAGTAGTTGAGTGAGATTTCGTGTAAGATTTGCCGCTACAGAGGAATGTTACTGCATTATTATCAACGCAATCATCATCTTCGCTCTTATCTCTTTTCGCCTGTCGAATGGGAGAGAGATCAACTCTAGGAAAGTGGCTCATGAATGGAAAGGGGGTTTGAACAGGAGAGAGAGGGAGAAAAATAAAAAAAAATACAATTGAAATTATGATCAGGCCAAAGCGAGATTCTCCAGGTGCTTGAAGATGCAGAAGTGGATGTATGTGGAATAACTGAGATAAAATGGAGAGGTGACACTGTGAGAGAATGGGAGTTTGGACGGGGTATATATAGGTGAGAAAGAGAGGGCAAAAGAAGGAGTTTGTACTGTTGTATGCAAGAGACGGAAGGAGAATATAAGAGAATATGGATCCGTAGGCTCAAGGATTGTGCGAGTAAGATTAAAAGTTGGACTACAGATGTGGGTGATTGTGTGTGTGTGTGTGTATGTGCCAATACAAGATCGTGAAAGGAGAGTGAAAGAAGTATTCTGGGCAAATGTGGAAGAGTTCATGGAAAAGTTTTAAAGGAATGAGAGAGTGTATTTGATTGGAGATATGAATGGAAAAGTAGGGAATGTGAAGGTGGATGGAGTAGTTGGTGAGTGGGGTGTGCCTGCAGAAGTGGATGAGAAAGGCAATGCTCTAGTGGACATTTATGCAGGGAAGGGGTTGGCAATAGCCAGTACCCTCTTTAGACACACAATGATCCACAGGTATACATGGTGCGTGATGAGAAGGGAGGGTGGTGAACTGAATGAATGAAAGGCAATGATCGATTATGTGTGTGTGGACGATAGAATGAGAAGGTATGTCATGGATGCAAGAGCATACAGAGGTTGAGGAATGGACTTTCTGACCACCACTTGGTGGTGGAGGAAGTCAAGGTTCAAATGAAATGGAGAAGGAGAAAGGAAGGACAGGAGGAAGTACTCCATACAAGGAGGGTTGAACGGTTGAAGAGGATGGTAAAAAGGCAGAATATAAGTGAGAAGTGGAGGAGCAACTGGGTAAATATGATTTGGACCAGATGGGGGACATGGAAGGTGTGTGCAAGATATTCACAGAAAAAATCTGTGCAGCATGTGAGGTGTGTGGGGTGAAGAAAAGACGAAAGGGAGTGCAAGGAACAGCATGGTGAAATGAAGAGGTGAGACAGGCTGTAGCGCAAAAGAAGAAAGCATATAATGAGTGGATTAGAAACTAGGGCATACAGGAAGTTGAGAGACAGAAGAGAGACTTATATGTAGAGAGGAAGAGAGAGGTGAAAAGATTAGTAAGAGAGAGTAAGAAGAGTGTGGATGGGGAATATGGGAGGAATTTTAGTGTAAAGTGGAGGGAATGTTAGAAAATGTTCCGGAAAGAGGTAAGATACTTAGACAGGGTAATAAAGAAATAAGTCGGGGAGTGAAAGAAAAAAATTGTATACTGCTAGTGGAGAAGGGAGAAAATGTGAGCAGATGGAGAGAACACTTTAAGGAATTGTTGAACATAGAAAATGAACGTAATGCGAGTATAAGTGGCTGGGGAACGGCTAGGATGAGGAAAGGGGTGAAAAGACACGAAGGAATCATAGGATGGAAGTAGTGGAAGCAATGAAGAAAGTCAAAATAGGGAAAGCCCCAGGAATTGATGGAGAGTGTGGGGATATTATGAAAGAAGAGGGAGACACAGTAGTAGAATGGATATGAAATATCTGCAGATTGGCCTGGGAGGAAGGAAGTGTCTGGGAGTTTGGGAAGTCAGGTATAATTATTCCCCTGTACAAAGGAAAAGGGGAAAAATGAAGTGTGTGTCCAGACACTCCATGGCTACTCAATATTTTTTTTTTGTATGTGTGTGTGTGTGTGTGTGTGTGTGTGTGTGTGTTGTGTGTGTGTGTGTGTGTGTGTGTGTGTGTGTGTGTGTGTGTGTGCGTGCGCGCGCGTGCGCGCGCAGGCTTCACCCATAACTCGAAATGAGATGTTAAAAATGGCATTTTGTTCTTACTGATACCAGGCGATTTTATCCACATTAGGAAGCATATGAAAACACGGAGGGATAAATAAAGACTATCTATAACTTGTCCTGTTCGAATATTCTGCGGTATACTGTAGATTATCTGAATATGTCCAAAACAATAAGAAGAAAAAAAATGAAGTAAACTGATTGAAGGAACTGAAGATCTGCCACATTACATACTGTTTTGGTATTGACAAGTGACTGAGAATAGTAAAAGTACATTTGGATGTAAATCAGCAGGTATATATTATTCCCTAAACTGATGAACTTATTGATTTCATATGGAACACACACATGACTCTGAAATTTTTAAAGGTAAGTTAGACCTGTGATTATGGATGAGCATTAATTTTCACATACATATAAATTCAGTTGGGGTAACAAGTCAGAGGTTTATGCCTGTATATATGCATTTTTACATGTTTTCCAGTGCTATCATGTTGCTGCTAATGTGTACGTTTCGCTCATAGCATAATATAGTGTACACTACATCACCAACCGCCTCAAGTGTTCATAAGAGGGTCGAGAGCTCCCTTTAAGTGAAAATAGATTACTTGATTTTTTGTATCTGTGTATGGCCATTATTGTATACGTTCTGACTGAACACACTAGCAGACAAAGTTGTAGAGTATGTACTCATCGTGATTATGTAAGTAAATTTGGTTAATAGGATATTAAACATACTGATATTCATTAATAAAATAACATTATCCATGCAATATATCACATAGTATCTACGTACCCAGAGATTGGTTAATGACAGAGAAGTGTTGACGAGAACTTTCTTGGGCAAACTGACACACTGTGTAGAGTTAGGTAAATTCTCAGTCCCGTATCTATATAGCCCCGACTCAGTCAAACCGAACACCCTGGAGGAATAAGATATATGAAAGTACATATTATGAACGCTTGACAAATATTGTATCCGAACAGCTTTGTACGACACAAAAGTTAATGAGCTCTGTTGATTTTGGTTACCTGTGCATGGTTGGTTTGCCTAAGTAATTCCGTGACTGTACATGGAGCTCGGTCATATGGTGAACTGGCAATTACGAAGATGAATATTTAATGCTTGTGCTATCATTAAAGGGTAGATTTTATAGATTTCGCTCACTGTCACGTTTTGGATAAAAAATGCTTATATTGTTGATAAATGTACAGAAAAAATGGTTATACGACACAAGAAATAAATGATTAAATGAAGAATTAGTTTATCCTTGCTCCCTCCAGACGCTTCTTTTCGGGACACTAAATTTAAAATTCTTTGGGAATCTGAATACGACAGTCTGGACATACGAAGAATATAATAAACATCCTCATAGTAAAATGGTTAGAAAAAGTAGATCTTTGTTTGGAACATGAATACAAAAATCTAAAACTATCAACTTTTTAGAGGACACGAGTTACCCTAAACCGAAAAATTTTAACATGAATTCTATAGACTTACCTCAGTCCAACTGCTCCAATCTAGTTAATATCACATTCTCTGGCGTTTGGTATTTTCATGTCTTTCTCATTTATTTTTCATATTTTCCACTCAGTATAGCGCTATGACTCTAGTCTTCTCAGTTCTCCTCAACTGCACTCTCCCTGCGGCAGTCAATGGTCAGACAACCCCACTTCCTACTCTATCATCACACTCTTATCTACCAAACGTTCTCAGAAGACATAGTCAACATCGTTTTTTTCTTATTCAAATCGCCTCCTTTCTCTATATGCAATGCACATTATTGCATTGCACTCCAATTTGTTATTATTATTATTAAAATATGTGTGCACAATTTTTTCCCTGTTACTGTTAATGTGATATTAAGCTCCAGACGTTAATGCGAATGGAGCATCATGAGGCAATAGATCTTATACCTAAATCAGAGTAACTGTATATTGACTCTGACAGCATAAACAATGAAGAAACATGTCATAATGTAATTGTGATGGATATCCAATCAGTAATTCCGCATGTCACTAGAATAACCCCTTCATACGTTCCAAAACACTCATTAATATGTGTTATTTATGCGTTTGTCCAGTCATTCTCGGATAAGTAAGTTCCACAATCTATATGGTAAACACACTATAAATAGTTCTCCAGATACTATTCTTATACCAAAGTCGGTCAGTACACATTCCCACCTTAGGTCTTCACATCCTTACAATGCATTTTATCCTTCAAAATACTACCAATGTCTCAAATTACTCTTTTCATCAAAGGTGATCTTTTCTATATTTCACATTCATTTTTTTATGTAGACATCTCTCTCTCTCTCTCACACACACACATTTTATATATATATATATATATATATATATATATATATATATATATATATATATATATATATATATATGGTGTAGTTACCCCAGTAGTGAATGGGTGAAATAGAAGATAACATGATAATGAAAGGAGAGAGAAGCGAGCCGTTAAGAACATAAATCTTTTATCAGTTTTGTGGGCTGTAAGGGTACGAGTAACTCTAGTCCCCACGTCTATTTACTTAGCGGTCAACTTTTGCCTTCTCAACTGATAACACACCAGATGTTTTTCTCACATATTATGCAGAAAGTTCCTCTTGTCCTTGAACTGTGGGTGTGACATAATGTGGGAGGAGCAAAGTAGGGATGTTTGCCAATTAGAAGCCTAAATGGCGCTTTCGTCACGTTCTTGATGGCACACAATTGGTTCTGTGTGGAGTGTATGAGTCCCTCATTGGTAGCAGGTGCCTCTATTGTTTCTGTATGGACAGAGATTATTTTTAATACAGCCTAGTGGTTAATTAGCTGAGAAAGGCGGAGTAAGTCTCCTTTATAAGCTCCAGGAAAGTGTGAAGACACACTTTTGTCTTATTTTGTACACATATCCCTGTACACATTTTGTCATTTGTAGGCTACACATTTACTGTCACTTTACACTTTTGTCACATTGTGTTGCACATTTCCCCAACACTACTCAATACGTGACTTTGATTACAAAACACACTGTTTGTATACCATTTCCCATTTTTGGTTCACTCCTCCATTTACACTAGTGTGTGATTTATATCTGGATTTAACCTTCGAAGTCTCCACGTTTCCTCGAGCTTTATGAGTAATTAGCCTTCACTGAGTGTATTCTGGTTAGGTAAGAAATAACTTGTTTTATATTTGTATTCTGAGGCCTATATGAATCCTCCCTTTTGTAAAAAGAACCCTGGTTTCTTCCTTGGTTGTGTATGTTATAGTGTACAGTAAAATTAAGTTAGTTGTCTTGCAAACTTTATCTTATCCCTTTTGGTGCTTAATTAAGAGTTAAGAGTGCACCGTAATATACACCCCATAGCAATATATATATATATATATATATATATATATATATATATATATATATATATATATATATATATATATATATATATATATATATATATATATATATATATATATATATATATATATATATATATATATATATATATATATATATATATATATATATATATATATATATATATATATATATATATATATATATATATATATAATCTCACCAGCTGTTTGTGTGTCCACTGCAGGACCGGCCTCTCCCAACCGAAGTGGGAACTATACAGGCAATGTATCTCTACCAAGTGGTATATATATATATATATATATATATATATATATATATATATATATATATATATATATATATATATATATATATATATATATATATAAAATCTCACCAGCTGTTTGTGTGTCCACTGCAGGACCGGCCTCTCCCAACCGAAGTGGGAACGATACAGCCAATGTATCTCTACCAAGTGGTTTAGGCTGTCTAGGAGAGATTGTAAGTAGGGTGAGCAGTGCTTGTAAGTGTAACTGTAGTGCTGGAGTGGCTTTGGATGTGTGTGTAGTCTGTGAATCAAGTGTAATTGGCCCGTGCAAGCCGACTGGGTGCAAGCATACTTTATAGGATGCGACACTGGTTCAACCACAGCACCCCTTGTGTCTGCCAATGCAGTATGTGGCCTGAAGAACGCTCCCAAAGTTTATTACCCTGGCGGGGCGCGAACCCTCGTTCTTCAGTTTACGAAAACACACACTTTACCACTGTACCGCAGAGGCTCTCTCTCTCTCTCTCTCTCTCTATGTATGTATATCTATCTATCTATCTATCTGTACATATATATATATATATATATATATATATATATATATATATATATATATATATATATTATAGTGAATAGGTAGATATACAGATAGATAGATGTATAGATAGATAGATATAGATAATATTACCTTTTATTGAATGCGTGGATGAGAGGGCTAGTCTTCTGACTCATAAGCGCAATAGAATAGGGAAGAAACTTCTCTCTTGACAGGTAGAAGCTGCACTGACCTAGAAGAATATAATATGCTTCATTATGAATTATCATGATAAGGGCGTTAGCAAATTGCTGTCAATCGATGAATGCTTTTATAAGTGAAGAAAAAATCAATACTTGCTCTGAATGTTGACTGTGAGGAAAAAAACTAAGAATTCAAATGTTTGCTTGGAGTGTGAACGGTGGTGGGGCTCCTTTTGCCGTGTTTGCTCCTGACGACTCCTACTAGAATCTTAACTATTTTTCTGCTTTCATTATTATTATTATCTCAGGATCACTTATTATATCATTATATCCCTTGATATCATTCCCTATTCACCTCTTTTCCCTCAGGGCCGTATTTCCACATCCACATAATTACTCAAGGGACCTATTTTCACCTTAGACTTATTATCCTCCTTGTACCTCTCTCCTCATGAACATACCTCTTCATGAACATATTTTTGCCCATGGTGGTGGTGAAAGTCACTGTTCAAGTGAAATGGAGTAGAAAATGGGAAGGCCAGGAGGAAATTGTCCATACAAGGATGATGGAAATGGTGCAAGATGATGGAGAAAAGGCAGAATATAAGAGAAAAGTGGAAGCGTGATTGGGTCATTATGATTTGGAGTACATGGGGACGTGGAAGGTGTGTGCAAGATAATTACAGAAAAAATCTGTGCGGCATATGAGGTGGTGTGTGGGATGAAGAGAAGGCGAAAGGAGGTGCAAGGAACAGCATGGTGAAACGAAGAGGTGAGACAGGCTGTGGCACAAAAGAAGACCGCAGAACGCATATAGTGTGTGTATGAGAAACAGGGGTGTGGAAGAAGTTGAGAGACGGAAGAAAGTGTTATATGTAGAGAGGAAGAGAGACGTGAAAAGATTAGTAAGAGAGATTAAGAAGAAAGTGGATGAGGAATTTGGACGGAATTTGAGTGTAAAGTGGAGGGAATATAAGAAAATGTTCTGGAAATAGGTAAAGAAAGTTAGATAGGGTGATAAAGAAGTAAGCAAGGGAGTGAAAGATAAAAATGGTAGATTGCTAGTGGAGAAGGGAGAAAACGTGAGCAGATGAGGAGAAAACTTTAAGGAATTGTAGAACATAGATATTGAAAGTAATGAGAGTATAAGTGGCTTGGGAATGCCTGGGAGAAGGAGGGATGTGAGAAGACAGGAAGAAATCAGTAGGATGGAGGCTGTGGAAGCAATGAAGAAAGTCAGAATGGAGAAAGCCTCAGGAAATGATGAAGTGTGTGGTGAAATGCTGAAGCATTGGGGAGAGATAGTAGTAGAATGGATGTGGAAGTGTGCAGACTGGCCTGGGAGGAAGGTAGAGTCCGAGGATTGGAAGTCAAGTATCATTATTCCCCTGTACAAAGGAAAGGAAAAAAAGAAGTGTGTGGTAATCATAGTGGCATTTGTCTTCTTAGTGTAACAGAAAAAGCATATGGTAGGGTGCATACTGACAGAGTTAGGCAAATAACAGAGGAATTAGTTGGAGAAGAACAGGGAGGTTTTAAGAAGGGAAGAGGTTGTGTAGATCAGATATTCACCCTTAGGTCTCTAGTGGAAAAGTTTCTATAGAAGAGAAAGAAGTTTTATGAGACCTTCATGGATTTTGAGAAAACATATGATAAGGTGGATAGGCAAGGAATGTGGAAAGCATTAAGAATATGTGGATTAAATGGGAAATTGTTGCATGCCGTGAAGAACGTGTATGTAGGGGCTAAGAATGCAGTGCATGTGGATGGTGAACTGAATCAATTATTCTGTTTGATTGTTGGATTGAAACGGATGTGTAATGTCACAATGGTTGTTCAATCTGTATATGGTTGGGGTATATGTAAGAGGTACATGGTAGGGCAGTGAATGTTGGAGCGACCCTAATGAGGGAGCGCAGTGTTTGGAAACTCCCTGTACTGTTGTTTGCAGATGATATTGTATTGTTAATTGAAGATAAAGGGGAATTGGAAGGTTTGGTGAATGAGTTTGGGAGGGTGTGTAAGAAACGGAAACTAAAGGTGAATGTAGTTTAGAGAAAAGATATGATCTTCGAAAGAAATGAAGCCACTGAATGTACAGTGAGGCTGGATGAGGAGAAAATGGAAAATGTGAGTCCGTTTAAGTACTTGGGTTGTGTGATGAGTAAGGATGGAATTTTAAAGGATGAAGTGCTAGAAAAGGTACATCAGGGAAGAAATGTTGCTGGTTCTTTGAAAGCAGCGATAAGGAACAGGGAATTGAGCATGGAAGTAAATGTCGTTGCACGACAGTATTGTGAAAACCCTGACGAATGGAAATGAAGTTTGGACCTTGTTGGAAGGACGCAAGTCAAGAGTGAGATCAGTGGAAATGAGTTATTCGAGAAGAGCATGTGGAGTTACATGGGGAGACAGACTGACAAATGAGGAAGTAAGGGAGCATTGTGGTGTGGATGTGGCTGTGATAGAAAGCATTAGGAGAAATACAGTGAGATGGTTTGGCCATGTGAAGAGGATGGTGAGTGAGAGACTAACGAGGAGTGTATGCTAGTGAGGTGGAGGGGGGGGGAGAGGGAGGGGTAGGACGAGGATGAGATGGATGGATGAAGTTGAGAGGAATATGAATGAGGGAGATGTGAGCTGGGAGCAGGGCAGTGAAATGGCATTGCACAGGTCTCATGGAGGCGATTTGTTTGTGGCCATTCCATACGGGATTGAGGCATTTGGCAATAGAACTAGTAGTAATTGCATCTGTTTTCAAGGTGGACTAGTATTTCACAGCTCAACTAAATTATGTTTCCTAATTGATTTATTTTCCCCATGGACATTTGTTCCCCCATTCACCTATTTATTTTCTATGAGCCCATTTTTACCCCATGGATCTATTATCTGCCACATACATAGTTTCTCCACTGATCTGCTTTCTTACGAGGGTTTTTCTCCTATTGTCCTATTTTCACTCATGGACGAATGTTTTCACAACATGGAGAAACACTGCATCCACTGTGAAGCAATATACCCCCATTGACTTTTTTTGCCTTTTAAATCTTTTGTTATTCATTGGATGTATGTTTTTATAGGGATCCATTTTCCCGTGACACATCCTTTGGACCCATTTTCCTGTGTGTATCTATTACAACCGAGGAACTGTGTTACTCCATGGACCTATTTTTCCACAATCCACCCACCCCAACCATCTCAAAGACCCCAGCGCGTTTACTGCCACACCACGCCACCACGCCTAACTGCCCACCTACCCAACTCACCATGCCCACGATATCTTATTCACGCAACTCATTCAGCCCACCATGCTTAGAGTGCTTAGCCAACACAAACACCTACCCGCCTTACCTATCGATCCATCAGTCAAGCAAACAGCCACCAGTCTCCACCCGCATGATTACATGCAAGTTAACACACACACACACACACACACACACACACACACACACACACACACACACACACACACACACACACACACACACACACACACACACACACACATTTGAAGTCTTTTTTTTTAGTTTGATCAGGCTATCACGATAGCTCTGTTTAATTCATAATGGACCTTTGATAGTGCAAGGTTAAATCAAAGCTACATCCAACATATCAACTTCAAGAGCTTGCTACAAGGAAGAATAAAATCTCAGGAAATAGACTGAAATTACACACACACATAAAAAAGAGGCCATATGTAAGTAAGCGGATGTTTGTTGCTTAGTCGTCATGACTCAGACGGTGCCAGAATGTCTTGAATTGGCACTGGTCATTTCCTCTTGCCAAATCTCCTGAGAAGACTGTTTTATGTGTACACAGCAGACAATCCCTTAACCCAGTGTGGTCATGACATTGGATAACACACCAAAGAAACTCTCATACCTTTACTCCAAGTGTTTTTAGAAGAGACAGAGAGAGCTCCTAGACTCCAGGAGTGTAACGCAACTCACTCCCAATAAAGTAACCATTGTCTAGGAGACAGTGAGGTGAACCTTGCAGTAGGGTATATACAAGTTTTTTTTTGCTGTTTCTAGTCCTCTTGGGTGTCCTAATGAAGAATCTGACGGATGCCACTCTGGCACCCTTGGGCATTTGTTTTTATTAACAGAAATTCAAAATGGCGGCCGGACCATATTTATCACTGTGGTACTGTGAAGATCTAGAGGATACCTGCTTTAAATGCTATGTACAAGCTGTCACTGCTATTATAATAACGTCTATGAGTTTTATTTAACATCATACACATTCATCATGACAGTACATGGACATAGTGTGGGCAAAAAGCTACCAAAAGATATAAAAATAGCATATAACAGCAACCTAATGTATGATGCCAGCAGTGACTAACATTCATCAGTAAGTTCTCTAGACTACCCTTCACCAAAATATTTAAAATAAAGCTCTCTACACTTCACCACAATATGTAAGCTTTAAACATTTACATCCATAGCTTAAAACAGAGATCTATTCATCCAGATCGTCCTCACTGTCTGATTCAAGAGGATCATCGATCATCTGCTTAACTGTATGTTCATTGTTGCACTTGTCCTCTGTTTGGCAGCTGCAGAATGTGGTGCAAGACATCTTTGCACTCTTACAGCTGCACTGCATACGACTACATGGTGTGCTGCTTGTGCATCCACATGCGATAACTTTCATCAGGTCTGAAGGTGCTGCACGCCTATACATTGTTACTGGATAGGGGACCCCATCTCTGTTATGCCACCCATAGTCTTCTGCATTCACATCTGGGGGTTGCTGCTCATCAGCAGCTTTCCACAACATTGCCTGAAGGTGAGCTCGCTTCATGTGGTGAGTGAGTGCCTCGTCTGTTGGCGGAAGAGAGAGGAGATTGGAGCATTTTTCTCTCTTTGTGGTGAAGAGCATGTGGCGAACTTCAGCCATGGTTGTGCAGATCTTGGCACCATACAAGAGGCAAAACAGGCGACGATCAGTCTCCATCAAGACTTCTTCAGAAGTGTTTGGTTGACCCGCTGGAGTAAGATCAAGGTTGTCATGCTTCATCATGATATTAATGGCAGATACTTTGCCTTTCCCAAAGGGGTATGAGACTGTGTCACACCCGGTAATCACATGCAAGGGCAAAAGCTGCAAGCTTTTATTTCCAAGCTTTCTAGCTGTAGCAGTTATATCGATAACTGTTCCATCAAATTTCCTCATTGTGACCTCCTGGGAGAGGTGGTGTTTCCAACAAAAGTACACCAACAGCACAAACACATCAGTGTCCTCACTCAGCACCTGAATGTGTTCCCTGCTTTCCTCTCTTGCCAAAAGAAGAGTGTAGCTGATGATGTTGATATCGGCTTCTTCATGTCCAAATTCTTCATCCTCCTGACCAATCATCTTCACATTCACATCATCATCATCATGTGCTGAACAAAGAAGGCCAATGAGTTGCTTTTTGTTGCTGACATTCTTCATGAGCACATTCCTAGCTGGCAGAGGAGTGGTCATTGTCATTTTGATGTCAGGGGGCAGAGCTCCAGATGTACGTCTCTCACGTTCATGGGACTTAATGGATCCCTCCTGGTACCAGTCAAAGATAACGTACACCTCATGACTCCGAGATACTGATTTGCTGAAGTTAGCTGCCAGCTGTTTCATTGTTGCATTCTTTGGCCAGGAGACGTGGAACAGCACTGCATTACCATCAAAGATTTCAACCTCCGGCCGAATGGTTGAATGCTTCAATACTGCAATACAAGATATAAGACCTTGACATCTTCAATGACTTAATTTCAAGAAGATGAAACTGGGAGCAGTGTCTGAATATTACAACGGCTGACCAAATCGCTTATAAAGGAGGGGGTACTTATTTGCCCCTATAAAAAATTTTGCCCAAGGGTGCCAGAGTGGCATCCGTCAGATTCTTGTTCAGGACATGTGGGAGAGCAATAAACAACCAAAAAAACTTGTATATACCCGAAAGCAAGGTTCAGCTAAAAAAAAAAACACCTGTCTCC
The DNA here is from genome assembly GCF_032717465.1 of Coenobita brevimanus. NCBI lineage: Eukaryota > Metazoa > Arthropoda > Malacostraca > Decapoda > Coenobitidae > Coenobita > Coenobita brevimanus. Next base: position 6,659,278 of record NC_136993.1, on the reverse strand, counting down.
TGGACTACAGTAGCAATACAGTCTTAAAGAAAAAAAAAATGAAATCCTGATGGTATATTTACTGGCCTACATCTCACATGCTGAAGGAGTGATGCTGATATTGATGATGACGAATGGGAAATTAATGATGGTTATTAATTGTACTGCTTCCTATGTTCTTTCTTCACAGTATCCATCAGTTTCCACTTAAACTATTCACAGGTACAAACAATATCCTACTGAGGATTACTACTCATCTTTAGGCCTGGACATCCTCTATATTATCTACTACAAAAGACCCATCTGACTGTGTGTGTGTGTGTGTGTGTGTGTGTGTGTGTGTGTGTGTGTGTGTGTGTGTGTGTGTGTGTGTGTGTGTGTGTGTGTGTGTGTGTGTGTGTGTGTGTGTGTGTGTGTGTGTGTGTTTCCTCTCTCTCTCTCTCTCTCTCTCTCTCTCTCTCTCTCTCTCTCTCTGTTGAAATTACCTGTCTTGGAGAATTCACCAGCCATCAGCTGTCTTATGCTGGCCTCCACATCAAACAGGACGTGTGTACCAGACCTGACCAGTGTGTTGAGGCTGTCGGGGAACTGTGCTTGTGTGTGGAACTCCAGACGATTCGCCTCCTCCAGCTTAGCCACCTCCAGGTAGATACCCTCTTTCACTGACTGGCAGAGACGGAGGCCTTATTCCTTTTTTTTTTTTTCATAATTATTAATCCAACCACTGTCTATTATTAATATTATTATTATTATTATTATTAGCAGTAGTATTATTAGTATTATCATTATTATCATTATTATTATTATTATTATTATTATTATTATTATTCATGTTTGGAAAGATCTCAAGTGTCGCAGGAGTAAAAAAAAAAATAAACAAAAACTCTAGTTCGTTCAGTCTCCCCTGTGCTGAATTAAGTAACCTAGAGATAGCAAGAACATAAGATAAAGTTTAATACGACCTATACAAGACTAATGTAATATATAACGCGAAAATGAACGTCCGAGAAGACAGCACACCGAAGTCAATGGCGTCATTTAAGTTTCATTCTTGTTGCTTCCAGACGATTTAATTTATCAGGAATTTTCAAGTTTTGAGGTCAGATATAGCCTTCATCGTCTCCATCACTACAATGCTGCCTAAGCTGAAAAAAGATCTTCTGGTATTAAGTAGTATATAGCATATTATTCTCGAAGTGAAGATGTTAAAACTGAGTGCAGTAATCGAATATTTTACGATCACATTTTCGATCGCTTATAGTTATGACATGTAATAAGTTTCAGTCCAAAATTATACTCTGCAGTCAGTAATGGTACAAGTAGGTCAGGTGTGTTCTGTTATTATAGATACTTCAAACACAGTCACTGAAGTTAAAAGCTTGCAAACACATTCGCTTTCTATACAGTCCTTATCATTTTTTCGCTGGGGTAATCTTTTTCATTTCAATCTGACTCCCAACACACAATGTTATTAACAGTTTATAAGTAATCTGGTGCTGAAGGAGTTACAGAATTCAGTACATAATACCTCCTGTTCAATCAGTTCATCCATCTCAGGGCACTGTGTAAGGCCCGAAATCTTGTTCTGGACATCACAGTGTCTTTCCTTATACGGACACCACACCTCCTACTGGCAACCCCACATCAAGAATCCGGGGTTTGAGGCAGTCATCGGCATCACGCCAAGTATCTTCCATGTCACTGGGGTCTTACTGTCAATTACTCCCCTTTCCCCCCTCCCCTGCGATATCCTTCTGTGCAAGAAAAGCTCCTATACCCACACCACTCACACCATCCCTGCACCCCAGTCTACTAAACCACCCTTCCAGCTTTTTAAGTTTTCCTCCCACGTGCATTACAGTCACATCTACATGATCTACGACATCCTTATTCCATGGCTGTGAAGCTGTACAACAGCACTATTGTGGTTTGGTAATCTTATCTTTATTTTTCAGTTACACCTTGTACTTCCTCCATTTCAATGTAAATATTGTGTAAATAACCATACATTTCACTATTAATGTCAGAACCCATAGAACTGCTATAAATACTAATTATCACTGTCCACCTTTAGATACTGTTCATTAGCGGAGTTCTTCTGCCAAATCATGGTAACGGATGGGTCATCCAGCACGTCCCTGAGAGTCTGGTATGGTTGGGGTATGTATCTGACGGCCAGGAGAGACATAAGGTTGCCTGCGTAGCTCCGTCCCAGCACCAGCGTCGTCAGCATCCACATTCCAACCACCACACGTTCCCACCACCACCAGCCAACACCAATCACTTTCGTAGCTAGGTATCATGGACCAAGATTAATTGTATGATGTCGTGCGTGCTTAATATTCATGATTAGATACGTGTTTCACGCAATGTTCCATAATCACGATACTAATAATTCGTTGATGTAACAAATCTCTTAAAATTAAAGTTGTAAATTCAATTTGCTCGTCTTGGTGGAGTTTATTTAACAGTGCACGCATCGAGCCAACGAACAAATATATTTACTTTTAGGGAAAGATAAGTAAGGAAAAGGGCAAATTAAGGTTGTATTTAGCCCCTCCAGTTCGAACCGTCGCTTTTGAGGTGAGTACAGAAATTTCATATTAACAAGGGTAACGTACAAAAGACGTCTGTATATCGAAGGAGCGAAAATTCTCATGATTCAGTATTACTACGTATTCATAACATTGACAAAACTTCTTAGAGGATGAATGTAGAATATTGATTTGTCAGTATAACATATATATTTATACAGTATATTGAAAGATCTGTTGCTTACAATGCTGTATAAGTATACAGATCATGTTGATAATCGTGGAATCGTACTTCGTGGACTTTAAGTTTGGCACCAATACGTCGAGGACTGACATGGCTATCAAGATCACCGTGAATGTTGCCAGAAGAAGTATCCATACCATGGGTGCAAAAGGGTACAGGAAGGCCCAGGCATCCACCTCAGGCAGCCCCAGCCCACTGACCACCCTCATGTTACCCGTCCACAGCGTAAAAGTGTAGTCGCATGCAGACGCTCGTAACATCGTCAAGACGAATGGAACTCCACCGAAATCAGCTTCCTGGAAGGGTGAAACTGGTTAAAAATTTCACTCACAAAAGACAGACTTTAACGTTCAATTTAAAAGGAGTGCATAGCTTTTAAACTATTATACTGTAATTACAAAACAGTCTGTTTCCGTCTCTGCCTGCCTTCAACCCAACCTACTTCTTCCACATCCTGTCTGCCTCATCCCTTGGCTTCATACCTACCCTCTCTGTCTTCTTTGCCAACCCCCACCATTTTTGCTTCCTCAGTGTTCCTCATTCCAATATAGCTGCCTGCCCAACTTGCATGCTTATAGCCCAGTCTTCCTTCTACCGTGCCTGCTTATTACCGTTCCCACCTTCCTATCTTACTCTACCTCTCACCTTGCTTCCCTCCCAGCCCCGTTTTCCGGCCCTCAGACCTGTCCATCTCCTATCCTTCCTTTCTGCCACCTGCCTTCTCTGCCTGGTATCTCATTCAGTCTTCATCTGGTTTCCTGATTTGCCTATATTCTGCTACACACAGTTGCCTCCCTATTCACCTCATGATTGGCCTATCTCTCCACCCTCTCTCCCACTTTGCCTCCTTGTGTCTCGACACCCCGCCTCACCTTCCTAACCAACATGCCCATCATTCCCGTCCACGATCCGTCAGCTTTCTGTGTGCCAAAAGTCCTCTCAGGCGACGGCACGAATTTGTACCTGCGGATGAAAAAAAATTATATGGTTGAATGAAAGAAATATACCTACATGCTGAACAGTTTTAACTGGATCCGGACCTTCGCTGAGCAGGTCTAGAGCTGATAATTCTCATTCTTCACAATAAACACATTCTCACTTTGTGGTTGTAATTAATCCATTCATAAAACTTGCATTACTGTGATATCGAGACAGAATTGTCGTTTCTTCGACACTAATAGTTGTCTTTGTTATGCCAAATTTATCTAAATTACCAGAGGCATATGAGGGAGGGGGGAGTGATTTCGGGGGAGGACAGTCAAATGACGGGTGACAGAGCGACTTGGAGGCGTTTTGTCTGCGGCCACGCTTTGTGGGATTAGGGCATCGGGCTATACATAGGTAGATAGATAGATAGACGTAGTATCTAATGTGTTATTCCGCGCAGTAACCACTGTTTCCGAGGATGTCTTTTCTAGTTTGTTCCAGCTAACTCAAAGGAAGACTTGAAATATAATATTTGCGGAACAACCTTTGCAGTTATGGCATTAATGAAGTGTAAGTCTCGCCTCGCTAGTCAGAAAAGTCTCATCAAAACAGGAAACATGTAATCTTTTATCAGTTTTCTTTTGTTGTTTGTGAGCAATCCCTGTAGGTCTGGTTGAGCAAACCCATCAACTGCACCCAAGCAGCCACCCCCGCAAGGTCATCCGTTCCTGTACAAAAAACAGAACCTGTGGCTAGCTACGGAGAAGGGTGTGGGGATTTGATTCAAGTTAACAAGGTCACCACAGTAGGCTTCACATCACTCCTATATTTACTTATATTGTAACCACCCAGCGTTGTAAATAATTTCCCTGGAAACCATTAGGCTTGTCATTCAGTGCAGAGCCACCCGAACTGAAAGGAGGAGTAATAAAAATTGCCAGGATTGATGGTAGAAATACAGTAGGAAGAGAGGAGGACAGACAGACAAAAAAATAATGTTGACGATGAAGGATGGAGTCAGCAGCAATACATCAAGTGACTGGATGATAGTCGCCACAACCTGCCACCATGAGTTATCTGTGTATCTCGTTATGACGGTTGTTTGATCGATGCCTTCGTTGTCTTGCCAATCCATGCACCTTAAATTATGTGTCAGAAGTGTTCAAGAGATATTATTTGATATTTCATCAAGGAGTCGGGATCCACTTTCATTAATCTGGCACACCTAATCCAGTTACACATTACAGCAAGATTCAAAACTGTATGCCTGACCATATCAGTTTCTGCTTTATTTTTTTACAAACTTTTTTTTTTTTTTTTTAATCACGGCCTAGAGATTTTAAAGCAAGAAGAGTTGGATGGAGACTTCATAAAGTAAAAAACACCTAAGATGCTCCTCACAGCAAAATGCAACTTTTTAATTTTCACAGTAAATGCAAGCTGTGCTAGCAAACTGATGGCGTACCTCGGTATTTTTTACTGAATAACAAAACCATCATAATATAATGTCATTAAGAGAATAGTCGTTTATAATAAAGCGAAAAAATTTTCTGCACTGAGTACCAACAAGAAAGAACTCCACTGAAAGGAAGCGTGATTAAAACAAAAGGATATATTCATTAACCTACGGCAAATCTCCTGCAGCCAGAGTTTTAAAGTTTCTCTCTTTGAAACTCATAGATTATGTAACTTTGTTTTACTAAAAAGCTTCCTTAACCATTGAATGCGAATGAGGGTGTGTCACACCCGATGCTATCTTGTGTTTAGGGGACCTACGGGTGGATCATTGTCCCAGGCCGCTGCATGCCCCATATACCCTCATTCCACAAGTTGCTCTAGCAGGGAGAGGTACTGTTGTTCCACTCTCTCCATAGGAAATTTCCATAGTGATGCATCTGGGCGTCTCACACCCGACGTATGCACTACCGTACATCTTTGACAATGGGTTTGTCACACTCACCATAAGTATTAATAGTTTATTCAGTTGAGTGTTTTTCCTTGTAGGAAGTGAATATTTGTTATAACATGCACAATTTTGTGCCAAACCGTAAAAATGGACCACCATTTTGTGAGTGACAAAGAACTGGACTGTACCATGAATACCGCAGGCCTTTCCGATATAGTTAGTGGTGGTGAAAGTGATCACAAACAGGAGGCTAATGATAAAAAAAGTGACAGCGTTGACCATGTACGGATCAATGATAGTGACACTGATAAAGACTATGCACCCTCATCTAGTGAGAAATAATTCCACTGACCATGACGAGCTTTACCTCAAGGCTAAAGAAAGGCGCATGTCCACCCCAGTCAAGTCATGTGTCATAGAATTCTTAGTAATTAATTCCTTCACGCCCAAAAATATAACAGACGTGACAAATAACAACAATTCTGGGTTAAAAATCAATGTTTTTAGCAATCAGGAGGTATCAGTAGTATAATAACACTGTACACACCTCAAGTATTGTCAATTTACAGGTGAACATATGTTTTACTTTAGTTACCCCCCCAAAAAATAGGGGGAGGATGCAGGTTCTAAATCAATGGGATTAGCCCCAGGGAGGTCCAAAAACCATGTAGTGTTCAATTTCAGAGGTAGATGATAGCATGAAAAATCGCTATTTTTCTTAGGTCACTGTTTGACTCTAAATAAATGTCTTTTTTTGTCGACCTCCACCACAGCCCAGTGTGAGTCACTAAGAGTCTTGGAGCTGCATTGTCCATGACCCAAGAGTGTGTGTGCAAGTGGAGAAGTCCGCAGCTGCAGTGATAAGCCTACCTCAGACTTTTTTTTTTTTTTCAAGTTCCATTTCTCATTACCCCATGTTTGGTGTTTTTTCTAAGTTACCCATCTACCCTTAAGTTTTCTTTTAAAGTCAATTATTTAATGTGGAAGTTCAAGTCAAAAGCTTATATATTGTTTGTATATTTTTAGTTTTACTATATTTTGATCCCTTGAGATTCCGACGACGCGATTTCGCATAATCATAAATCCAACCATTGAGATTCTGATGACTCAAATCCTAGTCATACGAAACTATTTTTTTTTTTTTTTTTTTGCATGTTTTCCATCTCCTATCTGGCGTTGTTCCACATACACTATCCTGTTTATCCTTTTCCAACTATTGGTTTTACAGTGACGAGTAAATCAGATAGATATGCATGATAAACAGGTATTTACAATGAATAATATCAGTATTACCAGCATGGATAGTTACCTGGGTGACGAGGAGAGTGTGATGTTGATGCACCAACCAGAAGTATAAATTTCCGTCAGCATATCTCAGTGATAAATAGTATAAAATGCTGTAACCTACATATCAATGGAAAGGGAATTTTCTGTAGATTGACAACACTAATCTAAAACCTATTTTTTTTACAAATTTTCTACAGAACGGTATGCGATTTTTCCTTATCAGCTAACTTCAGCTCATCCTATTGGCCTTTTATATATCGTTTTTATCTATTTCAGTGATACTAGCATAAAGAGCATCTATTCAGCATTACAATGAGACCCAACTTTTTACTTTACCATAAATAGCAAACGTGTACGAAGCTTTTATATAAAGTTATGTTGCAGCGAGCGCGTGGTGGGTGCGATCAATGTGAAGTTTCTTATCAATTTACTTTTGCTTTTCTGTGTGAAAACTAACATAAATTGTCATAACCTATATGTCAATAGAAAGTGAATTTACTGTAGACTAACAGGATGCTATCAAATTTCACGTAACTCTAATACTTTGTTTTTACAAATATTTTTCTACGAAAAGGTGTGCAATTTTTCCTTTTTGGCTAACTTCTACTCATCCTATTGGCCTTTTAGCTATAGTACTTACCTTTTTCAACCATTCTGCGATAAAGAGCAACTATTCAGCTTTAAAACGGTACCACATTCATTAGTCTTCAATAAAAAGTAAGTGTACAGTGACCAATTAAGTACAAATATGGCTAAGCGATGGTGCACACACTGTGCACCCGGCTGAATCTGGCACAGACACGATCAGCGGAGGACCAAAAATCTCAAAGAGTTGACTTAGGTGTTTTATTTTCTGAAAAATGGGTTTCTCACACCCACAATATGCATTAGTGTGACACTTTCTGAATGTATGTATTCTAGGGTCAACCCTAGACAGGCATACCTGGGTGAAATTCACCCGATGATATTGCAACACTGTATTATACACATTTTTTTTTTTTAATCTCCAAAACATTCTCTCTCAGAAGCTGCACTGTGTGTTGAGACTCGGTGTTAAGTGGGTGGGTGACCCTCTACACTTCGGTCTTCATGAAATGTTTACAGTGGTCGGGTGATTTTCACCCAGCTACGCGTACTGTATTGTGTGAGTAGCATTTTCCACTTATGTTTTTCTGATAAAAGAGGAGCTAGTAGCCTGTGTCTGGGAGGTTTTGAGGATGCAGGAAAGGTGTATAAAATAAGGAAAAAAAAGTTTTTACTCTTGTCTTTGTTTAGCTACCGTATCAACTCATGAACTTTTTTTTTTTCAAAAATGATATTAGGATTTTCCTCTACATTGCTACCTCTCATTAAATTTTATTTAATATTTATATCAGTACGAACAAGAGACATTTTTCCACACTCACACAAAGTTTTATGAATAAATATTGATTAGAACATTTTTTTTTTTCTTCCAGGGCTTGATGAATAATACCCAGGTATGCCTGTGGTGTTACAAAAAAGACCTATGCCTATCCAGGGTTGAGGCCAACACTGAAAACTGTTACATAATCAGTTGATGCATCAGCTAATGCAACACCTGACATACCAGATCAACTGAAAATTTCAAGCTGGGCAACTTTGTATTTCATTAGAGAGCCACTAAAATGCCTCCTTAGAGCCGAAACTGAAAATTGCCTAAAAGTCAGCTGATGTGTCAGCTGACGAGACAGCTGAAATAATAACTCAAAAATTCAAGCTGAGCAACTTTGTGCTTAATAAGAAAATAGGTCAGAGCTCTCCGAAAGCAGATATTTGAACTTTCCTTCAATTTGAAAAAAAAAAAAAAATCCCACAGGCATCCCAATCATAGACCTGCCAGCTTCGCCACAAGTAGGCTATAAATAACTGCTCTTGGTATACCCAAAAATAACTATAAAACACTGACATTTTCATACACTCATGTCCTTTCTGTGTTATTTTTACTGCTACCAGGATAGATTCTACAGTTTAGGGGATATCTGTGCACTGTAGGGGTTGGATATGACCTTCATTAACCCCATTATTACCAGAGGCCTTTCCTATGGTGAATGAAATCGGCAGCAAAGATCAATTATGAATCACATAACCTGATTCAAAGGGTTCAGTTATCAATCCATTGTCCAGTAATCCTTGGAAGAATGAAGTTTATTGGCTCTAAAGTGCCATTAATTGTGCAAAATGAAAGTAACTGATCCCACACTCTGGAAACATATATACTGTGAAGGCAAAATTGTTTCACCCTCACCTTAGCTATCAGAAATGAGTAGTCTAGCCGTGGGCTCCTTCCCTCGTGATGGAGCAAAAGAGGATTGAGTGACGGATGGATAAAAATGTTTCGGCTTGACTTGGAGCTTTTTTAGCGTCTTTGCATATTGTTCAAACAAAACCGAATACGAACCAGCCTATTCATATAAGCTCCATACTTAAGTCCTAAGTGTGACATCCTTCGGCCCTATCATGACAAAGGAGTAAGAGTACGTGGCTTTCACGGTAAAATTTAATTTATTTAATGCCTGATTTGTGTTATATAAATAAAAATGGCCGCACTGCTAAAGTAAACCCAATCGAAAAGGTAACTTCTTAAAACTGATATATTCGGTATGTCCAGGCGATTTTATTAAGGTCATTAGAGACATTTGAAGTGGATGAGTTAGACATAGCCATTTTGAACTTCACTACAAGGGGTACTCGAAACCTGAATAATTCGAATGGAAGTAGAAAGAAACGTTTCAGATAGACGTCATCTGATTCAAGAAAATAAATTGTCCGTTTGATTCTTGATACCTAAAGACGTTTTTATGCAAATTAACAGAGGTCTTGTATAAAAGCTATTAGAAACAACTTTTTCAATCCTTTCATCCATGAGAAGTACCCCATAAGTTAGACTGTATATTGGTAACAAAAAAAAAGCCAACGTTTTAAGTGGTTAAATCCAGTGAGACTTTAGGTTATTCCTATTACCTGTGTACGATTATATTCACTTTTATGCGGTTTTTCAAATTAAAGATAGTTTGAAGCTGCCTTCATTAAGCCCGTTGCCCTTTGTTGGTGTTGGAGAGGAGCAACTTCGTTTGGGAGGACCGATGAGGTGGAATGATTCACTGTCTAATATTACAAAATTCACATAACTACCTTCCGACTGTAGGATCCTGGGCTGGAGGAAGATGGTCGCTTAAGTTCGTAGTGCACTGGGTTCATATTTCAGATTAGCCTGGGACCACAATAATAAAAAAAAAAAAAAAGATCTTCTTGGGTGGTAACTTAAGCTGAATATAATCGTTAGGTATCAGGAAGAATATATTATAATTTGAATAACTCTACTGAGGCGGTTAAGCTAGCATTCCTTGGGGAAGCAAAGACGGAGAAAGAAAAGAAACGCTTACGTGAAATTCATTCCCTCGGCGAGGTACTGAACTAAGTTGTTTGATGCACCAATATACTGCAGGCGCTGCCCACCAGGAGCATCAGGATCTTCAGTCCAGGATATTTTGTGGTGAGGCATTAACTCTATAACCACCACTAATGTAGGTGCTGATGAAAACCTAATCAAGAAGAGAAATAAATGGGAGTAGCCATGGTAACATTATGTGAGAGTATGATGACAGCATAATCACAGGAAAAAGACAGGTATACTCTCTCATGGTAGGTTAAAGTTAGTTTCCTACTCTAGCTAATACTAGACGTTTTTATGCAGCTGACTGGTTCAAAGAAGCCAGAGAGTTTTAATAGACTAGAGTTTAGGTCTGGAGTCATATATACTGAATATAAATGAACAATGTAACTTTTGATTTTCCTGGAATCTTAATCGTATAATGTACGCTCACTGTTCATAATTTAATGAAGTAATATGTAAAACATGAAGCTAAACTTCATATTATTTAATGCCTATGAGAAAGAAAATCTTTGAATATAAATGTACATAACAGTTCAAGAACTGGATACTGAGGAAGATGATGATGATGCATGATGCAACGTTGCTGATCAAAAGAAAAATGTTTGAGTGAAAAAAGTTTAGAAACTTGGAAAATAGAGAGGCTGCAAGAGAACTGACTAAGGCTGTGTTTGAACACACATTAAATAATGGTTTTGATACATTGGGACTGAAGTGAAAGTAAACATTACATATTCACAATAGTGGAAGGTGGGAGCGTCCATCATCCTCATTAACTGTAGCTCCAACATTTGTGGCTCAACACTGAGTGAAAAGCAAATTAATTTGTAATCCAGGAAACCATTTACAGCGCTGGGTGATAATCATATAATCAACATTTTCTATACTCGGTGGTAACTAAAATCAGCAGACAGATGCCCAGAGGCCAAGTGTCCCAGGTGGCTGTAACCAGATATAACATGTTAAGGGTTTAATGTTCAGATGGATGAGAATTATTGCTCACTTAATGGCTCAGAGACGAGCAACTGAATATTTTTGTCTGACATATCTGAACTGAGTAGCACTGACCCTGGTACCTACCCTCTGGATGAGTCATTGAAGATGAAACACACACACACACACACACACACACACACACACACACACACACACACAAACATAAATGCACAAGAGGCAGTGCTCAGAAAATGCAATATCCATTCCTTACAAACCGGCCAAGGGCCTGTTGACACGATCAGTGGGCACCTACTGCTTTTTAGTATGACACTGGAATTTCTTTTTAGAAAATACACGTGTAGGCATTATGAATTGAAGTACCATCCCCACCTTCAATTTAGTTCTCATTATATGAGAAGTTACCAGGCTTCGAAACTCATTAGCAGCGAACTCGCACACGACTGTCACAGATCGTAGGGATAGACCTTCAGTCCTAACCTTTGACACTATACAGTGTCACTGATCTTTTCCTGATTGTCTACAAAATAGAATCAGTCCATTCTATCTTAATCTTGAGCCCATCAACCAAGTGCTTTACTTTCATCGTTGAATGACCATGAACCCTTCCACTAAGTTTGCACCTAATCGACTCAAACCAATCTGAGTTTAAATGCCTAACACTTGGCCTTATGCTTTTACCTTTGACAGGTTGTTCTCGAAACTGAATCACTGCACCTTTTCCCATTCCTCAGCCTTTCCAACAAGTTTGGTCAAAATGGGATCAAGACTGTTTGGGTGGACCTTGCCCATGATCCAAACCTTTCTCGATCAAAAATTAATCACCAGTTCTTCTGACGATTCTGAATCATATTAAACATCACTTTTTTTTTTTCCATCTTGCTAACAGACAAAAGGACAGACAAACTAGAGTAAGCACATAACCCCTTCTCGTTGCACTCACGGGTTCAATAAAAGCACAATATTTATTATAAAATAAACAAATCAGTTAATAAGTGAAGGAGCATTGTGGTGTGGTTGTGTATGTGATAGAAAGCGTTAGGAGAAATACACTGAGGTGGTTTGGCCATGTAGAGAGGATAGAAAGCAAGAGACTGACGAGGAGACTGTATGTGAGTGAGCTCGAGGGGGGTACAGGGAGGGGGAGGCCAAGAATGAGATGGAGGGATCGAATGGAGAGGTATATGAGAGAGGGGTGTGTGAGCTGAGGGGAGGTCAGTGAAATGGCAGGGGGCAGGGCGACATGGAAGCGATTTGTTTGTGGCCACCACTTACGGGATTGGGGCATCTGGATATAACAAGATAGAAACATAGTAAGTAAAACAAGAATTGCCAATCAGAGAGTGGAACATTTGTCCCCATCAGTTGGTCTATTTGGTGGACGCATGACGATATCCTATGACCTTGAATTTCAACGGATTACTGTTAAAATCAAATAATTTCCATTTTGCCTGATCCTTGACACTTACACCAAGTTTTGTTCAGATTGCACCTAAACGGTTTGAGTTGGCCTCCTTGATGTCTGGCCTTTCCCTGCGATCCTATGCTTTGACTGATTCTCATAACCGAATTCTTTTATCATTACTTTACCCAGAGTCCTTCCACAAACCTTGATTTAAAAAGTGGTATGCAATATTTATGATGATCTTGCCGTGTGACCATATTTTGCCTGAGGTTCTTAAAAAAAAAAGTCAATATATTCGCTAATACTTACTCCTTGTACTATGCCTGGTCCAGATCGGATAAAAAATTTGTTATTTTGTTTATGCACAGACACGCAGATAAATAACCTAACCATGAGACCTTCACCTCTGACTGACTGTTCTGAAAACTATATTCCCTTCGGTTTTGCCTTTTCCTGAGCATTTCCAGTAGTTAAAGTCTTATTCACTTAAGTCTTCTTAAGCTAATTTTACTATGTCAAACTGATTCATTCTCTTGATCTTGAACTTTGACCTAATGGTTTTAAAAACAAAAGTTCAACCCTTTGACTGATTCTTGACATTTCCACCAAGATTGGATAAAACACACACACACACACACACACACACACACACACACACACACACACACACACACACACACACACACACACACACACATACACGCTCATCAAACAAAACATGACGTCAGGTCTGACTTCTTGACCGTAGGTGTTAAGAATAGTAGAATGTGACGGCCAGTGAATAATTATGATGTATAGGGACTGTATCGTATAAAAAAGTAATTGAAGTACAGCTCTATATCCATAACACAGCCCTCCTTCCTAACAGGGTATTCTGATGTTGATCTATTGCTATAATTCGGCATTCAAGATGGACATCGGACACTTTTTGTTCAAGTTAGAGTAAAAACAGCACAGTCTGATTAGCGGTGAGTCAAACTTGTGTTCTTGCTGTGAGTTGGACATGATCTACAATGGACTACTCCTACTTACACAGAATATTTGTCAGGAAACAGAGGGAGGTGTGAAGATAGTGTCATGCCCTGTGATGGTGACCAGTACCCAAGGCGCAGTGGTTGACTTTCTAAGCTGGAGTATGGCAGGTGTAGGTAAACACTGCATACTATATTTTTCCTGCAAAAAAGTATCAGTATTGTAAGACAAGTAGTTAATGAGAGCAAAGATAGCTGTAGCTTTCCCAAACCCGATTACTTTAATAATGTTGTAATGTAGCTCATCATTGCTATGACCAATGGATAATACAGTTGGTTCCACTCCTGAGTTTATCACATGGTGTTGCCTTTCCTTTCTCTCCCAGAGGTGTGAACCCGATCTCCACTTTGTTTCGATGCATTTTGAAGCTGGAGGGAGAACGGAGGGTTGTGTCAGAATAGTACTTTAACTGGGCTTACTTATCCCAGGGTCATACTCATCTGATTCCTAGCAATGTATACTCCTTTCCGAGCATATGATTGGCTTTTCCCTCCTGGGAATTAATAACAATAATAATAATAATAATAATAATAATAACCAAAAAAGAGGAATTGCCATCAGCAATTTCAATAACTCACCACATGGCAAGGTCATCCAATCATTAAGTTTGACTGTAGGGGTAGATTTATTCCCCAATGTCCCAACATTGTAGCTATCGCTGAACCTGGTGATTTCAGCGCCCTTCATATAGTGAATGCCTCAAAGTGAAGAGCTGGCCCCATCTAGAAGAGTGTCAAACACGATGGGCGAAGGTGAAAGCAACAAAATCCCCGCAAAGCAAAAGTGGTAGAGCCGAGACTACTTTCCATTGATCCCTGGGCGATCTCAGAAACTACTGGCCCAAATGGGCCCATGGTCATTTCAGACCTGCTCCGCGACCTTAGCTATGTCCCAGAAATATTTCAAGTCAGTACCCTAGTTGTAATTACAACAAAATCAATACCATACACTTCCAGAGACTTCAACAATACAGCAGAAAGTGATCCAAATAAATTAAAAACTCCCTACCTGCCTGCAGATATAATTTGACCTTGGCTGTGACCTTGAATTATGGGTCAAGGGCATTCATACTTGTTAATCATGCATGGTATATCAAGTTCTATAAATGTACCAAGTTTGATGATTGTAGCTCAATTCTATCATGGGTTTTTAAATTGTGCACTGAGTGACCCCAAACCACTTTCTCTTGACCCGTGATGGATCTCAGAAGCAACTGTCCCAAATGGACCCATAGTCATTCCAGACCTGCTCCCCATCTTTGAGTATGTCCCACCAAATTTTCAAGTCTGTGTCTGTCGCGGTTTCTGAGAATCCGCGAATACACTCGTTTTATAGGTTTTTGGATGTATCTGGAAACCCAGTACTTGGAACTGGGTGATACGAAGTAGCCAGCTGGGGGACTCAGATGGCCAAGTATGATGGCCGTAGTTTTGGCACTGAGCAAATACGAACAGTTTACTTCTTCGTAAAAAATGATAATAATAATAATAATAATAATAATCCATCCATCTATCCATACATCATCCAAGCCTATGTTTCCCCATGAGGAGCAGAGGAGCCCGGGGTTAGGCACGTTGCTCCTGACATTTACGACGAGAGTGACCAGCCTCACTTATCCCTGAGTGGCATTACGTGAGCTACGGACTCCAACCACCCCTTGGATATAAACCTACACAGGCTCGATCCGATTCGAGTGCCTTAATTACCCATTAAATCACCAGGCGCCATAACTGGTTATACGGTTACCATCCAGTGTAGTAAATGGGTTCCTGGTGAACGGGAAACCATTTCGCTTGTCACTCGGTGTAGAGTCACCCACTGGGAGAAGGAAGGGTAAGAATGAAGAAAAGAAAGACAGAAGAGGGAGTGTAAAGTCAGCCATAGGCAGAAGGAAGTGGAGAGAATGAAGGAAAGAAATATAGTAGAGGAAGGAAGGACGAGACGGGAGGGAAGACACCCAAAGCAGCAGTACATTGAGTGGATGGTGAGCGCTTCCACCTGCCTATAAGATAATATTAACAATGATGATGATGACGATGATAATAATAATAACAGTAATAATAATAATAATAATAATATTAATAATAATAATAATAATAATAATAATAATAATAATAATAATCCATCCATCCATCCATCCATCAATCCAGCTATGTTGCCCCGTAAGGAGCGGAGGATCCCAGGGTTGGGCAAGTTGGTCCTGACATTTAAAATGAGAATGACCAGCCTCACTCATCCCTGAGTGGCATTACATGAGCAATAAACCCCTAACCACCCTTTGGATATAAATCTACATAGGCTCAGTCGGATTGGAGCGCCTTAATTAATAATAATAATACTGACAAGAACAATGTAACTCACCACTCGTGTGATGAGTTATAATCGTAATAATAGCCTAGTAGTAGTAGTAGTATCAAATGTGTATATCACGACGCCAGATCTTGTAGATACATACGGGCTGTTTTACTGGCAAGAGCATTTATATCAGTCTTCGGCTACACCCCATCAGTGTCGCCCCACCCGTTCATACATTGACAAATTCCCCCCATGGAACTATACTCGTATTTCGCCACTGATTAGTTTTGTCCTTGGATTATCTTAATTCTATTTTCACAATGGATCAATATTTCTCTTGGAAATATTTTCCTAATGAATATATTTTTTCAATGGACCTATTCTTCCAATGGATCAATTTTATTTACGGACCTATTTTCATCATCCCTCCTGCCCAACATCCTAACCACTCAGCCACCAACCTCCAAATAAAAAAAATGCAAGTTTACACACACAGACACACACACACACACACACACACACACACACACACACACACACACACACACACACACACACACACACACACACACACACACACACAGAACATTTACTTTTAAAGCATGGATGCTATGTACAGGAAAGACGACTTCTCATCCCCCCTACCTCCCTGCCTCCACAATCCAATTCCTCCTGGTTACATTTCGTAGTATAAGAACTGTTGATAATATTGAGGCGTAGAACACTGTTGTACCCTTGCATTTTGATGAAACGATTATGATCAGTGTACAAATGTAAGTGATGCCATGATAGCGTGAGCCATTCACTGAAATAAAACAGGAACACGGGATTGCTGCTGACCTGAGATACTATGGCGATCCAACAGAATAACACAGTAACAGTCAGCATATTACTTAAATAGGGCAAGTGTTCTTAAAGATGTCCCTCAATACCCCTGGGGGGGGGGTCGAAATTGGTTAAGGAGATAGCCAGGAAGGCGATCTAAAAAAATAAAAATGTGTATGGTAACTACGAGTAAATGGCAGCCATATTCATTCTCTTTCCTCTTTTTAAAGGGAATTGAAATTGAAAGGAGAAATAATATTATGAGGGAGTATGAGGCTGATTTGGAATTGAACCTGGGGGTATCAGGTTCGAAAAAAGTTTAAATACCACTGATATAGGGCATTCCATATATTCCGCATCTCTCCCTCTCTCCACAGGATTTCTTGTGTTGCAGAGACGAGTCAGTCTTTCCTGCCTCATTTATTCACTTTCTACTCCCACTGCCATATCCACTCCAACTCCCACACCAGTGGACTATGCCGTCTCCACAACGCCTGATACCGATAGCTTAGTTACCAGTATTAAGCTATTTACATTTCCATGAGAAAAATAGGTTCATGTAAGAAGTGCGTTTTTGAGGAAACATATGCCTATGACAGGAATTGTTCCAGCGTGAAGGCAGGTCGATGTGGGAAAAAATCTCCATGAATAATGCTTGGTTCATGTAGAAAATTCGACCATGGAGTAAGCCAACAAGTGTGTTTTTGTAGGGTTTGTGCCCTTCTTCGGAAAACAACTAACTAAAAAGACACACAGATTTCCCTGGACCAGGACATTCCAACATGTGACGACCGAGGAGAGTACAAAAGACATGGTATGGATTGCAACGTGGAATGGTTGGGGTGAGAATAATGAGGTGAAAGAGAGAGAGAGAGACTGATTGTGCAGGTGCTTCAGGGTGCAAAAGTGGACATATGTGGATGAAATGAGACGAAATGGTGAGGTGAGAGAGAGAGAGAGAGAGTGTGAGAAAGATAAGGGTACGGGTGGAGTATATGTGTGGGATTATGTGAGAGTGAGAGGGCAAAAGGGGGTGGATGTATTGTTCTGTAAAAGAAATAGAAAGAGAATATATGAGAGTATGGATCAGTTAGTTCAAGGATTGTATGGGTAAGATTGAAAGTAGGAGTACAAACGTGAGTGACTGTATGTGTATATGCACCAACAGAAGATCGTGCAAGCAGAGTGAAAGAAGAGTTCTGGGCAAATGTGGAAGTATACATGGAAAAGTTTGAGAGGAATGAGACAGTGTTTTTGATTGGAGGTATGAATGGAAAAGTAGAGAATGTGAAGGTGGATGGAGTAGTTGGTGTGTGAGGTGTGCCTGCAGAGGCTGGTGAGAATGGCATTGCTGTAGTGGACATTTGTGCGGGGAAAGGGGTGGTGATAGCAATTCTCTCTTTAGCCACAAAATGATACACAAGTATACATGGCGAGTAAAGAGAAGGTGAGTGGTGAACTAAATGAACGGAAGGCAATGATTATGTGTGTGTGGATGACAGAATGAGAAGGTATATAATAGATGCAAGCGTATACGGAGGTTAGAGGAGTGGACTTTCTGACCACCACTTGATGGAAGTGAAGGTTAAGGTACAAATGCGATGGACGAATAGAAGGAGAAAAGGACTGGAGGAATTAGTTCATACAAGGAGGGTAATAAGGTTGCAATAGGAAGGAAAAAAAGAAAAATATAAGAGAGAAGTAGAGGAGCGACAGGGTAAAAATGATTTGGAGCAGATGGGGGAGGTGGAAGGTGTGTGCAAGATATTCACAGAGGAAATCTGTGAGACATGTGAGGTGGTGTGTGGGGTGACGAGAAGACAAAAGGGGGTGCAAGGAACAACATGGTGGAATGAAGAAGTGAGACATGCCGTGGCGGGAAGAAGATATAAATGCTCGTACATATAGTGGGTGGATGGGAAGGAGAGGCATGGAGAAATGTGTGAGACAGAAGAGTTATTATATAGAGAGAGGCAAAAAGAACAGTAAAAGATCGTAAGAAGAGAATGGATGAGGAATTTGGAACGAATTTGAGTGTAAAGTGGAAATAAGAAAATGTTCTGGAAGGAGGGAAAGAGAGTTAGACAGGGTGACAAGGAAGGTAGTAGGGGAGTTAAAGATAAAAATAGTAGACTGATATTTGAGAAGAGAGAAAAAGCGAGCAGACGAAGAGGACACTTTAAGGAACTGATATACATTGAGAATGAAAGTAAAGCTAATATAAGTAGCTGAGGAGTGGCTGGGAGAAGACGGGAGGTGAGAAGGGAGGAAGACATCAGTAGGATTAAAGTAGTAGAAACAATGAAGAAAGTTAAAGTGGGGAAAGACTCAGGAATTGATCGGGTATGTGGATAACGATGAATCAAGGTGCAGAGATAGTAGTAAAGTGGATATGGAAGATGTGCAGATTGGCCTGGGAGGAAGGTCGAGTCCCTGATGGACGACGGATTTGCATATCAACACCCAGTTAACAGGGGAACCAGTGAAATGCCGTCTTTCTTTTATCCAGTGCTGTGTTCTAAGAAATGTGTGTGTGTGTGTGTGTGTGTGTGTGTGTGTGTGTGTGTGTGTGTGTGCTCACGCGCGTATATGTGTGCACAGGCACCACTGTATATTCATGTATGTGCGTGTGCATGTGTAAGTGTGTGAGTGTTTGTATATGTCTGCATGCATGGGTAAGTGTGTGTGTGTGTGTGTGTGTGTGTGTGTGTGTGTGTGTGTGTGTGTGTGTGTGTGTGTGTGTGTGTGTGTGTGTGTGTGTGTGAGTGTTTGTCTGACCGCCTTGGAGAGAGCTCCAACATCTTCCTTATAACTAATCCTTCGGCTAACACTATTATTCTTTTCTCTCCATTGGGCTCCTAAGATAACAACCTTGTTACCTTAACCTGTCCTATAGCTACGGTACGGCCTGTGGACCCTCCAAAGAAACGTCATCTGTGGCACTTTGGAGCTGCGCATTGGGAGACCCTCAGGCAGTACTTCTTTGATTTTCCATGGAATTATTATTGCTTCCATGGCCGGGAGCCATTTGAGTGTGCCTTGCGCTTTACGGAAGTTATTATCTCGGGCATGGAAGCATACATTCCTATCTCATATCCTCTGACTAATGCAAGAAAGCCTAGGATTAATCACTCTTGTTCTAATGCTGTCCGCAACAAGGAGAGGGCCTATAAAAGGTACCGGAGCCAACCCACCCCTGAATCACATCTTTTTTTTGTTTCTGCCCGGAATTGTGCTAAGTCTGTTCTTCGCTCTGCTAAAAAAAATCTCATCCGTAATAAATGCTCTTAACTCTCCAACTCGAATTCTTCCAGCTCCTTCTGGCACCTTGCCAAAAACTTTTCTAACAATTTTACCTCATCATCCTTCCCTCCTCTTTTCTACTCTGATGGTTCTGTAGCTATTTCTTCTACTGATAAAGCAGATCTCCTCGCTCAGACTTTCTCCTCCAATTCCACCTTAGACGATTCCGGTCCTGTTCCTCCATCATTTCCCTGTCTGACTTCCCCATGGCTGACATAAAAATTTGTTCAGCTGATGTATTTTCTGCTATCACAGGCCTCAATACTAACAAGGCATATGGGCCTGATGGAGTCCCTCCTGTTGTCCTCAAGAACTGTTCTTTTGACACCTTGCATACGTAAACTCTTTCCCCTTTGTCTGTCAACTTGTACCTTTCCTTCTTGCTGGATGTTTGCTCTCATTCACCCAGTCCCAAAGAAGCGTGTCCATTCTCAACCCTCTAACTATCGTCCAATTGCTTTAACATCCTGTATCTCAAAAGTTTTCGAGTCAATTCTTAATAGAAAAATTTTAAAGCATCTTCCTATCACAACCTTCTTTCTGATCGTCAGAATCAGTTCCATCAGGGACACTCTACTAGCTATCTTCTCACCTACCTTTCAGACTCCTGGACATGCTTCTTTCGGGACTTTGGCGAAAGCTTTGCTATTGTACTTGACATCTCGAAGGCTTTCGATCGAGTCTGACAAAAATCTTTAATTTCGAAACTACCCTCTTACGGTTTCTATTCTTCTATCTGTGCCTTCATCTATAGCTTCCTTTCTGGTTGTTCTATAGCCGCTGTTGTAGACGGCCATCGTTCTTCTCCTAGATCTATCAACAGTGGTGTTCCTTAGGGCTCTGTCCTACCACCAACTCTCTTCCTTTTATTCATCAATGACCTTCTAAGCTGTACATCTAACCCTATCCACTCGTAGACTGATGACTCAACCTTTCATCTTTCCATTCGGCTCCCGCAATGTCCATCTCAGAAGTTACTTCAGCAAACAAGGGATAAGGCTATGGCGTACCTAATGTCTGACTTGGCTCGTATCTCTGACTGGGGTAAAATTAACCTTGTTGTTTTTAATGCATCAAAGACTCATTTCTTACACTTATCAACCCGACAAAATCTTCCACAGGTGTACCCTATAATGTTTAATAATATTCAACTTAATCTTGCATCATCTTTGAACATGCTTGGGGTTTCATTCACTTGAGACTTACATTGTAAAGATCATATTACATCTTTCGTAAAATCTGCTTCCAAGAGATTAGGTGTGCTAAGCCGACTCTGGTCCTTCTTTACCCCTGCACAATTGTTGACTCTATACACGGGTTTTATCCTCCCCTGTTTAGAGTACAACTCTCATGTATGGGGAGGCTCCCCATATACAGCTCTTCTCAATAGGATGGAGTCAAAGGCTTTTCGTCTCATTAACTCCCCTCCTCTTACTGGCTTCCTTCAACCTCTGTCTCTTCACCACACTGTTGCATCTTTATCTCTTTTCTATTGCTACTTCAATGGTCAGTGCTCCTCTGAACTGTCTGCATGCATTCCTCCACCTCTATGATGGGTGCATAGTACCCGTCTAGCAGCAAACTCTCATCGCTTTTCTGTCCAACTCTCTGATGCAAGAGTTAACCGTTACTCCCAGTCCTTCATTTATGCAACAGGTCAACTCTAGAACTGTCTCCCTCTTTATTTCCTGGTAGCTATGATCCCCAGTCTTTCAAACGCAGTGTGTCCAGGCATCTCGAAATGATCGGATCTTGAATTTAGCTCTCTCTTGTATTTTGTTTTTCTCTTGGAAGGAACAGTTATTGCGGGCTCGTGGCCTTTGGTTCCTTCTTCCTAGCATAGAAGAAAAAAAGTGCGTGTGTGTTTGCGTGAGTTTCTGTGTGTGTGTGTGTGTGTGTGTGTGTGTGTGTGTGTGTGTGTGTGTGTGTGTGTGTTTGTATGGATGCTTGTGTAAGCCAACTTTATGTTGTGCTGGATTAACCTTTTCTGTAGTTAGCTGCTACAGAGTTGGGCGAAATACACTGAGGTGGTTTGGCCATGTGGAGATGATGGAGAGCGAGAGACTGACGAGGAGAGTGTTTATGAGTGAGGAGGAGGGGGCAGGAGATGGAGGGGCAGGCCAAGGATGAGATGGAAGACTGGAGTGGAGAGGTAATGAGAGAGGTGTGTGTGAGCTGGTAGTAGGGCTGTGAAATGGCGAGGTACAGGGTGACGTGGAGGTGATTTGTTTGTTGTCACCCCTTACGGGATTAAGGCTCCTGGCAATAGATTGCTAGCTGGTAAAGTATATTGTGACAATATGATATATCTCACATAATTTGTCTTAAGTTTTCCTGGGTGTATTAAGTATTTTACTGTAGGCAAGTCCTTCGTTTCTCCTATCAAACTAGTCTATTCATCCTCCTCAAGCACGAGACCCAGCGCTTGTATCATCCAAAAATTTATCTGGCTGCATTTTCTCCTTCATTACTGGTGGCTCAAAATGTGAGTCGACCAACTCGGGGTCCGCATTCACGAAGAGATGGGACGGACACCATTGACTGTAACAGGTGAAAGTACGGGAGGGTGTACAGTACTAGGGTGTATCAAACTAAGGCTGAATAATTAAAACCTTGGATTTTCATAATTGGCAGTATGTATTCCTATGCAAAACTGAATTTTAAGAAGGATTTGTCTTATGCAAGTTTTGCGAAAAACTGCATATAGGTGTTCAAAATCACTTCAGTAAAAAATGATTTTTTGACAAATTTCAAAATCTTGCTAGCCTGAATGATATTATAGTGCATACTCGTCACACACACCTTTAAGCATTTCTTGAGGGTAGGTCTGGACCCGTTTAAGATCATCCTATATTATTCATAACCATAAAATAAACAGAAAACCCCAATATGTCCCTAAACTGTGAAATTATAAGATTTTTAGCCTCCTATCACCAGGTAGGACTTTTTATTATTATTTTTTAGCGCCCCCACCAATTTTCATTTGTTTTAATATCGGCATCACTGAGTGTGGTGGCAGCTGCTCCCACCTTTCCGCAAGCTGCTGTGGCGTTCAACCTTTTTTTTTTTTTATTATTATTCTCTAGTACTGGTAAGTCCCTGTTTCACCTTTTAATGCTCAAGTTAACTGAAAGTTCTGAGATTTTTTTTGCTAAAAATATCTTCATTTGTCTTGTATTTCTCGTAGAAAGCTAAAATATGTTCATAATGTCTTGCTTTGACTTAAAAACTGGCAACGTTTCTCTGTGATCGATCCTAGCACGAACACAACCATCTCTTCTCTCATGCCCATACACTTCATGAGCTGCAGCTGAAACTACTGCTCTTTCACAACTTTAATGTGAACTGAGAAGTTTTCAACTTCAAGTGGAGACCTGAGAAGGTCCTCAACTTCTTCTCTCGACATTTTACAGGTTAACACTGGCTCATACAGTTTCTCCTTATTCCAGTCAATCAGAGTAATTGGAGAGGTAGCATTAACATTCAGTGTAGGGTTTCTGTGAGTTCTCAGACTCATGTCTCCAAACTCAGACTTGCCTCCTATCTTCTTGATGATGTCAACCCCAAACGCCCTGTCCTCTTCATTCTCACTGCACAGGAGAGAGCCAATGATGTTCTCACTGTGAGCATGGTATGCTCCACATACTAATGTAGAAGTATTCACTTTCTTTACGTCAGAGGTCTGGTTTCTCAGCAGTTTCAGAGTTGTCACAATATGGTGAGGTCCATACTTCATGTGGTGCTTCACCTTTATCTCAAAATACATCTTGAAATAGAAGTCCTGACAAAACTTCACCAGGACCTCGAGCTTCTTCAGCTCCTTTCCCTTCAAACCATGCTGTCTCATCCACAGCATCAGCAGAGCTTCACATGTGGTCAGCCAGCGTGACTGATTCAGCAGGCCACACTTTAGACTAACAACTTCTTTGCTTAACTTTCCTGCCTTTAGAACTGGTCAGTGCTAAGGTTCTGTACAATGCCATCTGGAAGTTCAGTTATATCTTCTCCTGGCAATGTCTTGAATCTAAAGTTGACAGGTATGTCATTGATCTTCTCCAAAAGTTTTCCTATTGGGCCACTGAACCCAGACTTGTGAGTGTAAGAAGCATCAAAATTAATGATCATGTGCCTGAGACAGAGTTCTTTAATGTGCAGCTGGCATATCAGCCAGTGACACTTGTGACCTAGCAGCCTTTCCATGTGAGTGATAGCGCCTCCATTAGGTCCTGTGTTTGTGCTGGTGGAGTCACCACCAAGGACCACAAGAGTATCTTTAGCACCATGAGCACTAATCCACTCAAACAGAGCCTCAGCTACCTTAAATGCAGGTTTCCCATTTCCTTCGGATTTTTCTGGTGTAAAATGGAATAGATACTTTCCCTAAGGTTCCCATGTAACACTATAGTGCTCTTCGGTTGTAGTATCAGGATGGAAGCGACCATTTCTTCATTTTACCTCATGATCTTTGTCTTCTTATCTTGTTTTCCATCAAAGAAAAATCCCTTGATCTCCTCTCCCTTTGTCCTTTTCTCCAGGACCTCCACCGAGGCAGCGATTATAGACTTTTTGCCCCTCCACATCTTCATCTTGTCAACAGCTAGATATGCCTTATCAGCAGCTAGATGGCTAGCTTTAATAAGATCATGCAAGAAACCAGTTGCAATGGCTGCTGCAGGAGTGTTTGGTACCTTAAACCTAATTGCAGCAGCAGCAGTGTTTGAAATATCCATGTAGTTCCTCTTGGCAGAGGTAGAGGCTTTGGCAGTGTTGGCACTGTCACTTGTGTCTTGTGGAATACTGGAAAAATCTGTGTCAGCAGTAGGTGTTGGTCTTTCTGGCACCTCCTTCAAGGAAGTCACCCCATGTTCATCCTCATTCTCATCTACATCCCCAAGTATTAGCTCCTTTTCTTCTTCATCTTTCCTTTTTCTCTTTTCAGCTGCTTTCTGCTCTTTTTCCTTCCTCTTAGCAGCCTATACTTGCTCCACTGTTTCCTTGACATCAGCATTTGCCATCTGGAATACAGAACTTTCTGAGGTTTTGATCCTCTGGTAATAGAGCCACTCCAGCTCCAGCTTTGGAATCTTTTGAGGCAGAGGACAGTCACAGTTGACATGAACTCTAGCAGCACAGCCAGAGCAGCCAGATGCTTCACTGCCATAGAAAGTAATCTCATGTCTGCAGGTTGTTAAGTCAAACAGTGTATCAAGTTCTGATATTCTCTTCTGTCTCAACGTAGCATTCACCCTGCCATTCACTATGTCAGTCATTTCCTTCCACCTGAGAAGAATTTTCCTGGCAATGGATCTCTCTTGAATTATTACTGGCATTGGTTTTGCACCACTGTCCTACCACCAGTGATGCCAAGTCCTTAGCCAAATCTTGCAGAGAGTACCGTGCTCTTGTCATATCCTCATGAAGCAGCTTCTCTTCTTGCAGAAGGATTCGTCTTTGAATTACAGCTCTCCACGTTGGAACTTCTGTAGGAAGGAACTGATTGCCTGGACCCACCATATCACGCAGTTTTGAGCCGGAACTTTTTATTGCCTTTGGTCTTTGCTTAGCCATGGTGGCTACACAACAACACCAAGCCGTGTAACTGAAACAGGGATATTATCACAATAAAAATCTAGCAACATCTTAGAATTGTATTACGGTGTTTTAGTAAGAAAATTATGTTTTTCTTTTTTTAATGCAGTGACGAGGAAACCAAGGCCAGAAGCCTGCAAAGATGTGCTATATATGTGCTACAGCATAAGTCTTGCCCAGTCTGTACCTAACCAGAAAACGAAAAAATGGGAAATTGAATACTCAAACTTGATTTTTAGCAAAAGTTAAAGAATAAGGACCCCTCATAAAATTTGATTTTACACAGGAATACATATTGCCAAACTTTAAATTCACACTTTAGTGAACATGATACGCCCTACGACTGTACACTCTTCAAAGGTGTCCTAAAATAAAGAGGTGATTGAGTTCACGCATCAAGGATTTGATCAAAATAATACTTTGCCCTCCTACGTTATCAGCTTGGATTTGGGTCGGGTGGAATCACAGAGGACACATGTTCCGCTTACAGAATAAGCTAAATAAAAATCATAACGGACACAATGGAGCACAGTACAGCACAAGCTATAGCCTACAGTGAAAGAGACGCAACATTAATTGTGTAGGGAAACTATGGAACAACCCACTGGGTCAGTTGCTTAACTGCAGCCGATTGGTATGCTTGGTCAGGCAACCTGGGTAAAGCATCAGCAACACCAACCATTCCTCCGATTACCCTTCTGACTGCCTTTTATTTTTTCCCTAACCCTCCCAAAGACTAGGCCAGAAACACCTTTAGCACAGAGTTACTGAGTTACTAAGGCACTGACAATCTTGCAACAGCAAGCCTAGCACCTCATAGCCAGGCCACCTCTGACCCCATCACTGCAGCCTGTTTTGTCATACTTGGGAACTGAGTCTCTGATGTCATACTCGTGTTGTTAAAGTAGCTCACTGCAGTTTCCTATAGCCTCAGATATAAATTGTATTCCTGTAGAAATAAAAATAAAATAAAAATTCAGTGCTATTTCACAGGCACAGCTTTTGGGAGATGTATGGGGTGTGGCAGGGGGTTAAACAAGGTCATTTGTGGTCCCAGTAGTGGTGAAGAAAGATCATCGTATGTACCTCTTCTCATTCTCCACATTTTCTAATTTATACTGATATATATACAAAATTTCACTTTGTTTAGGCTTGTAAGTAGCCCCTTCTCGATAAACAGTGTGGCTAGTTTAGTTTGCCGTCTTATCTGTAAAAGGAGTGCTCAACAACCTGACTTCCACCACTGTACCCCGAATATCTTAGAGAAAGTTCCTACATAATTAATCTTTCTCAACACAAAACCTCTCTCCAACTCTTTAATTTTTTTCCTCTGTTAGGCTTCTCTGATTATTATTATTATTTTTTTTTGTCATAAATTTAAATTGCTCCAGTAAGAAATGTAAAACTTCCAACTGCCAATCAAATTCGCCTGGGGAAAAAATCCTCTGTTGATTGAAAAGTAATGCCGTTTTATGGAGACCTTGTAATCGTATGACATAACAGTACTGCACGGGTTGTAAAAATGTATCTTATACCAGTAAAATGCAGTTTGTGAGCGCGTAATGAGCGAGCGAGCGCCAGGTTATCGCAGATTCCGTCTGATATGAAATTATAGACGGAATCTCCGATATTTCTTTGCTAGAATTAATACCATTAACAGTGTTACGACGAAAATCTTTTTCATTTTGATTTCGTAATTGAGGTGTTCATTGATTAGAGCCGAGATTCCAAGGGGTTCCTACGTCTTTATTGATGAGTTTTTAGATGATAATAGAAATTATTGAATGACTGTATCACTTGCAGAAAGAATTTCAGCTCTACTTCACAAAGGAGTAAAGTTAATAGCCTCTGCTTAGGCTGACCAGGCCGCTCATTTCCAAACTTAATTGAGAGTAAACCCCGCTGGCTTGCGTCCCTCACACGCTTATAACAAGCATATAATTTGAAAGAAAATGATGTAAAGGTAAATACCTATCACTGTCACTGTGGTCGTGTAGTTGCAGAATCATAGAATTACTGACAGAAAGAAGCTTATGGAGGCAACTCAGCTTGATCAAATGGATGTGGGTGATGATTAACAGCCTCGTGGACCACTGAAGCATTCTGGCCTTGAGAGAATGTTGGGCAAAGACGGCTATGAATCTTAGGTCATCACTGAACACCAACACCGCCATGCACTGTGAAACCTGCTGCAGCTGTTGAGAATGATTAACTTTCACCATTGTCCCACTTCATTTAGAATTTTCTATCTATATATCCACTGGTAGACAGTTTTATACTACAGTACAGTAGATAGGGTTTTTGCAGACTAACTGCCTCCATTTTTGCCAGTTCTTCCCCAAAAGGCTGCCATCTCTTTACCTCACACCACCGTTATTCATATACTCTTCAGTCCATCTCTTCACCTCATTCTCATTCTCCCTTTCTTCCTCTCCCTTTCCGCGTCATTGACATATACTTATCCAATCAGTTTCCCATTTTCCCTTCTCTCGTCTCGGTTAATCCAAGTCTGAATGTTTATCTACAGGCTAAACTCTATTTTTTATTATTCTTTTTTTACCAAAAGGATTTTTTTTATCAGTACAGAGTTTAATGCAGACAGAATTCAAACTCTGACTATTCTTCTTACTGGAAAAAATGTCATGTGATAGGGAAAATAAAATAGCATAATGCATCCTTAAACAAGGAAGGTTAACCAGATTATTAAAACATGCCTTAAGAAGCTTCTCCAATTCAAAATGCA
This sequence comes from Coenobita brevimanus, assembly GCF_032717465.1. NCBI lineage: Eukaryota > Metazoa > Arthropoda > Malacostraca > Decapoda > Coenobitidae > Coenobita > Coenobita brevimanus. Next base: position 6,630,843 of record NC_136993.1, on the reverse strand, counting down.
GTGGCGGTAAGTAACCATAATTTCGTATAAGTATGTAATTTGTCAGTGTTCAGAGCTTTATCAATATTATACTTAACGTATAGTGATTTCCTTGTCTGAACTTCAATGTTTTCCCAACACACCAATTTTACATTAGTATGGTAGTAATCGGCACATGTATCCTGTCTATCTATTCACCTATCTACAGCAAGATGCCGTGATCTTCGAGGGCATAACCACAAATAAGTTTCCAAGTTACTTTACCCTAAGTGTACTAATACCAAGTCGGTTCACTTTCCGTCAGCGCGCAGGGAGGCGTGGCTTGTGTGTCGTCAGCTGGCTTAAATAACAGAAAAGGTATAAAAGGGCAGACTCAAATTAAACATTTATGATAAGGGAAAATGAAGAAGGGGAAGAAGTGTGGACTAGTTTAACCCTACAATATAGCAGTAGGTTCCCTCACACCCGTACACCTTCCCTCACACATTTCAGTCCCTTCCCTCACTTCTCCAGACTGAAAATGTGTAATGGTCTGATAAGTGGAGCAAACATACACTCATCCTCATGGTCAGGAGTCAACTGAACACTGGAGTTTCATGCCAGAGCCAGTCGACGTCACTCTGATGCTCCGCCCTCTGCGCGTGCTTGGAGCTGTTTTAGAAGGAAGTGATCCGACTTGGTATTAATAGACTTAGACTTTACCCTTCACCTTGAGTCTGGCGTCGGTCCAACTGACAGCCTTCTCAACAATATAAATTTCCATCCTATCCCTGCGTCGCATAGTTGATCTCCCTCTCCTTCTCTCCCCATCCTCCCAATTCACATACATTTTCCTACTTAGTCTCTCAATCCTAATTCTCTGGACATGCCCAAGATACATGGTTATAGCGGGAATTAATCTAAGATATAATACATTAATTTCGGCATTAACAATGAGAAGCTTACCTGCTGAACTTGGCGCACCACCCGTGAAAGCTCAGCTTGAGTCCTATTGGTGTCTGTTGCTACCTCAATCACTGCCACTGGGCGGGACTTTTGCATATTAATCAAAACCTAGATAGAATATACAGATGCATTAGAACTAAAATACCATAAAATTGCTTAAGGAATATTAAAAAAAAAAAAAAACTTCCCACAGCCATTGCCTACTAGAATGCGAGTTATAAAAGGACCTTGAGGTCAAGGTCACTGATCTTGTGCATGTCACCTTAGGTTTTCACAGTCTATTAGTCCAACAAGTTTGATGGCCCTAGTTTTAATCCTTAATGGAAAATTTGTTGATATCCCGAATATTCGGATAAGTCACAGTTCTTGTTTACCCCAGGCGAGGACAAAGTCACTGATCTTGTGCATGCCACCTTAAGTCACCACAGTCTATAAATCCACCAAGTTTGGTGGCTTTAGCTTTAACCCTTCATGCAAAAATTGGTGACATCGGGACTAGTGAATTAAGTCCCAGCTTGTAATCCCATGGGAGGTAAAGGTCACTGATCTTGTGCATGCCACCGTAGGTCATCACAGTCTATCAGTACACCAAGTTCGGTGGCTGTCTTTAATCCTTCATGGAAAAACCAGGTGACATTTTGGAATATCCGGAAAAGTCCCAGTGTTTTACCTTACGCAATCTCAGAGAATAATCAACCGATTTGACCCATACACCCTTCCGATCTGCGAACGCTTTAAGGCTATATTGTAGTAAAATTTCAGCTTCCTAGCTTAAGCGGTTCTTGAGATAGCGAGGCTGACTCCGTTTCTTTGTTCCCGATAATATCCGGAGATCCAGTTGACGGATTGTCACCACATTTGGCCAGAAGAAGAGGGCAGCTGTCCGACTAAGTTGACCAAGTTTGAAGAGTCTAGTCCAAATAGCCCTTGATATATCGCAATTTTAAAATAGGTAAAATAACAACAACAACAACAACTAATAATAATAATAATAATGATAATAATAAAAATAAAAATAATAATAATAATAATAATAATAAGAATGATGATAATAATAATAATAATAATAATAATAATAATGACAAAAAAAAGGTTCCTACAAGGTGTTGGAAGTTTTAATTATACTTGAAACATACTCCTTGTCATTTCATAGCTTATCGTGTTAAGTTCTATGCCAAATATTAGACTCCTATTAAAACATTCTAAGGTGACATAATACTTAACTGTGTAATGGTCAGAAGCTTGCACACATTAAATGAGAGGGGCGCTGAGAATATATCTTCCACTTTTCATTTATGTCATTAATATAATTATTTGCTTCTGTATATGCATTATGAAACCTTGAGTGTTACACATTACCGTGTTTCGGAAGGATTCATCCATGGCAACCGTGATGAATGTATAAAGACAATGTGGTTCCACTGGCATATTCAGTATCGTGTTCACTGCCTCACCCAGCCAGGTTTTTTGGTTGTTGCGCCCTAGGAAGAAAAAAGGTAATTTTACCTGAACAATTAAAGACAAGCCCGTCTTATCTACCACTTTCCCTACTTCACTCTTTCGGAATGTTCATTATATATATATATATATATATATATATATATATATATATATATATATATATATATATATATATATATATATATATATATATATAACTTTTACTGGTGACGCATCATGTTCAAAGTTATTCTGTTATGGCATAATGTTAGTATGCCATTGGGTTACCTAGGTCCCTCTCTTTGCAGAGTATTAGCCCCTCACTGGGGGCAGTATCATGGGAACCCATCTCATACTCATTGTTGCCTAGGTATATGGCTTGTAATTGCTGCTTGCTGTAGTCTTCTTCGTGTCTGGATACACTTGCCTATGTTGCTCAACGACCTGGAGAAGAAACTCCCGTTGATCATTGTTCATGGTCAACAATGGATTAAACTCTTGAATCAGTGCTACTCCTCTATCAGCAAAGTCATCTGTTACCTGTAGCCCCTGGACGGTGAGCTCAGCTTCCTTGTAATCCTCACGACTTTGCCAAGTGGATGGATCGAACTGTAGGAATGAATGAGGAAGGCCAAGCAGTGTGAAGATCTCCTTGGTGTTACTGGTCACCAAACTTGAAATTGTTTTCTGAATCAGTGTTGTCGCCTCAAGTTAAACTGTTGTTCTCATTAGTTGATCTTTGCTTCTTTCTTCGTTAACCTCCATCACCATTTTTCTCTTCTCTTTAGGGTCAACAGTTGGATAAAAAAAAAAAAGGCCAGTCCAACTATTTGCTCTGACAAATACCACAAGTTACGACCAAATGCTTTCTAGCACACTTGTGAGATGTTCTTATCGGGATAAAGTGACAATTCCTGGACAAGCCTCAGAGCTAGAGCTGCTTTTGTTTCCATGAACAGTGATTTCAGGTATTGTTTTATGATCAACACAACAAACTGCTTCAATCATCGGCCTGGCTTCAATGTGATGCTTGTCTGATGACAGAAAAGATAGACTTTGATGCTGTATTTAACTTTAGCCATCAATCTGGCATGGCGGCAAGCACCAGGGTGCTGAAACCATGTTCCACGGGGCGGTACACGATTCAAGACAACAATGGACAGTTCTAGCAGTTCTCGACAGTCATCTCGAGGCTGGCTTTCATGCAGTCACATTGCTCACTATCAGTCACCGGCATTTCCTCATTGTCATTCAAGATATAAAAGCGTGTTGTGTCAGTAGTATTCCACTTGGCTTTGAGCTGCTTCAATATGTGAATGTGGGGACCAGAGGACGGTCCAAGGCAAATGGTGAATGCATTTTGATCAAGGATCTCAAAAATGTGATGCCGACAATCCAGGTGGAGGAAATCTTTGTGCAACTGTTGTTGAATAAGGGTGCACTTCACTCCCCACAATCCGGTAATGTTGGAAGTGGTGTGGAATGCCATTCCTACCACAAGTTCAGATTATACTGCAGTCAATCAAGGTTTCAATAATAGCATTGGCCATGGCCTCTCCTGTCCCTGATTCCAAACTGGGTACATTGAAAAGCTTTGAAACTCCATCACCTGAGACGAGAATTGGCAGGCGTTCAATGGCATTTCCTCCTGTTACATCGGGAAATAGTTTTCCATCTCAGTGCACTACAAGTGGCTCAGTTGGATGGAATGTTTTCTTCAGCCATTCTGCAGATTCCTTCTGACTCTTGATCTCGATGGACACTTTTCCTGTTGATAGTTTACATTGTTGGATATTGTCCACAGGCAGAAATGGTCGCACAAAGCAGAAGGACTGCTGCACGGTCTGAAGTCTTGGTCCGATCTAAGGCAGCAGCAACTGGAGAAGTGACAAATGTTTTTCGTGCTCGTTGGCGCCTCATAGGAGGAGCTGCAGCCGAAAAGGAAGGACCTGCTGTACCTGTACAATCGTCACCTGTTTCGTCGTCATCACAAGTTGGGCTTTCTTCCAGCTCCACTATTTCCTCTCTTACTGTTCAGTGACATTCCTCACGCTCTCTTCTCTCCTGTTCAGTCTGTTGTCTCTCTGTCTTCGTCCTTTCCGGTGGAGTTTGACATCAATACCCAGCATAGAGCCTCGCCTCCCTTTCTTCCTCTGGCCACAAGAAACTCCTTATCCTCACGCTTTGTTATGAGGTCGAAGGCATTCGTGTGTGCATTGTCAGTGAGATCTTTCATATGTTCTTGGAAGCTCTCTCTCTTCTTTTCCTCTCTTTCTGTATTCCGGCTCTGACGCTTCTCCAACCTTCTCCATTCTTAATAGAGAGATTCGATTTTGGAGATACGATTCCGTGGCTCAGATGTAGGAATGCGAGCTCTTTCCCAGAATCCTCCTATACTCAGTTTTTTTTATCGAGGCGAAGATTCACTTGACAGATTGGTGATTATTGGCTGAATGCAACATTGCCTCATAATCTAGCATTATTAACTGACAATAAATATGTGAGAGGGAAATTTGGGTTAGTAAATATTTTTTGGACATGCTGCATTCAGCCAGTCATCATCAACCTGTCAAGTGCATCTTCGCCTCAGTAAAAAAAACAGCGTATAGTTCCTCACACAGAACACATGATGAATCCCTCAGTGTTCGTGTGTGTCTGTTCGCATCAGGTAGAAAAGTAGCGTTAACACTTCTCAACAAGAAGGTAACTTACTTCCAAGTAATCTTGGCCAACAAGCCAAATCTTGGTTTTGTTCCTGCTTTTTATCACTGGCATTGACAATTTTACTTCATCGTAAATAAGTGGTTAATAATAACTCAAAAGGCAAATCCCTAAAAAAAAGAATCACATACGGGTATTACTAGAATGTAGCCTCCAATGAAGTAAAGCCAAAACTCTTCAAATAACAATAAAGATTATCACAATAATTTTGCTTAAAAATTTACACCTAAACTCACAATTAACACTGCCAGCAAACAAAATATTCCAGAATTAAAGTTCCCTTTTAGTAATAAAGACCACCTTACGGCGCAAGTTGAATAGCCTTGTTTTATATATATATAGATAGATAGATAGATAGATAGATAGATAGATATAGACAGATAGATAGATAGATAGATAGATAGAAGAAACACCAGACTCAACTTACGCTCAGGCATGAAAACGTTTGTAGACAAAATCGATGTGGCAGTGGTAGTATATAGTGCCATGTAGATAACAACGGCATTCATCTGTTGAAGATATTGGAACATATGATTTACGGTTAGAATAAATAAATACATAATTTAATACGTACGAGGCCTGCAACGGGAACACGGATAAAAATAGGGTACAAACTTTACTATCACTACAACTAATAATAATACAGGGAGTAGAGCCTTTTGTAGACAACAAGAATTTAACAACATTACAAGGAGTTATTGGGAAAGCTATCTATCTGTCACAATTATCAGAGCTAATATTTTATGTTCATATAATATAGTATGGTTAGCCTTTGGTGAGGTAATGCTGTGCCTTTCATTGCATAATTATACTCCTTCAATCATCGCACGAACAAACGAAATTCATATAATACAATAATTTCTTATGAGTGTTTTCGACCTTGGATGTTAAAAGATCATTTTCAACTGTACAGCAGCTCGCCTCCATGCCTCATACCTTCGCATATCACCATTTTATCGCTAGTATCCAACACTGATCTGAAAAACATGCTCCCACGGTCTGATTTTCGACTGGTGTGGTATTCTTGTAGTTAGATTATAACATGTCATTGGTATTGTACATGTTCAGTTAAATAATCACTGATATCTGTTGTCTGTTCTCTCGTCCACTGTATGTGCTCAGGTTTGTTGAATTCTGAGTTGCGTGAAGGTATGTATTATACCTCCTCCACGTATCCTTCCAAACACGGAAAAGTAGAGGATAAAAGGGGGGTCAAGCGACGGAAGGGGTTCACAGACCACCAGCCGAAAAATGGGTTTTTGTTAGATAACACTATTTTCACCCATACTTTATCGTGTGGCCTTGGATGAGAACATGGCCCGCCACTGAAAGTATGACTGAAAGTCCATCAAAAAAGTTTTGTGTATTCACTCAGCAGTTGTGGTGTTATGGGAGCAGAGAAGCACGTCTTCGCTGTGTGTGTGTGTGTGTGTTGGTTGCGGCCAATGAAAACATTGTCGGGCCGGGAGCCTTGCTCATTGATTGGCTGGCCGTACATGAGTCTCATTGGCAGGAGTTTTTGGCAGATCACTCGTCAATCCCTACCATTGTGCTCTGTTCAAAGCATGCAAAAAAGGAGATCTCACTGTTTAACAGCCTACCTGTATGACGTATTTTAGGAGGCCATTGCACATTCATATTGATTAATGGTTCTTGTCATCGTTCTAATCAATGTTGTTTTTTGTTTGAGAAGACAAATTTTGCCAGAAAATGGGTTGAAAGTTGAGCACAATAAAAAAATATATATTATTAATTAATATTAATTCATAGATACGACCCAAATATTAGAAGAATAACAATCTACACTCAAAAGCCTTTCGTAAAGAGAAAAATGAACGTTCTACCTTCAAAATGAAAAAAATGTTAAGGTTGCGAGAATATTGTTGAACTTTGAACCCGTTTTCTGGCCTTTTATGATTTGTCATGAGAATACCTTCCGTCGAGTGACCGTTAATTATATAAATAAGAAACTAAAACCATGTGAATAAGTCCAATGAACTGATGCTATAGTCATAGGCTTGTTAATGCAGGACACTTGCGTCAATACTCTGTGTTTCTGCTGTTATTATGCTGAAACTGGAAGAGTGACGATGCCAGATATCTGTTTAAAAAGTATAAATAAGATTTTTTTTTTTTTTTTTTTTTCAAATGGTACATCAGTTATCTTTGGTAGGTATAGGTGCCCACCATTCACTCACTTTATGTAGTGCTGCCTTCAAGTGACTACATTGTGATCACCCAATTTTTTTCCTGTTATCCTGGAGACCATCTACTACGTTTAGTGGTAATCATAGAACCAAATGACGCCTGGTGGTCTAGTGCATTACGGGACTCCAACTGGACGGTGCCTGTAAGGGTTTATATCAGAGGAATGATCGGGGTTTATTAGTATAATAATGCCACACAGGAGCAAGCGAGTCCTGTCACCCTTGCCATACTGAGTCTCACTCTTGGAACCCTGTTTCTAATGGGGAAAAGAATAATTCGGTGAGAGATAAATCCATAACTTATCATTCCAGTTAAGAATTTAAGCATGCCTTTATATATTATAGATCAAGTGGTATTAAAAACAACATTCTTACATAGCATTTTTATTCGTGACATTTATTCATTGAAACGGTATGAGCACACAAAGCTTTGAAAGTAACAGTCCTTATTTGTTTCTTCCGTAGTTTGCTTTAAACTGTGCAGATATATATAGGTACACGTAACAAGATACAAAACCTGGTAAAGGCACTTTAAGAATTGACTAAAGCCCCTAAGTTCAAGGAAGTCAGATGCTCCATCTGGTTAATCAAGCAAACAAAGCTTGCTCTAAGTATACCATTCACTCTAAATCTGTGTATTCCTGGTACAAATCAAACTGTACAAGGATCATCCTAATAACTTACAAACATCCGCGTTAGAAGTGCAGCAGGTGCCTATATGTTTTTAATGACTATATGGTTAATGGGATAAATATGTCTGTTTTCTAATTTTCGTGATTGGCAACATTCTTATGATTAATAATAATAATAATAATAATAATAATAAAATTACCACAATTGCCCTGGAGGTAACTCTGTTTTGCCTTTAAGGCACATTCACTTCATTTATCGAAAAATATTGGTTTCACGTTTCAGTTTTCCTAATAAGGTACTTTAATAAAATGTATCATTGCCAATCTGTACTGTTCTGATTGTTAACACTTCTAAGAGTACGGGTTTCCTTGTGTGGAATTAAATAGACTGGCGTTAGCGGAAAAAAAAAATGTTACTAATCGTGAATGGGTTAATAACCACTAACAAGAATGTAGGTATCAAACAGCAACAACTACAGGGTTGTTAGCACCTTGGCTACTTTGAGATCTATAGCTATTTTTATCATGATTCCACCAGATTATTATCCTTGTTGTTAACGAGACAGTGGGGGCTGGTACTGTTCATACATCCTCATTCAGCTTGATGAAAAAACAAGCTAGTAATAAGCTTAATTAATAATCCATACATTATCGCAGAAAAAAGCACGATCAGTATGAGAGAACTGGAATTAATGATTCCCGGGATTCTTAACAGAGTCCTACGCCCACAGTTACGTGAATATGAGTGATGTTTGGTGGTTATTCATGTGAAGCATTTGGTATAAGTTTCAATGTCTGTCAATTTCATCAAGTTCTTTTGGTTTCTATATTTTCTTTTTTTTTTCTTTTGTCAGAAATTTTGTAAATTGCTTAATAATGAATCTCTCTCTCTCTCTCTCTCTCTCTCTCTCTCTCTCTCTCTCTCTCTCTCTCTCTCTCTCTCTCTCTCACTGTGTGTGTGTGTGTGTGTGTGTGTGTGTGTGTGTGTGTGTGTGTTCAGATATAACCTTCGTTAATACCCTTTTCATGAGGGGGTATTCTTGTAAACTTAAAAGGATGAGACAGTCAATAACGTCACCATAAACTCTTTCATGATTCTATTCCAGTTTACACAGACGACTGTATATAAGTGAGAGACAGAAGGATCTAAAATTCATCGTGCGTTACTGAAAGTAGCGACACTGAGAGGGAGGGGGTAATTACGAGTATAATGATGTTTTCAAAGTACTGATAGAAGATCCAGATGATCGTATATGTGATCACGGGATTTGGATTCCCAGGTAGTGTTAGGATGTGGAGCCCACCATCTACCCACTTGATGCGGCTTCCTTTAGGCGACTAAATTATGTGAAAATTCAGATGGTATCCTGCAATCCAGGAAACCATTTACTACATTTGATGGTAGTCATATAGTTCACTTGAAATATAGTTCACTTGAAATATGAACCCAGTTGACTGTAGGCCAAAGATGAATTTTTTGCTGTTCGCCGTTTTCCTTCTGCATTATAGATATTTGAGGGACGTTTGTATAACCAGGCAGTTGATTGATCAGGTATACTGGTGCCACCGCATGAAGGCATCCTTCCCCAGAATGTTGTGGGGAGGTGGGGGGGGGGGTGTACTGGCTGGAGTCGAAAAGATGTCCATTAAATCCAGTCCGGACTCTTCGCCTATATGACTTTAGCTGCATCTGTGAGATCGGCATAAAGCAGCTAATCAGTTAATACCGGGTTTGCGGGGTTAAGTTTGAGATGGTTGCCAAGTGCTGTGATCAGATTCATATGAAAATAAAGCTGGTCGAATATTATATAATCTGTGATGTAGGAAGGACAGTTTGAGTCGGCGTTAGAGTTAGTGGTGGTGGAGGCTATGTGCCTCTGCTACCATTGACTATTGTGCTACAACTTTTAACGTGGCTATACCTCCATCTGGCAGAACTATCAGCCATGGTTCTTACCTCCACTTGAAAAAATTTTTGACTCCAACTGTACCCGTGACATCGAGATTTTGATTCAAGGGGGCGACTATCCACCTTTCTTACGCCACCTGAAATATTTCTCCTACAGTTAACACACTCTAACGCCTCTCTACTCTGTGGTTATGGGATGTGTGGAATTTCCATTTCATCCTCATTATCACCATCATCATCCGGACCTCCTTTCCCACCCTAGGGTAGGGTGAGGAGTAGCAACGTCCAGACAGACCAAATTTGACCAATCCAATGGGCCACGCTTCCACTCATCATTCAAGCCCCCGGAATCCTGGCTCTATCTGATACGCCAAAAAACATTCACCACATTCTATAGCTTCACCAAAACGTATCTGATAAAGTCAATCCATTTCAGTCCGAAAAAAAACTAATCTCAATAGAAACCTTAAAAGATAGCCTGAATACAATGAAAACCATGTGTTCTGTTGGAAGGATTACACAAGGATAAGTTTCGTTAGACATGAGCGTACGGGTAGACATTTCACTGAGGAGACAAGAGGAATTTGCCCTGGAAAATTATCAAAGTGCCCCTGCTCTCCTAAATATGCATAGACATGATTATATACAAAATTGGTTGTGTGTAAGTAATTTATACAGTATGCTTAAAATCTCATGTTCAGATTTGTATTCACATGAACACTGATAGTGACAAATATGTATGAGAACAAACCGAAAAATTTTAATCAGTTTACTGTCACACATTAAGAAAAATAATCTTCATAGTGATGCGAAGGTTTGATCAAACCAGTATTCTTTTTAAGGTAACTAAAATCTTCAAAAAGTCTGCCCTGAAAAATCAGACTTTGCTCCTAAGCTGACTCATTTTCAAGGCCTGGGAGGGGTTAGGTCTTCGTAGAGGAATTGGTAGTCATTGCGGAGTTATGGCGAAGATGCTGCCAAAATGCTATAATCAGATCAAGATGCATATACTGTCTTGTAACGTTGAGGTTTAGGTCCACGAGACCTTGTCTCCACATGGCCCTCTTCCTTCCACCGCTTGATCCACCTGCTGACAGTGGACGCGCTCACACCCATCTCCCTGGCTATGGCGTGAGTGTAGTTACCCTCGACCCACATTGTCACAAACTTCGCACGTTCCGCTAAGTCTGTGGGCTGATAGGGACACCGGAGCTTCATTTCCTTCTGCAAGAACGAAAAATTGACGACTGACATTTCTACATTTTCATCTTCTTGTAGATTATTTTGCACAACTCAGTGGGAGAAAAAGACAATGCTGCAGAATTATATCGTTTACATCGCACTTCTTCATGATTAGTATCATATTTGAGTGTTCCGCTCGTGTTATAACTCGGCATTGAATACAGAGAAGTTGCAGTTTTAAGCCAATATAAGATAATGGCAGTACATAAGAGTGAATGTGAGCGTGATGGAGAGGGAGATAAGACGGAAGACGGAGAATGGTGTGGAGGGATGGAATGAAGAAGTACATGAACGAACCTGGTGTGAGCTAGAGGCAGACCAGTCTACTGGCGGAGGACAGGATGACATGGAGGCTATATGTTTGTGGATAGTAATCTGGGATTAAAACGTATATATAGAAAAATTACTAAAAGAATGTGAAGACAATAAATAAATGAGTGTAAAAAAGATATAGGGTGGCCCACATCTCACGCACCAATCAACCTTAACTGGAGAAATCTCGTGTGTTTTGCGAGAACAGCTCTGTAGTTATGTGTCCATCCTATATTTTTATATTTTCTTACTTCCTATATTCCCTCTTATGCTTTTTAGTGTCTGTTGTTAAAACAAATGATTAAAAAGTAGAGAAAGCTACAAAGTAGATATTAATATACAAAAGGTTTCGCCCGTTTAATGTACCACCCAGTACAAGTACGATAACTAAGAACAGTAATATGTGTGCTATTCCAAGAAAAGGGTTATGAACATAAAATTTCATGAACAGGTGGGGTATTCTTAGTGAGCATTTAGAAACAACTTTTAATGAATATCTGTGGTATTCATAAGGAGGGCAAAGAAATAAAAAGAACAGTGGTATTCATAATAAGGGTTTACAAAAAAGTTTTCACCGAATTGTAGAATTTCTGGTAAGGCTTTAGAAACAGCCTTTCATGAATATCTATAATATTCCTGGTAAAGGCTTACCGACAATAAATTTTACAGACGTCTCTGATTTTACTAGTAATATCACGGTAGGTTCCGCAAGAAGATGGAATATTAGCAGATTTACTGTTGGATCCACTAGGAGAAGTACAAAACAGGTTTACTCACTTATTTACTCAATGTATAAACAAGAAAAAATTACTCAAACATGGTGTAATGCAACAGTTATTTTACTTTACAGAAAAGGTGACTCAGAAGGTCTTCGTAACTATCGACCCATTAGCTTATTATCTGTCATTTAGAAACTCTTCATCTACGACCAGAATAACAACAAGTTTGGAGAAAAACGAACTTCGTGAACACGCAGGATTCCGAAGCAGATATTCGATTACTGATCATCTACACAAAATGAATCAGCTATTTGAGAAAACTACAGGATACAGTAAACCACTGTGTTTGGGTTTTGTTGATTACGAAAAGGCTTTCGACTCAGTAGAGCACATAGTAATTAAAATTCATTGCGAGAACAAAGAGTGAAAGAGAACATTGTAAATTCATCTATCATCCAATCCTACGTTGCCCCATGAGAAGCGTAGGAGCCCGGGGCCAGGCAGCTGGTTCTGACATTTAAGATGAGAGTGACCAGCCTCACTTATCCCCAAGTGGCATTACGTGAGCAATAAACCCCAATCACCCCTTGGATAGAAACCTTCACCGGCTCAATCCGATTGGAGAGCAAATATTACCCACTAAACCACTTGCGCCAAAATTGGTTATATGGTTACCACCCAGCATAGTAAATGGTTTCCTGGAGTACACGAAACAATTTGGCTTGTCATTCAGTGTACAGTCACCCACAGGCAGAAGGAAGAAGTAAGAATGAAGGAAAGAAAGACAGAAGAGGGAGTGTAAAGTCACCCGTAGGCAAAGACTGAAGGAAAGACAGAAGAGGATGGAAGGAAAGAAGATGGAGGAAAGGAAAGGGCAGACACCCAAGAGCAGCACTACATCGAGTGAGTGGCTGGTGAGCGTCCCCACCAACCATTTAGAACATTGTAAAGCTGCACGAAAACATATATAAAGAGGAAACTCCTACAGTTAAATTACATAACGACTCGGGGAAAATTATGACTGAGAACGGAGTGCGTCAGGGAGATACAATTTCACCAAACTTATAAACAGCATGCCTAGAAAGTATTTTCACAAAGCTATACTGGGAAAACAAATTAGTGAACGTAGATGGAGAAAAGATAAACCATTTAAGATTTGCAGATGACATTGTCCTAATCTCAGAAACAGCAGAGACATTGAAAGAAATGTTAAATGACCTGGACAGAGAAAGTCTCAAAGTAAGGCTAAAGGTGTATCTGAGTAAAACTAATGTTTAAACCACAAACACCAAAGAGCGTCATCAGAATAAGCGAAGAAATTCTTGAAGAAGTCGAGTACAATTACTTGGGGCAAATAATAAAGAAATGAAAGATCATGATAGCGAAATAAAAAGACGCATTGCAATTGGAAACCTCTCGGTAAACATAGATACATTATGATAAGTTCCCTGCCAGTTTGTATGAAACGAAACGTATATAACGAATTTATAACTCCAGCCGTGACGTATGGCTGTGGGACCTGTAAACTGACACAATCGATGGAAAATAAATTAATCCGTTCTCAGACGGCAATAAAAAGGTCAATGTTGAGAACTTCTTTAAGAGACAGGTAAAGATCAACTTGCGTGAGAGCATACTAAACTCAAAGATATTATAGAAGTTATAAAAAGAAATGAAATGGAGGTGGTAAGGCCATGTAGCAAGAATAAGGGACAACCGATGGAGCAAGAGGCTGACTTACTGGACACCAAGTGATTGTAAGCGTAACAGAAATAAACCCAGACAGGATGTGGGGAGATAAGACAGAGAAATTTGCAGGGAAAACGTGGAAAAGACTGGCTCAGTCAAGGAATTTTTGGAGAAGGTTGGGGGAGGCCTTTGTTCAGCAGTGGACTTGTAATGACTGATGATATCTATCTATCTATATTTATCTATATCTATATCTGTCTATATCTGTATCTATATCTATATCTATCTATATCTATATCTATATGTCTATCTTCCTGTTTATCTATATTTATCTATCTATCTAAATATCTGTCTATCTACATCTATCTATCTTTATCAGTATCTATATCTATCTATCTGTCTGTCTATCTATCTATCTATCTATATCTATATCTGTCTATGTGTCTGTCTATCTATCTATTTATCTATCTATCTATAAGAGCCCCATTATACTGTATATTCGTTTGTTTGTTTGTTTGTCTTTAAATCACGCCCAAACCATGGGCCACAGACCTCCAGACCCATATATATTTTGAATCAGGGTGACCCAAGGGTGCTTGTAGGGAGGTCAAAATTCAGATCTGGGTCATTCGAGGTAACCAGTAAAGAATTCGCCTTATGGCTCGGGCAACGCCGGGTACCCCTGAAGTCCAATTTTTGGTATGGAGACTCACAAGACCTCCACTTTGGTCACAGGTTATATGAGGTTTACCTCCGAGGCCGTTTGAGATCACTGGTCAGAGGTCATTTGTTGAGTAGACTGTGGCACCAGTTGAGCAGGGCAGTACTCCGAAGGTGGATGGAAGGCTGATGACGGGGAGAGCTGGAGCTCCCGTTTCATCATGCCACCTGGATTAGTTCCTGACCATCCCTCTTTGCTGAACTTTTTCAGTAATACTACTGAGAGTAGGCCAGTATGCTCTTCAGTACAAGTTTCCCTAACTGTCAGCATCAAACTATATACACATTACATACTACACTTCCTTTTCTATCTGTCTATCTGTCTATTGCCAGACGCCTTAATCCCGTAAGGGGTGGCCACAAACAAATCGCCTCCATGTCGTCCTGTCCGCTGCCATTTCACTGCCCTGCTCCCAGATCACACCCCTCTCTCTCATATACCTCTCCACTCTATCCCTCCATCTCATCCTTGGCCTCCTCCTCCCTCTTCCTCCCTCCACCTCACTCACATACACTCTCCTCGTCAGTCTCTCACCTTCCATCCTCTCCACATGGCCAAACCACCTCAATGTGTTTTTCCTAATGCTTGCTATCACATTCACACCACAACGCTCTTTCACTTTCATACTGTATTTGTCAGTCTGTCTCCCCATGTGACTCTACATGCACCTCTCAAATAACTCATTTCCACTGCTCTTTCTCTTGACTTCTGACCCTTCAACAAGGTCCAAGCGTCACTTTCATAAGTTAGAGTTGGTATCGCAATACCGTCATGTAGTAACTTTTTCACTTCCATGCTCACTTCTCTGTTTCTGATCACTGCTTTCAAGGAACCAGCAACCTTTCTGCCTTGTTGTACCCTTTCAAACACTTCACCCACTAAATTTCCATCCTTACTCATCACTCTACTCAAGTACTTAAACGCACTCACATTTTCCATTTCCTCCTCATCCAACCTCACTGTACATTCACTGACTTCACTTTTCACGAAGAGCATAACTTTACTCTTCTCTACATTCACCTTTAGATTCCGTTTCTTACACACTCTCCCAAACTCATCCACCAAACATTGCAGCTCCCTTTCGTCTTCACTTAACAACACAGTAGCGTCTGCAAACAACAGTACAGGGAATTTCCAAACACTGCCCTTTCTCATTAGGGCCGCTCCAACATCCACTGCCCTACCTTGTATCTCTTTTATAACTCCATCCATATACAGATTGAACAACTATGGACACATGACACATACCTGTTTCAATCCAAACTTCAAATTGAAAAATTAACTCAGTTTCTATCAACACGCACTGCAGCCTTCGTACCCTCATACATACTCTTCACAGCATTCAACATCTTCCTATCTTCTCCATATGTTCTTAATACTTTGAACTTCCTTTTCAACAAAAAATAAAAATAAAATAAAATAAAATAAGACGAAATGCCGTCTAATAACCAAGCCTCGGAATCCGGGGGGGGGGAGGACCATAAATGCCCCCACTTTCCATCCCTCTCCCGATGAAGACTAAATGAGCTGCCTGAAACCACTGTCTGACTCACTACTTCTTCATTTCTGCAACATTTGTGGCCCTTCCTCTAACTTTCTGTTGAGCACCACCTCTCCTTCTCCAAACCTCACCTTCTCTTCTTGACTGAGACCCCGCTGTCTGAGGAAACTAATAGCAAAGCCTTTTCTGTATCTTCCTACTTTCTCTATACCCATTTCAAAACCAAAAGTGACTGTTGTGTATACGTACACAACGACTTATCTTGCTCTCGTGCTTCTGAACTTGACTCTTCTGAATTCTCTAGTCTCCAGCTTTGGCTTTCCTGTCATTCTCTGACTAAGTATATCTGCGCTACTTACTTATCCCCTAATTCTACTGACTATGAAAAATTCTTCGACTATATTACTTCTCCGATGGAACACATCCTATCCGTTTTTTTCTTTCCTTGAAATCTCAATTCTTGGAAATTTCAATGTTCACCACCACCTTTGGCTCTCCTCTCCTTTCACTGGTCCACCTGGTGAAAAATCCTGCATCTTTTCTATCCTTAATGACCAAGAGCAGCTTCTACAGCACCCTCCCCGTATCTCTGACAGCCTTGGAGAAAGTTCCAGCATACTTGACCTCTTCCTTACACTTCCTTCTGCTTACACTGTTAATCTTTCCTCTCCGTTGGGCTAATCTGATCACAACCTTGTTACCTTAACCTGTCCTATTGCTCCAGTACGGCTGTAGACTGTCCAAAGAAACGTCGGTTGTGGCACTTTGGAGCTGCTGATTGGGAGTCTCTCAGGCAGTACTTCTTTGATTTTCCATGGAATGATTATCTTTTCCATGACCAGGAGCCATCTGAGTATGCCATGTGCATTACAGAGGTTATTCTCTTGGGCATGGAAGCTTACATTCCTTTCTCATATCCTTTGACTAATGGAAAAAAAACCTTGGTTTAATCACACTTGCCCTAATGCTGTCCACAACAAGGAGAAGGTCTACAAAATGTCTCGGAGCCAACCTACCCCAGAATCACATCTTTTTTATGTTTCTGCTCAGATTCGTGCTAAATCTTTTTTGGGCTTGGCTAAAAATTAATTCATCCATACTATATGCTCTGATCTGCCCAACTCGAACTCTTCCTGCTCCTTATGGCATCTTTCCAAAAACCTTTCTAACAACTATACCTCACCATCCTCCCCTTCTCTTTTCTACTCTGATTGCTGTCTAGCTATTTCTTCGACTGATAAAAGCAAATCTATTTGCTCAAACCCTCTCCTCCAATTCCACCTAAGAAGATTCTGATGCTGTTCCTCCATCACTCTCTCTCCCCCCCCCCCTCTGACTTCCTCATGCCTGATATGAAAATTTCTTCAACGGATGTATGTTCTGCCATTACTGGTCTCAGTACTAACAAGACATATGGGCCTTATTGGGTCCCTCCTGTTGTCCTTAAGAACTGTGCTTCTGTGCTTGCTCCCTGCCTAGGTAAACTCTTTCGTCTTTGTCTGTCCTCTTGTACCTTTCCTTCTTGCTGGAAGTTTGCTCTTATTCAGCCAATCCCAAAGAAGAGTGATCATTTCCAATCCTCTAACTATCGCCCAATTGCTTTAACATCCTGTGTCTGAAAAGTTTGGGGGTCTATTTTTACCAGAAAAATATTAAAGCATCTTTCCTATCACAATCTTCTTTCTGATTGTCAGTATGGGTTCCGTCAGAGTCGCTCCACTGGCGATCTTCTCACCTACCTTTAAGACTTTTGGTCATCCTTCTTTCGGAACTTTGGCGAAAGCTTTGTCATTGCTCTTGACATCTCAAAGGCTTTATGTGGAGTATGGCATAAATCTTTAGTTTCCAAACTGTCCTGTTACTGTTTCTGTTCCTCTGTCTGTGCATTCATCTATAGCTTCCTTTCTGGTCATTCTATAGTTGCTGTTGTTGACGGTCACCATTCTTTTCCTAGATCTACCAACCTTCTAAGCTGTACATCTAATCCTATCCACTAATACACTCATGTTCAACTCTACACCTTTTCATTCGGTTCCTACAACTTCTGTCTCGGCAGTAACTTTAACAAACAAGGGATGAGGCTATGGCACACTTGATGTCTGACTCGGCTTGTATCTCTGACTGGGGTAAAAGTAATCTCGTTGTTTTTAATACATCACC
The DNA here is from genome assembly GCF_032717465.1 of Coenobita brevimanus. NCBI lineage: Eukaryota > Metazoa > Arthropoda > Malacostraca > Decapoda > Coenobitidae > Coenobita > Coenobita brevimanus. The sequence continues at coordinate 6,612,666 of NC_136993.1, read as the reverse complement.
TATCAACTCCACAAAATCTTTGCCAGGAGTACCTACTAAAGTTTAGTATCCAGCTCAATCCTGCATCATCCTTAAACATGCGGTTTTATTCTCTCGGGAGTTATCTTGGAAAGATTACATTACGCCTCTACCAAATTCTGCTTCCTAGAGATTGAGTGTGCTGAGCCGACTCCGTACTTTCTTTACCCCTACACAGCTGTTGACTTTATCCCCATATTTTATTTGCCCCTGTTTAGAGTACAACTCTCATGAGTGGGAAGGCTCCCGACATTCAGCTCCTCTCGAAAGGGTATAGTCAAAGACTTCTACTCTCATTAGCGCTCCTCCTCTTACTGGCTCCCTTGAACCTCTGTCTCTTCGCCACACTGTTGCTTCTTTATCTCTTTTCAAATGTACATGTATAATAAGCTGCTGCATTCATATATATATATATATGATCAGCTGCAGCAGCAGCAGCAGCATTCATGTATATACTGTAGATAGATAGATAAATAGATAGATAGATATACATAAAACACACACACTCACACACACACACATAGCCTATATATATATATATATATATATATATATATATATATATATATATGTATATATATATATATATATATATATATATATATATATATATATATATATATATCATAAGCTGCAGCAGCATTCATTGCAAGTCAACTGTTGAAGAAATGGCTTTCCCAACTTCTTCCAAAATTCCTTGACTGAGCTAATCTGAGGCACGTTTTGCTTGCAAACTTGTCTATCTCATCTCTCCACCTCCTGTGTGGCCTTTTTCTGCTACGTTTACAATCTTCTGGAGTCCAGTCAGTCAACTTCTTGCTTCGTCGGTTATCCGTTGTTCTTGCTACATGTCCTTCCCACCTGCATTTTTTTTCTTTTTTAACTTCTGTTATGGCTTTGACGTAAGTCTGTTCTCTCACCCAAGTTGATCTTTTCCGGTCTCTTGAAGACATTCCTAACACTGACCTGTCCTTTGCTCTTTTAGAACGGATTAGTTGATTTTCTATCGATCCTGTCAGTTTCCTGGTCTGACAACCGTACGTCATAGCTGGGATTATACATTCGTTTTATAATGTAGTTTTCACTTGATACATAACTGGCAGGTTACTTTTTATGATGTCTCTGTGTTTACTGAAAGCTTGCAGTCCAACTATAATGCGTCTTTTCAGTTCGCTGTCATGGTCTAACGTTAGATTTAGAACTTTCCTTTGTAATTGCCCTCCTCGACATCTTCAAGAATTTCTTCACTTCTTCCGATGACGCTCATTAGTGTATATAAATCAAACATTACTTAAGTTTTACACCAGGTAATCTTTAGCCCTGCTTTAAGACTTTTTCTGTTTAGTTCTTTTTACCATTTCGAGTAATGTCTCTGCTACTTCTGAGATCAGGACAATGTCATGTGCAAATCTTAAATGGTTTAGGTTTTCTTCATCTGTTTCTGAAAATTGTTTCTAGGCATGCTGTTAATGATTTTGGTGAAATTGTATCTCCCTGACGCACGCTATTCTCATTCCTAATTTTTTCTGAGTCTTTATTTACCGGTAATTTAACTCTAGCAGGTCCCTCTCTATATATATTTTCGAGGAGTTTCACAATGTTCTTATTTACACCTTGTTCAAGCAATGAATTTATAATTAGTTTGTGCTTTACTGAGTGGAAAGCTTTATGATAATAATAAACCCTAAGCACAGGTTTTTTTTTTTTTTTTATTATTCTCATGTTTTCTCAATGTCCACTGAGTGTAGAAGATCAATAGTCGAATACCCGCTTCGGAATCCCTCCTCTTCACAACGCTTGTGTTCTTCCAAATATGATTGTTATTCTGCTCGTTAGGACTTTGGCGAAGAGTTTGAAAACAGCTTGTAATAATCTAATTAGTAGATAGTTACTAAGAGCTTTTGAGTCACCTTTTTTTGTAAAGCAAAATAACTGTTGCATTAAACTATGTATTGTGAATTTTCTTCTCCTTTTATACACTGAGTAAATACGTGGGGGAGCCTGTTTGGTACTTCTACTCCCACATCCGACAGTAAATCTACAACAATTCCATCTTCTCTTGGGTCCTTACCTCTCTTCATACTTTTAAGAGAAATCTTTACTTTGTTGCTATCTCAGGTATTTTACATATGTCACCTTAAAAGCTAGCTATTGGTGCTATTATTTTTTATTCGAGCAGGTCTCTGCTCTGCATTTAAAGTCTTCACCATTTTTGTCCTTCAGGTATACAATTTGTTGCTTTCTTATTGCCATTTTATTTCGGACCTCTTTCAAACTTTTCCCTTTTTTGATGGTTCATTTGATCTGATCCACGTTACTCTTTCCTTTTTTCTTCAATCTGTCTCTTGTTGATAAGCTTATTTAAGGGGGGAGAAACCTGTACTGTACACAGGAAAAATCATCTGATAAACTACCAATATGCTGGGAATCGAACCAGGGACTCTCAGGTGAGAGCCAGGCAGCATACCACTACACCACGACCCGGTTAAAGTTCACTCACGTTGTCACAATCTTGTAACCAACGTCCCTCCGCCCCCACTGTGGGCATCAAGAGGATGAGTTAACCCCCTGGCACTCGGGCAAGTAGATGCTTTTAATCTATCCCAAGCACTTACGGCAAGTCAGAATGATTTTTCCTGTGTACAGTACAGGTTTCTCCCTTCATTCTGACTTGCCGTAAGTGCTTGGGATAGATTAAAAGCATCTACTTGCCCGAGTGCCAGAGGGTTAACTCATCCTCTTGATGCCCACAGTGGGGGCGGAGGGACGTTGGTTACATGATTGTGACAACGTGAGTTAACTTTTACCTGGTCGTGGTGTAGTGGTATGCTGCCTGGCTCTCACCTGAGAGTCCCTGGTTCGATTCCCAGCATATTGGTAATTTATCAGATAAGCTTATTTAACCCTTCGTTACTCAGGTGAGGTGTTTTGTCACCCCCATTTTCTTTTTAAAGCTCATATTTCCTAGCCGGTAAATCGAATATTTCTCTCCGTTCCAGTACTCTCCTGACTCAGTGAGGGGAGGGAGCATGTGGATTGGTTTAGTCCTGCCTCTGCTGTAGTGAGAGAAAGGGGCACTCCCCCCCCCCCCACTGGGGTGTCCAGTCACCCCATCAAACTAACCATTTAGATCATAATGTGATATAGATTGTTTTTTTTATCTTATTTTTGCATATTGTTTATCATTATACTGTTTTTTAGAATCACAAACTGTATTTTCCTGTGCGTGTTTACCTGGCAAATGAGATATGAGTCCATTTGTTATTTTTTTACTGATATAATTTATTGTATTTTATTATTATAAATTAATAAACACCACCGACAAGGCATTCAATCTTTTCATTAGTGATTGCAGAGATATGCTGAAGCGGCAGTGTGAATATAGTTTACATGTTAGTAACACTACATATATTTTTGTAATGGGGTGTTGTAACATACCACCGGACTAACCTCGTTTGAATACCACTCGGTACTAACGAAGGGTTAATTCCGCTCTTTTTATTTCATCTTTCTTTGTTCTTGCTTCCATCTCGTTTCTTCTTTTCATGATCTTGAGGGTCTCTTTTGAATATGCGTTGGCTTTGGTTGTACAAGCTCTCCCTACTACATACGCTGATCCTCTTAGCACTTTTGTTAGTTTATCATTCAACTCATCAATGTTATACTCATAACAACTTTAAACCCAGAAATCTGTTCGTTATTTCTAACTAAATGATTGCTTTGTTTTTGCTTGCTTTTATTGGGCATATGTTTTTATTTGTAATCATCCTCTTTACTTCACCTCTGAAGTTGAATCTGGTTCTGGAATCCATCACTCTATGGTTACTTCGTATATTTACTTTTTTGATAACATTCTGCTATAAAGTAGTCGATTTCATTCATTGTTCCTCTATGTGGACTTCTCCAGGTCCATTTTCTCCCTGATCTTTCAAGAATAAATATGTGCATTATTCTCATGTTATACATTTCAGCAAAATTTACCACCAGTTCACTTTTATTATTCCTTTCTCCTACTCCGAATTATCCCATACATTCTTCTTAAATTTTTGGTTTGCCAACTTTTGCATTGAAGTCTTTCCCGGTTGTAGTATATCTGGTCTTTTTTTCTTCCATTTTCTGGGTATGTCGTCGCTGAAGGTTTCCATTTCCTTAGTTGAGCTTTCAGAAGTTGGTGCATTTACTAGTATTACTTTCATGGGCTATCTTTTCCATAGTCTAATTACAATCCATGCTACTGAGTCAGATACACTGCTGGATTTAATAATGTTCTCTGCAAGATTTCTGTTAATTAGGAATTCAACTCCACCAACTCTCTTATTTTGATTTCCTCTGTAGTAAAATCGACAGTTGCTGTCTTGGAGACGAAGTAATGTTTAATTCTGTGGATCTCACTCAGACCAACAACATCCCAACTAATGAGTTTTAATTCAACCGTTACGTTATCAAGGTTGGCACCTGCTTTGAGGCTTCTTGCATTGTACGTATAGATCTTAATGGATTTCAGTTTCCTTAATGTCCCGGTCTCTGATTTGCCAAGATGGTGCTTAATCACTTTCGGCAGGATACTGCCGTAAGCACAGGAGGTAATGGAGTTTAACCTTTAGTAGACGATGATCCAAAAGGAACGCCTGTCAAATAATTAACAGTAGAATTTATGTCTGGTTGGGAAGATTCCGGCAAATATATAATTTCTGGGGAGATGCAATTTTTGTGCCATCTGGATGAGATTGGGTGAAGCCCTATATATCAGTAAGGGGTCCCATGGTCCGTACCATCTAAAACTGTGCCTCATATATCTGAAAAGGTTTCCCATATCTGCCACCCGCGGATACACTGAGTCGATGTGGGTTCATGCCACTATATATATATATATATATATATATATATATATATATATATATATATATATATATATATATCTTTCGATAGAGTATGGCACCGTTCCCTGCTGCCCAAACTCCCTTGTTATGGACTAATGTCTTTTGTTCCTTTGATCTCCTCATATGTCAGTGACAGGAAAATAAGAGTAGAAGTAGATGATGAATATTCCAATTTCCACTTTATTAACGCCGGCGTACTGCAGGGATCAGTTCTGTCCCCAACCCTGTTCCTGGTTCATATTAATGATCTCTTATCTGTCACCCACAATCCCATTCACTCATATGCAGTTGACTCAACACTACATAGTTCATTCACACTCAGACACCCAATTACAAAGTCTAATATCTCTACCTCTCAGCTCATTACAGCCATCTCCATAAATCGAGACCTATCTACGATCAGTGAATGGGGACAAAAAACCTTGTCTCATTTAATGCTAGTAAAACTAAATATATATACAATTAACTAATAGACAGATATTGCCAGATTCGTATATTACCTTCAGTACTACTAATATTCCTATCTCCAAAAGAATTGAAATTCTCGGCGTCTCACTTAACAATGCCCTGAGCTGGACCTTTCATGTTAGATCACTTGCTAAAACCGTCTCAAAGAAACTTAGATTAATGTACAGAGTCCGTAACTTCACCACTGACGAGCAGCTAGCTATAATTTATAAGAGTCATGTGCGCTCTCAGTTTAGATATTGCCCACCCTTGTGGAATGGATGTGGAGAGGCTGCATTAAAACAACTAGACAAAATTCAGAACAAGGCTGTTAGAATTATTAACAACCCTGCCATTACAAATAAACTACCTCCCCTACAAGTAAGAAGGAATGTTGCCTCCCTTGCATTATTTTACAGATATTTTTATGGCAAATGCTCAGACGTAGTTGCGTCGTTGGTGCCACCTCTCCATGCCTTCCCTCGTGCTACACGGGCATCTGGTAGCGCTCATGACTGGAATGTCACTCAGCCATATTGCAGAACTTCTGCCTACCAGAATTCTTTCATTTCCCGTACTGCATCTCTTTGGAACTCGCTTCCCCAAAGTTGTTTCCCTCCGAACTTCAACCTACAGCTGTTCAAGTCTAACTGTTACAGATATTTTATGAACAGAGGACAGCAGTAATCTGGTGTATGGATTATTTTATATTATTCATTTGTTTTTCCTTCCTTTGTTCTGTTATTTAATATATCTATATCTATATCTATATCTATCTATCTATCTATATCTATATCTATCTATATCTATATCTATCTATCTATCTATCTATCTATATATATATATATATATATATATATATATATATATATATATATATATATATATATATATATATATATATATATATATACTTCCCGTTTCATGTGCGCTATCACCCATCTCAGGTTCGTTACATTCATTAGAACATCATCAACGTAGGAGTAATTTGTATTCTCTGACAATAGCTTCACAATTCCTCTCTCATCTTTTGCTCATACCAATTCATTTGCTAGAGACATTACCAATAATGTTTTTCTTTTCCTTTCACCTTTGTGTCACTCATAACCATTATATCCAATTTCCGTGAATTATAAAGATCACCGATCTTATAACTGTTTTCATCCCGAATCAGGCATCCCAGTCTATTAGTAGTAGTAGTATTTGGCATATCGACCATTGGCCTTAAAGCCCAGATCATTAAGGCATTTTGTTTTTCATTTTCATTGATATAGTTTTTTGCGATATAAAATAAATTGAAGGAAAAATAATGCTGATAGACCAACAAACAAATCGATACTCTGCACTTAAGCCTAAAGATTCAAATAGCTAAACTTAGCTAGAATACTTTCACGGATTAGGAAAATACCTCGACCAACCCAGTCTAATCTTTACCAAACTTCTGTGACTCATTTCCCTGTTTATTTTCTGTTGTGAGCTTATTGTTAAAAGGAGGGAAGGATTTCAGGCCCTTCAATCCATGTTCTGTTAATCACCTCCAAGACACGCAGTGAATTGTTTGTAGTATTCGTTATTCCTCCATCCCTAGGAATAGATTAATATCTACTTGAGCAAGATAAGATTGTGCAATAGTCTCAGGCTGAGCTTATTGCTTGAGGATGAGTTAAATGGCCAGGTAATTTAGTTCAGGCCAAATCTGGTCAAAAATCATACCCACTGCAGTACCTATCAGGGACGAAGGTGAGCAACTGAGCATATCTCTCTCTCTCTCTCTCTCTCTCTCTCTCTCTCTCTCTCTCTCTCTCTCTCTCTCTCTCTCTCTTTCTCTATAAATATATAAATATATATATATATATAAATATATATATATATATATATATATATATATATATATATATATATATATATATATATATAAATATATATATATATATATATACACAGTATAGAGAGAGAGAGAGAGAGAATTTATTTATTTTTGGATATGAAAATCGGTACTGACACAAATTATGTCCCCAAACTCTCTCTCATGATGTTCTGATACGTGACAATGAAATGTGAGAACACGCAACGAAAACTGTTTCATGACATGCGACCCGGTAATCCCCTGACACCTAAAGACAGCCGGAGGCCCAATTTTCCCACACAGTTAAATCAGAGTCTCCTTTCACGATTTTATTTTATTTATCATTTTCTTTTCTTTTTTGGCCAGAGTACCGCAAAATTTTGTCTCAAGCCTTACCATTATCAATAAAGCTCATGATTCATTTTTTTTTTTTTTTTTTTAATGTGTCCAATAAAGCTCATGATTCATTTTTTTTTTTTAATGTGTCCGACTCTGGGCATAGGCTTCACAGCCTGCTTTGAAAGCCCAGTAGTCCTCCTACCTACCGCACACCTCTACATGTCACCACTTCGGCGCTAACACCCATCGTCCATATTGAATACATGCTAGGGCTGTCTCATACAGGACTGGTGTATTGGTATTAGCGGGGGTATTGTTACGACATGTCGGCGGGTCATCTGGTAGATCAGTAAAGTCTGGTTTTTATGAAATTCAAATCCTTAAACTGTTCCCTACCCCAGCGGGATTTGAACCCTGGTCCGTTAGAACTACAGGCCACCTCTCTACCGATGAGCCACCGCCTTCCCCCTATTGCTGTGATTCTGTTGAACGAAAAAAATTACATATCTATATAGAGCGCGTCGCTGAATAGTCAGTTTGTATCCTGTAATTTCATATCAGACCGCCACAAATGAAACTTATTATCAGTATGTATTTGACAGTTTTAATAAATTTCTATAAATAACTGTCAGTCTAACATCCAATTCCTTTAGTCCAACTAGCAGCGACGGACGCCGTGGCTATTCTTTCCACTTCCAACGTTTCAGACAAGTTTTACAAGCTTCGTTTTCTCCAAGTGATACTTTGTTAGCAATTAGGCTTAACCCTCCCACCGGTGTAAATCTTTACAGGCCTAATCCGGTTGGAACGTTTAATTCCACTAGACGTCCAGTCGTCACTGAAGTATATGGGTACTGACCAGGGCAGTAAATGTCTTCCTGGGTTACGAGAAAACATTGTTTTTCACTCACTATATATTACCAAACGGCAGAAGTATATAAAGAGCGTGAGTGAAATAGAAAATAACGTATTTATGTATTGCATGTCGCTGAAACTGCAGTTATTAAATAAATACTAGCTCTGGTGAAAAAAAAAATCATGATGCTTTTATTGGAAAATACACTAAAGATATAAATTATATTTTAGTTTAATAAGTCGTAAAATGAATAGATATGCCATTATACGTCACTTACTAACAGTTAGGGTGATGCCTTATTATTTTCTGCTGGTTTCCTCTGCAAATATCTCTATTTGCATTAAACAAACTTCTCATAGAAAATGACCAAGCACACACTTAAGAACCCGCTATTTGATATCTTGACTAGAAAGCCATAATGTACTGTATGCATTATTCTTGTTGCCGTTAGATGCATTAATTAAGTTTTGGGAAACCTCTCACTGAAAGGCTTAACTTTCAGTCAGATCCTTATCGTATATATATATATATATATATATATATATATATATATATATATATATATATATATATATATATATATATAGCATCTGACGATTTTATGCTCCTAGAAAGAGACTTTTCGAACCAGAAGGAACTGATATTGCCTTAATCCTTCAGAATTGCCGGTTGTCTCCAAGATTAATACAATTGCCCAGAGGCAGCAAGAATGAAGTTCACGTGTACGTCATCTTAATGAAGTGGTTAAGATACCGCTGAAGTAAGTAAAGCAAAATGAAGAAGCAAGTTCTAACCTTTGGATGTGGTACGTCAGAAGGATGGTGCGCAGGATCCACGTAAGTGGCCACCGGAACCCCGGCAAATATCAGGCGACTCGCAGCGAAATGTTGCACCTCCCACCACGACTGCAGCACTGGTGATCTCCTGCCTGGTCTTTAGTTTATATATCTGGGCCGAGAAGAATAAATAAAGCATGCGATCAATTCTTTGCCGTCACTAGGACTTGGTTTTGCAGGATGAACATGAGATACTGGAATAGCCTGCGATCTCCATTCCTTGTCCCTCCTATAATTACGAATCTACGATGGGGCACTGGTTGTATTTGTTTTCCTAATGACTTTGGGGCCTGTGGGTCAATTTGCAATTTTTCTGTCACTTCTCAGCAACATTTTTTGTTGTTGTTTTGAGGAGACGCAAGGATTGGAATCCTTTTAATCTGAGTATTTCCTGCAGTTACATTTCCTAGTTAAAGATATCATCGTGTGTTTGTCAGTGTCAGCAACATTAGTACACAAGATGACTCCACTGCTTTAGCTCAGTGTAAAATCTGGTGTAATATCATAGTCTTTCTTATCGTCTCCATTGCAAGAGGTATTAAGCTGAAAATCTCAGTTGGCAACAGAGATAATAAATCATAAACTCCATCAGCATATTAGACAAGTAAACTCCCACACGCAGCTGTTTTTTAAAGTATTAATTCTTCTTAAAGACAACTGTACTTACTTTATGATAACCCCCTACTATACTCCTTTTACTTTAACCTGGCCTAAATTTGCCATCTCTCCATCCTGAAAACTGAGTTGGAACAGTGGATGTTATTACTAGTCACGAATAGGTGCTATGAAGGGAATAAAGTCCGGTAGCAATATTTTTATGCTACCCATTTACGTAAAATGAGCTATAAAAGGACGAATATGTAGGCCAAGTTAAAGTGAAATAACTAAAGAGGTTAATGATGACCATAGTTGAGTCCCCGGTTCAGTCTTTCCTCATCTAAATAAAATTGTTGGAAGAAAGCGAGATTATAGAAAAGGCATCATTGTACTGATGCGGATAATGATGACTTATTAAACACTTTATGGTGAAAGACTTTACCTTGACGACTATAATCATCTGGACGTATATAGGAGCGATATCAGAATGACAATGTGATGCGAGATTTATTCAAGAATACAACAATGTCTTATGAGATACAGCCACATGGTCTTCACCACTTGGTTGTTATCGCAGAGAACGAAAAAATTTCTTATTAATATTCATCCTACGTACTGCAAGGTAACGGTTAGCGAGTACGAATAATCTACTGTATACAACTGAATTCAGAGAACGACTTTTATTATATTATTCCAGTGAAACCAGGTTGTCAGTCATTATATGATTCCAGTCAAACCAAGATGTCATTCGTTTATTTATTAAAGCTAAACCAGGATATCATTATTTTATTCCAGCTGTCAGGATGCCATTCATTACTTTATTCCAGCTAAAACAGGAAGTTCTTTTTATTATAGCTAATCCTTGACGTCTTTTATTATTTTATTCCAGCTAAACCAGGGCGACACATTATTCGGCTCAGAAGAGACACCTCCACGAAGGGGTTAAAAACTGGCTTCACGAACTCATAAATGACAGTGACTTTGCTACATCATAACCAGGCTATCACTTGACGAATTTATTCAGTTTATTTATGATTTGTTTATTCCGTTGTTTAGAAATAACTTCCCTGTGAAACACTCTTCACTAACCATCAGTACAATGCTGTGTTATGCCAGCCTTTTTTCCCGGGATCCCAGAGGAAATTACCGAAGTCCGAGGATTTTTTTTTTTTCCTTCTGAGTTATTAAAAATTTTGCTAATGAACTACACAAACTTAAATACTGTACTTCTCCTCGTACTTGCCCATGTTCATAGTACTCTTCTCACATTCCGCTTTCCCTCTTAACAAGCATGGTATTGGTCATCGAAGCCAAGAATGCACTCTTGGCGTCTGAAGTGTTCATAACCAGATTAAAAACAAAGCTGAATGACTGTGGCACTGGCTTCTTGTGCTTCCTTAATTTATTTGATGTAGAAGAATGACTCTGTGTGTGTGTGTGTGTGTGTGTGTGTGTGTGTGTGTGTGTGTGTGTGTGTGTGTGTGTGTGTGTGTGTGTGTGTGTGTGTGTGTGTGTGTGTGTGTGTGTGTGTGTGAGAGAGAGAGAGAGAGAGAGAGAGAGAGAGAGAGGAGGATTGAGTGAGCCCATGCGCGCACCCCACAAACAAGAGACATGATTCTATTATGATATTTCTGCTCCCAATCATCCGGTCCTGTTTTGTCCTATTTGGAGCCAGGCGAACGCGTTTGGTATGTCATTCCAGATATAAAGGGCGAGGGCGACTAGCCGTTCTTCGCTGAGTGACATGATATCAGCAGTAAACCCCCAACCAATCCTCGGATGTAAACCCTTATGGGCCATAATCTGGTCGGAGCACCATAACTCTTTCGAACATCAGGTTTCCATTTCGTTGTACGACTACCACAGAGCGTAAGCAATTGTTTCATTGGTTACAGGAAACCATTATTCATCTTACTGTGTCTAGAATCACCTGACGAAAGTAGTACATCAAGTGAATGGATGCCGAACGCACCCACGAACCAAATTGTGATACTTTTGGTTATATGAAGCTTTAAGTAGTCTTTTAAACATTAATTATTGTGTCGCCTTGTAATATACCTCAATATTTTATAAAAAATTTTGTTTCAGATTTTATAGTTGGTAATGGCTGAATGTAATATTAAGATTTATATTTAACAATATAGTATGTGTATATTCAACTATTTATTTTTTATTCAGTGTCAGTGGCATTTACGACAAGAAGCAGTATACAATTACTGTTACCAGTAAACTAATGATACTTAAAAATGGTGCCTCTAATGATATATTTTTAGTTTCACCCGTAAATCCTGAGATCCCGGGAAAACATTGGGTTTGTAAAGGAAAACCGGATGTTTAGAGCACCCCAGAAGGAGAAATCTTACTCCAGACGAATATATGTTGAAAATTGGGAACCTCTCGGAACGAAGTAGATAAATACAGCAGATATGTAGTTTCTTTCTGTGCTTTCAGAGAAAGCATTGAAACTACATAACCTGTTAAGGCGTGTTATTTTGGGAGATATACAACTTTCTTCGTTGAGGTTTTAATTTACATATGTTTATATTTAGATGTGAAGAATTCAAGTCTGCCATTATTTTTATGACTGCGCAACATTTAGTTTGGTAAATCTACGATTGATTAAAATACACATAAACTGCTCTCGGAAAACATTATTAATTTTAGCTTCTCTAAATGTAAGGTAATGCTGTTAAAAGTTTTAGTTTTTTCGCATGAAACCAATCCTTGTGAGCGTAAAACATATCCTTGTAATCATAAAACAACATTAGAAAGTAATGACATAAGTAAAAAAAAATTAAACAAGCTTCATCAAACCTTGCTTTGATTCGTTCTTGAACATCAGCTGCCGACTTGTTTCTTGGTCTCTGATATAGCCCTCACGTTTCTCATATGTATACTCCTTGCCTGCTACCTCTAGGACTTGTTTCACACACCTCTCTATAGACTGAGCATGACAGCGCCTCTGTGGAACTTGTATGGGCTCTTCAAAAAACTTCTTAACTTCTGGTGCAGTCAGTTTACATGTCAAAAGAGGTTTATATACTCCGTCAGACCAGTCTATCAGCTCCAACAGAGAAGAAACACTGGGGTTGATGGAAGGTGTCTTCCTGTGACGTATAGAAAGATCTACCATTGTACCATCATCTCCACCTCTCAAACAAACAACCTTTTGGACACCAGCTTTCCTCTCCTCACTGTCATCTGAGCACATGAATGTATTGATTATCATCATTTTTGCTGAATACATACCAAGTTGAGTACTGGATGGTTGGCAAAACAGAATCAACTACATCCTTCTTTTGCAGCCTAACTATCCCCAGCTGAAACAAGATGTGGCTTGGGCCTTCCACCCTAGAGTGTTTTAATGTAAATGTTGAAGCAGCAAGGGTAGTACACGCCAACGATGAATTCTACTATCAGGCTTAGGTTGTTGAGGGTTTTGCCTTTAAGGCCATGGTTTGAAACCTATATGCGACAAAATCTGTTTGTTGTTCAGCTACCTTGAATGGCTCACTGGACCAATTTTAAGAAGGGCCAGATCTGTGGGAAGTTCTCCTGTTCATATGACCCGAGTGACCTTATACCCGTACACTTTGATAGGTAAAGAGATCCTTTACGACACTGTCACTTAGTGAAAAAATAGGCTCTCCAGTTGAGAGTTTGGTGAAAGAAGGATTATGTTCAAGTTCTGTAGCAGTGTTTAGCATCTTGCCAATGTTACCTGTCCACTTATTGTTAGACAAGGTTTTGCCATCCAGTGCTGTGATCAAGTGTCGCAGGGGTAACTCGTTGGTGTGGAGGGCACAAACCAACTAGATCAGCTTACGGCAAAGCTTAACCTCTACCCAGTGCATGGAACCACCCTCTCAGCCAGTGTTACCATTTGTAGAATCACCTACAATGGCCTGCAGGCTTTTATCAACGCCGTTCTTCTTCATGCAATCTACAAGATTATCAGCAATAACTTTAGCAGGTTAATTTCCCTTTGAGCCTTTTCCAGGCGTGAAGTGGTACAGATATCTTCCACCCAGCTCACTGCACACAGAATACTGCTCTCTTTTAATGATGCTGGGGAACTGACGATCTGAATTGTCTGCTTTCAGCATAACTTTAGTCGTATCTTGACGGCCGTCAAAGAAGATGAAGTCAATTTCACACTTCTTACATAGATCATCACATCCCTGATCCAGGGATTTCATAACTTTTTCTTGGGTCCTCTAGACCTTATTGTAATGAGCTACAAGTGCTTTGTCCTCTTCAGTGATCAAGCCATCATTCATAAAGACAGCAGAGGTGATTGCTGCTGTGGCATACTGGCCAACAACATATCTGATGCTCTGCATTGAAATATTTGGTATGAATGTGTTGTACTCTGGCTTTTTATTGGAAGTAGAGTTGCTTGGTATTTCTAATGTTACCATAACTTCCATCCACTCCATCTTGAGCATCAGCTATTTGTTCTTCATTTTCATCATCAGAAAAGTTATTTCATATGATGGTATGGAAACATGCTGCTGGCTTGTCTGCTTATATTCAGCAAGCTTTCTTCTCTCGTCTTCTTGCCGTTTCTGCATTTTGACAGGTCTGTTATGCTCAGACAGATTTGGAAAGCTACTCTGATGTGGTCCAAAAGAATCTGTGCTCTCCCTCTGACCTTTAATCAAAGCAGGTTCCTTCATAGGGATCTTCATCTCCTTAAGGCGTGTACACTATGAAGGGATTTTCATCTGCTTAGGGCATGTACATTTAATGTGAGCTTCTTTTTTGCAACCAGCATCTGAAGGGCAGCCTAATTAAGAGCAGAGAACAATTTTACACTTGCAGCAGAGGATGTAAAACTTGTCAAGTTATGCAGTGAAGGCCTCTCTGACATCTAGCTGTCCTCTCCTAGGAGATATGGTTTTTTACCTGCTCCCAGTTCTCTTGGATCTTGTTTAATATTCTTACTCATGAATTTACAATATTTCCTCGTTCCCACTTTTCGAGCACTTTAGGGTTAATGTCCTTTGCAAGACTGGGTGATGGGTAGTTTCTCACACCCTAGCAACGTTGTTCTCATAGCAGTTCCCCATATCTCAGAACGTCTCGCAGAGTTGCGATATCAGAGTGCAACGACTTTGTCAGTTCCATTAGGTTGCTCAAATGCGTGAATGTCTCCAGTCATTTTTTTAGAAGCCATTGTATGTTAATTCCCGCTGGTTAGGATGGTACGGATAAGTAGTTTTTAACACACTGATGAAAATGTTTCAACATGTGAAATAAGCGAAAACAGCAGTGCAGTGATATGATGCATAATATATTATATATATATATATATATATATATATATATATATATATATATATATATATATATATATATATATATATATATATATATATATATATATATCATCATCATTATCATTAATTAGCATCATCAGCCATAACTAATCCACTGCTGAACAAAGGGCTCCCCCAACCTTTTCCACGAATTCCTTGCCTGAGCCAATGTTTGCCACGTTTTCCCTGCAAATTTCTCTATCTCATCTCTCCATCTCCTGTCTGGCCTTTTTTCTGCTGCGCTTACAATCTCTTGGTGTTCAGTCAGTCACCCTCTTGCTCCATCGGTTATCCCTTATTCTTGCTATATGGCCTGCCCACCTCCATTTCTTTTCTTTTATAACTTCTATAATATCTTTGACTTTAGTCTGCTTTCTCACCGAAGTTGATTTTTTCCTGTCTCTTAAAGATATTCCCAACACTGACCTTTCCATTGCTCTCTGAGAACGGATTAATTTATTTTCCATTGATTTTGTCAGTTTCCAGGTCTCACAACCATACGTCATAGCTGGAATTATACTCTCGTTATATACTTTTCGTTTCATACAAACTGGCAAGCTACTTTTCATAATGTCTCTGTTTACCGAAAGCTTTCCATCCAACTGTAATGCGTCTTTTTATTTCGCTCTCATGATCTTTCGTTAATTTTAGTATTTATCCCAAGTTGTTGTACTCCTCAACTCCTTCAAGAATTTCATCGCTTATTCTGATGGCACTCTTTGCTGTTTGTGGATTAAACATTAGTTTTACTCCGGTTCATCTTTAGTCCTACTTTCAGACTTTCTCTATTCATGTCATTTAACATTTCTTGCAATGCCTCCGCTTTTTCTGAGATTAGGACAATGTCATCTGCAAATCTTAAATGGTTTAGCTTTTTTCCATCTATGTTCACTCCTTTGTTTTCCCAATAAAGTTTTCTGAAAATACTTTCTAGGCATCCTGTAAATAATTTTGGTGAAACTGCATCTCTCTGTCGCACGCCCTTCTCAATCTTAATTTTTTCCGAGACCTTAGGTGTATATATATATATATATATATATATATATATATATATATATATATATATATATATATATATATATATATATAAAGATTTTCCACCTTTGACAAAAGGAAATGAACCCATCTGGGAAGATTTATTTAAACATTTCTCCTATTTCAGAATGTTTTTATTTTGGGGAGGGCGCTGACCCCTCTGAGAATCATTGGTTGGGGTAACCCCCTCCATGTATCGCATTACATGTAAGAGTCCCTTGTACAACTTGTAATAAGATGTCATAGTCATATCTGACTCCCTTTCACTACTTCAGAGAATTTTTTATGTGGTGAATGGGCTGACCCCCCTAAAATTAATGGTGGAAAGCTTTATGTAATGGAAGACAGTATCAATGAACCAGAAGATCTGACCTGAGAAATTTCATTGAAAGCTATGTGCTCATATTCCCTTTTTTCTATATATATATATATTTTTTTTATTGCTGGCAGGGTTGACTCCCCCCCAAGATTATTATAGGGGTCATGCTCCCTAAATATCGCATTGCTGATGAGTCCATTGTACAGTATGTGTTAAGACATGAACGCCATCTCTGCTCTCCTTTCACTATTTCTTAGGTTTTCTTATTTGGGGAGGAGGACTGCCCCTCCCCTAAAAATTATGGTTGCAAAATTGTACGAGTATTTGGTAGAAAACTTTATGGTAACCAGCCGACTTCACCTGGGATGCTTCATTCGTATCCTTCAAATAACCTAGAAGGGGTTAAAGCACACACACACACACACACACACACACACACACACACACACAGTGAGTGTAATGCAACGGTATGGGGAGCGTTGCCGATAATGGTACCATCCTGTTTCGCAAGATTGATAAAATATACTGTAACT
The DNA here is from genome assembly GCF_032717465.1 of Coenobita brevimanus. Classification (NCBI taxonomy): domain Eukaryota; kingdom Metazoa; phylum Arthropoda; class Malacostraca; order Decapoda; family Coenobitidae; genus Coenobita; species Coenobita brevimanus. Next base: position 6,595,639 of record NC_136993.1, on the reverse strand, counting down.
TACACCAAATTCCATTTCTAGGGTCGTATTCTGGTGGACTAGGAGGCTGCCTCAATCCTTGGAGAAGATGACTATTTTGGTTTATTCTTGTTACTTCTAGGTGAGTTTATATAGCTTAGGAATGGCCTTTTTGACTAATAGCTTCGTGAACGGAACATCTAGACCTCCTGTTTCGTAAAGTCTCCATTAAACAGAATTCAATGGTCTCTAGATGGCAAGAATTAAATGGAAATGAATTCCTCTGGCTATAGGTATCTTCATCATCCATATACAGTACACCGTTGAACGATGGTATTTCCCATTTGTCTTTATGACTCGAGGAAAAGTAGTAGTTTCTTCTGCGCTATTCCTAAATTTCTGTCCTTCCTCTTTGAGAAAGGACACCAGAATCTTAGTCTCGTCTGTAGTACCAGTTCAGAGAGGGTCATTAATTCTTATGGTTTTTACTCTCCTTTGGGCTTTGTCCATTGTATAATTGTAGTACTCCTCCTTGTCTTCCCATCATGTACTTGATCTTCTAATATACTATAGCACTAGCCGTGTGTGTGTGTGTGTGTGTGTGTGTGTGTGTGTGTGTGTGTGTGTGTGTGTGTGTGTGTTTTGGGCAGCCGTAACTACACATTCAAATCACACCAAAACTGGCACACAAATCGCATAAAATTCGCTGATGTGAAAAAACTTGGTCCCATCACGATTGAAAAACTTTTACTATATTTAATGAGCGATCATATTTTGACCAAAAAACGCCGCTCCAGGCGACCGGCATAGGATCTCTGTAGAATTTTTTGCCCATAGGTACAACTAAAATAAACTATAGCAGCGCGAGAGCCCTTCACAGGAGCAAATGCGAGGGGCCTGAAGGGCCCACGAGCACTTGTTTCCTACTGTTTCCACTTCTCTTGATCCAGTCCAGTATTTACGAATACTGTTGTTTATTAATTTAGATGTTTATCTCGTAATTAGTGTCAGTGTGAAACAATTCGGTCTGAAAAGGTCATTTATCTCTATGTATGTATATATTTATAGTCTATCTGTCTGTCTGCCTGTCTGTCTATCCATCTGCCTGTCTATAGTCACAACCGCTTCTCTCTCACACTACTCTCTGTGTAACTTTGGTTCACACTCACCTCACCACACTCAGTTGCACTTTCCCACGTTTACACTAAGCCTCTTCACTGACAAATACGCTCACTCCCTGATACTAGGTTTCACACTCACTCTCGCTCACTCTCATTTCGGTGTGACATGGATTTCGACTGCGTATGGTATGAGTTTTTATTGTATTTCGAATCAAACAAATTCATGCCATCTTTACTGATACATCTTGGTGCTATATTACCATACTGGATTTAGAAAAGTTTATGGTTGTAAAGATTTGCAGTACTGTTTATCATTTTTGTGTATTATCATTTTATTATTTTTTATCTAATTCGAACTTGAATAATATATATCTGGGTAACAGTTTATTTCCTTAAAATCCTCATACAGTAAGTAAGGAACGAACTACAAAGAAACAGGTGTGCATCTTGCACAGTGCTCGGTTCGAATGTACTTTATTTCATAAAGATTATAGCACACAAACCGTAATATGCTAGCAGATGACCTCTAAAAAGTTTAATAAGTTCTTTACAATGACGTATTTTTTTCACTTTGTTGCAATCAATTTCTTGGTGATATGCTGCTTTGGCGCAGCCAGACATCCTCTAGCTGAAGAGATGAACGCCTAATAAGTAATAAAAATATATGAGTATATTATGTACTTTCACAGTGGCATACATGCCTCGGCATTATAAACACTGTATCTGCAGTTATAGCTAGTTCATGAATCTACTTGTTATGCGTGACGAGATGTGATAATGCAAGAAGAGATGAGAAATTCCGCACTCCAGACCACACCAGCAACAGCGTAACCACCAGCAACGATCACAAATAAACCCTGAAACATAAGATATAGTCATACAGTTTATACAATCTTGCAACTACCAGACGATTTTTATTTACCTTAGAATAAACTACTCAGATTGGTAGAATTTTCTCATAAGTTGAAAATAATCGCTAGAAACAGCAAGAATTTAATCATCTGACGTCCTGCTATGCCACAAGTGTAGCTTTGTTCATCATAATAAGGTACAAACCTATGTGAATTAACATCTCACCCATATGTTCATAAGTGAAAGCGACGTGTTGACAAGAACTTTCTTTGGTGGGTTGACACACTGCGTTGAATTCGGCACATTTTCCATCCAGTATCTGAACAGTCCAGCTTCAGTCAGCGCCAGAACCCTTTGGAATAAACATTTTATGATGGATTATCAGATACTTAGGTCACTTTGCATTTAACAAATCCTCAGAAACATTTAAGAAAAGTCTTTACATTATCCCCACCATAGTGGTAAAACGATAACATATTTTATAAAATCACAAATAATGGTGTTTCAAATATGTGGTTAAGCATAATGTGAACCTAGATGTCTCTGTGTTTTTCGTTATTTTAATTATAAGTATATATTAAGGTTGTCCAGCACTAATTTTATGCTGAACATGTTATTGTTGTTGTTGTTGTTTTCTTACCTGAGGCTTATCTGGCCATGACCCAGGGAAGCTACAGTGGAAACCTGCCTCCTTTCTGATATTACTTATAGAGGTTGGGGATGTGAACTTTGTGACCACCACATGGTAGTGGTGTGAATCAAGGTCCATGTGAAATGAAGAAACAGAAGAAGGGAACGACAGTAGGAAGTAGTATTTGCAAGGAGGATGGAAAGGGTACAAGAGGATGAGAAAAAAGTAGAATATAAGAAAGAAGTGGAGGAGTGATTGGGTAAATATGGAATGGAGCAGATGAGGGGACGTGGAAAGTGTGTGTAAGATATTCACAACAGAAATCTGTGCAGCATGTGAGGTGGTGTGTGGGGTGAAGAGAAGACGAAAGGAGGTGCAAGGAATAGCATGGTGGGATGAAGAGATGAGACAGGCTGTGGCACAAAAGAAGAAAGCATATAGTGGTTGGATGAGAAACAAGGGCGTGGAAGAAGTTGAGGAACGGAAGAGAGAGTTATATGTAGAGAGGAGCCGAGAGGTGAAAATATTAGTAAGGAAAAGTAAAAAGAGAGTGGATGAGGAATTTGGAAAGACTTTGAGGGTAAAGTGGAGGGACTGTAAGAAAATGTTCTGAAAAGAGGTAAAGAAGATTAGAAAGGGTGGCAAAGAAGTTAGTCGGGAAGTGAATGATAAAAATGTTAGATTACTAGTGGAGAAAGTAGAAAAAGTGAGCAGCTGGAGAGAACACTTTAAGGCATTGCTGAACATAGAGAATGAAAGCAATGCTAGTATAAGTGGCTGGGGAATGGCTGAAAGTCAGAGGGATGTGAGAAAAGAGGAAGAAATCAGTAGGATGGAAGTTGTGGATGCAATGAAGAAAGTCAAAATGGGGAAAGCCCCAGGAATTGATGGAGTGTGTAGGCATAGTATGAAACAAGGAGAGATAGTGGTAGAATGGATGTGGAAGATGTGCAGATTGGCATGGGAGGAAGGTAGAGTCCCGGATGATTGGAAGTCAAGTATGATTATTCCCTTGCACCAAGGGAAAAGGGAAAAATAAGTGTGTGGCATTCATAGGGGTTTTTGTCTTCTTAGTGTAGTAGAAACTTACTGGCAGAGCTAGGGAAATAACAGAGGAATTAGTTGGAGAAGAACAGGGAGGTTTTAGGAAGGGAAGAGGTAGTGTAGATCAGATACTCATTCTTAGGTCTTTAGTGGATAAGTTTCTAGAGAAGGAAAAGAAGTTGTATGCAGCCTTCATGGATTAAGAGAAAGCATATGACAGGGTGCATAGACAAGGATTGTGGAAAGTATTAGGAATATATGGAGTAGATGGGAAGTTGTTGAATGCCGTGAAGAGTATGTATAAGGGTGCTAAGGCTGCAGTGCATGTGGATAGGGAACTGGGTGAATTTTTCTACATGAAGGTTGGATTGAATCAGGGATGTGACATGTCTCCATGGTTGTTCAATCTGTATATGGATGGGGTTATAAAAGAGATACAAGTTACGGCCAATGATGTTGGAGTGGCCCTATTCAGAGAGGTCAGTGTTTGGAAACTCCCCGTACTGTTGTCTGCAGATGATACTGTGTTGTTAAGTGAAGACGAAGGGGAGCTGCAAGGCTTGGTGGATGAGTTTCGGAGAGTGTGTAGAAACGGAATCTAATGGTGAATGTAGGGAAGAGTAAAGATATGGTCTTGGAGAGAAGTGATGTCTAGTGAATGTACAGTGAGGCTGTATGAGAAGGAAATGGAAGGTGTGAGTGCGTTTAAGTACTTGGGTAGTGATGAGTAAAGATGGAAGTTTAGAGGGATGAGATGGAGGGATGAGAGAGGTATGTGAAAGAGGGGTGTGTGAGCTGGGAGCAGGGCAGTGAAATGGTGGGGGACAGGGTGACATGGAGGCGATTTGTTTGTGGCCACCGTTTACGGGATTAAGGCGTATGGCAACAGACACATAGATAGAGAGTATTCTCCCTTGCAGAGACAGCGGGGTGGAAACGAGGGCCGTTTGTATAACCTGGCAGCAGAGCCCCCCGCATATACCTGTAGCACTGCTTGAAGAGTTCATCAATAATACAGTATGTTCGACTCGCTCATTACGAATGGTAGACTATCCTATGGTCAAGAAGAAGAACACAGGGAGGCAAAGCAATATCTTAAAACATGATCTGAGATCGAGAATTCAAGTTTTCGTCTGACCTTCGTATTTGAAATGTAGTTCTTAAAATATAATTTCGTTATTCTTCTCATATATTAAATTCTTCCACCAAGTATGGCCCAGATTGGATCAGACTATGAGATGAACTTCTCATGTGATCTCCATCTTTAACCTAGCTCAAAATCGATTTTTTTTTTTCCCCTGACACCCTCAACCCTTACACCAAATTTGGCGAAAATCCAATATAAACCAACTCAATTATAGGGTCAAAATTTGACCTTGCCCAATAACCTGTCTCTGACCAATTGCTCTAAAAATCAGATAACTTTATCTTTGCTTTTCTATGCACCTTTCCACCAAGTTTATTTGAAATCGAATATAAACTGCTCAGTGCAACAATGATCTTTGATTTTTTTTTTTTTTTTAACATTAGTACATCGCCTGGGCTGATCCCGAATCTTACCATGCAACAATGATCTTTGATTTATTTTTTTGTTTTTAACATTAGGACATCACCTGGGCTGATCCCGAATCGTACCATGCAACAATGATCTTTGATTTATTTTTTTGTTTTTAACATTAGGACATCACCTGGGCTGATCCCGAATCCTTCCACCAAGCATGATCAAAGTTAAATAAAAAATGTTGCAGCCTTGTAAAGTGAAACACATTTACAGGTTGGTCGAAATCTGAACCTGCCCTGTGACACTGACCTTAGCTTGATTGTTTTCAAAACTAAATTCCCCCATCCTCCAACCCAACCCCTAAGTTTGGTCTTAATATCATCATTACACCCGAGTTCGCAAAGTGAGGGTGGGTTTTATGCTTTGGTGTGTGTGTGTGTGTGTGTGTGTGTGTGTGTGTGTGTGTGTGTGTGTGTGTGTGTGTGTGTGTGTGTGTGTGAAGAAAATAAGCCAGTTGAACCACTTTCCACCTTACCTGGTGGAAGTGATGAGAGCTTCTCACGGGTAAATGCTACTTTCGGAAAAAAATACAAAAAAAAATATATATATATCAAGGTTATGGCAAGGTCAGCTTGAACCGTAGGGGTCCGGTTAAAGTAAACTTCGTGAACGAAGTTATCGACAAGACAAGAACAAAGTGACCAGATCTTCAGAACATTCAGTCTGAGGTAAAGGTGGCAGAGATAGGTTGATATTAAAGGACATATGTAAATGGTTATATTAAGGAATTTTGACTCAATTTTGAGTAATATTGTGGAAGGTAGTGTGGAAGGCATGAACAGAGGGATTTGAGTACCAAAATCTGTCAAATGTCAAGGTCACAGGAAAGGTCAAAGTAAATGGTCTCATAGCAAGGTCAGCTAATACAGATCTGATCCAAGTTTGACCAATCTTAATGCAAGGGCTCCAGGTAAGGCAGTGATTAACAGACATCATTCACAGAATAATCAGTCAGTCAGATATCAAGGTCGCAGGGAAAAGTAATAAGTCAAGATCACATGGCCAGGACGACTTGAAAAGTTCTGATCCATTTCAGACCGAACTTTGTGGAAAAATAGAAAGTAGTATAAGGATGAGCAGATTTAATTTTTTTAACACTCGATCAAGAGTAAGGTCGCAGGGCAAGATAAAATCGGGACGTGTGTATGAATGTCTGCGAATAACTTAACTAAATCATTTTTAAATCTTATTTTAACTACATTTGGAAAAGAGTTTAAAGGTCATCCAACTGGGTGACCAATTGTCTGAGAGAATAATAGGTCACTAATAATCAGTCAGGAAAGAATGAAATTTTCCAATTTATAAAACACTCGGTTGACGGTAATGGTAAATGGCAAACTCAAATGTATTCGGCCTTTAAACCATTTATACGGCCCAGGTGATACACTGCCTTAGTGATGCATCTTTGTAAAGTTTATCTTAGTCATGCTGTCAACAGAGTATGTATTTTAAATCCGTGGAAGGACATCCAGTAATGAAGGGATTAGGTACAAGGTAAGCACAGCACCTCTGAGGCCGTATTAAGGCTCTGAATACTATATAAGTTATCAATCTTTTCGACTAAAACATGAAAATGATGACTGAAAAAGAAAGCCTTTGCCTAGCCTATAACCTGTGTAGTGCCATGATATAATCAAAGTGAAGGTATGAAAAGGAGCATGATGAACAAAGGAATGGGTGAAAGTGGCTGCAGTGTTGGTGGACCATGGGGCTGGGTATGAAAGTATATCCTGTGAAAGTTGATGTTGTAGGATTTGTGGGTTGTGTGCAGTGAAGCTATATTTCAAAGCGTCCTCAAAGAATGAAAGTGTCATAGGATAAGGAAAAAAGACTGGGGGGGGGGGGTAACGCGGAGGAAAACTTGCAGTTGTTTTCTGGGATGATGAAGATTCATGGGAGAATACTTTGTGAAAATGGACACTGCAAGATTAATGGCATGAGTGTAGTGAAGGTTTGTTTTAAAGATTCTCCAACAACAACAACAACTATAACAACAGTTTTAAAATAGGCTCACGTCATTCCCATGTCAACGGAGATTCAGACTCAGGAAAAACGTAGTTCCTATAAATATCAGTATTGAATTAACAATAATAGCATGGTGCGTCAGGTAAAAAGCGAGAATTCGTTATATTTAGCTCCTTCAGTCTGGGGCGTCTTTTGTATCCTAGTTGGTCCCAGATTATTTTATTTAGCCTACGGGCTAGAGTGACTCTAGGCCATTAATAACTTTTGCTGCTCGGGAAAAAATACTCCCAAGCCGAATAATATCGTCTTTAAATAAAGAATACATAACAGACATCTTTAGGCTCTGTAGAGAATAATGTTTCAAAACACTTGTCTGGAAAGATTATACTAGTAACACATTAACTTTACCTTTTATTAAAACCGTGTATTAACGGGTTGGTCTTCTGGCTCAAGATGGAGACAGAGAAAGGCAGCAGTTTCTCCCTTGCCAAGTAGAAGCTGCACTGCCCTTGATGGAGATAATTCAAAACTATTAGGCAATTAAGGAAGTGTAAGTATGAGAGGAGTTTAGCTTCTGTAACTATCATAGGTTCCCTGCAGGACCGGGATTTCTTCCTGGAAGGAGAGTGATAGTCATTGATAACTCTTCCTGCAGCTAATCAAGAACAAATAGAATTATGATGTCTAGATTGAGAAGAACCCATGTGAAGTCTTGTATTGGTTGTGTTTGCACCAACTGGCACAGTATCTGCTTGCCTTTGACATTAAGTGACAGGGCGATAGCAAAGGCTGGCACATGAAATGTCGTTAAACCAGGTGTCATTTTAAATACGCAGCTAAGTGCAATCTTTGACAGACAATCCAATAGTTCTTTGGGTTATACCTAGCAGGCTATCAATCATTCATTGACTTAGAATGGTCCGGGCCATGAGGCAAAATGGTGGATATGGAGGTTTACTGTCATGTGTTTGAAACTTGGACGCTAGTGTCCAGATTACTCAGACACAACTTGGGTTTCAGTACATGAAGTAGTATTTGTACTACTCTGTGATAAAAAAGCTTGTCAGTCCACCGCTGGGGCTTATTTTCTAATTTCTAAAATTAGCATATTATATGCATCTGTTCTGAGATACTTTATTAATAATTCCGTGACATTGCACAAATGGATTGGATTAAAAGCTTAAAAATATATTATCACATTCCGCCAAACCAAAACATTATCTTGAGATACTTGTGTGATCTTTCTTAAACAATAATAATACATCATATAATAAACGCTTTTTTTGATAGGGATAAATATCAACTTCAAGCTGCAAGATTATGATTGGTGGTTGATATCCTTTATTCATATATTGTTTCATAAACATGTGATGTGTTACGTGTAAAGAATCATATAACATCATATGAAAGGTTTTATCAATAAAACCCTTCATAATATCATCTAATAAACTGTAAATATATAACATTATGAATACGAACAGAACAAAATTAATGGGCAAAAAATGACTTTGACAACAGAACTTGATACTAGGTTACATAGCCCTACAAAACAGACTTTTTTTTTTTTTTTACCATATTACTCCTGCTATCCTGGGATTATTGTATGCTGTGTGATATAATTTTCCAGCTGGGTAAGGCGTGCTGCAGACAGCCTTGAGTAGTCATATAACCATCAAGGTCTCTTGTATTTTAAGTAAAGTCGCATGGTAGCTACAAAAAGAAACTACGAAAATGTGTTAATATAATATGGTATCAGGAACTAATGAATGTTGATTTAATGGTACTAATAATAAAAAAAATATATACCGTATGTAAACAACCAATACACAGTTATCTTCCAACGTAGTCAGTGATATATTCTGTAAATTGTACCATCGTTTAATCCATGCCTTAAATCCAGTAAGAAAAAGTTTACCACCCACAGAGTTTCAGAGTTGTTTTTAACCTCCACCAGGTCATTGAATCTTATTCCCAGTAGACTGCACTTCACTGGTCTGAAAAGACAAGAGTCTAACAGTGTTTAGGCTCGGTTTGTAAGATGGATGAGCAGTGACTGAACAGCCCATTTGTGCAATTACTTGATTTGTTGCATATGAACTCTGTGGACGGGAATTATAATAATGCAGCTGTATGGAGTGTATATCGTTCTGTGGTCGTTTCTTTCTGACGGTTACCATGAGCCTCCATAGAGTACCAGTGTCGGTGTCACTGTTGTTTCTCCTGCCCATAAAAATTCCATGGAGATTACGCCGTGGCTGTCTCAGAAAGCAACTATTACGATCTGTGTTGATCTCGCAGTCTTGTAATTCTTCGAATGAGGAGTGGTGTAAAGTAAATGTGCCCCCTCGTCTCATCGCTAGTGACCACAGTGGAGAGAGAGAGAGAGAGAGAGAGAGAGAGAGAGTTGTCTTTGTGCACATAAAAAATTCGGGGAGTTGCTGATGATTTTAACAGCTCTGAAACGTGGGTCAGTGGGTAGTCTGTAGAATTTTTCCAGTTTGTTTCAGAGGCTTGGATTAAAAATGCACAAATGAACCGAATGAGCTTGCGTGTATAATAAATGGTAATTTTAAAATGAGAACTCTCTAGGAAAACTGTGTATTAATTACTCCATTTTTTCTTAATTGTAACCCCTTGTAGTAGATGCATGAGATATACTATACTGCACCTGTCTTTGTAAATTCCCCAGCCATGAGATTTCTAACATTAACATCCACGTCAACAAGGACATGAGTGCCGGCCTTCACCAGTGTGTGGAGGCTGTTGGGGAACTGGCCCTGCGTGTGGAACTCCAGCCGATCATCCATCTCAAGCCTCGCCACCTCGTTGAAGATCCCAGCTGTAACAGACTAAGGAGGAATTCCAGTGACATAAGTTTACATGAATGTAATGTATGAATTAACAAGGAAGAGCTTGAAGTAATGTCATTTGTTCTAAATATAAGTGTGTGGCATTAGGTTAGCCGCCTAGTGGTCGCGTCATCTCACAAAATTTGTTCTAGCTAAGTATATACCTCCCTTTCCTTGGGGGAAGCAGCCTAGGTATATAGATAGATAGAAGTATAGTTTTACATACCTGAGAGTGAGTTACGGGAGTCTGAGTTTTAAAAGCAAAACCTTTGAACATTTCATGGTCATACCACTTCTAGAATCGTGTGTAACCTAACACCACACGATATTCTTCAACTGACTGTAAGCCACAAGTGCCTGAGTGTTAACTTATTCCTTCCGATGATATCTGTTTTCTCATAATTCTGAAGTCCGTCAAATGAGTTCATTCAACTTAAGGGAGATGTCTTATTGTGAAAGTGTTCATAAAATAATAGTATAGCAACTTTTACCACTTCTAAGCTTCACGTATGTTGAAAACAGACATTTGGTGATGTTCAGAGTATTGTATAATCAAAACAAATCTTCGGGCTGGAGGAGTTGACTGCAAAAATACGTAGAAACAATAGAACAAAATGTATATATATATATATATATATATATATATATATATATATATATATATATATAGCAAAAGCCAAGGCACCGTTGATTTTCTAGACATGGGCAGTAACACGGAAAAATGGGTCATCGCAGTATATATATATATATATATATATATATATATATATATATATATATATATATATATATATATATATATATATATATACTGTGTGTGCGTGTGCGTGTGTGTGTGTGTGTGTGTGTGTGTGTTTCGGAGAGCCTCGGAGGGACCAGTCCTGTCCAAGGCCCCAACAACATGGGCAGATTCGTATGGCCATGTGGAATGTGAGAGGTGTGAATAAGGAGAGCAAGAGGGTGGAAGTGGTGAATTAGTTGAAGAGTACGAGATATGCCGTCATGGCCTTGTGTTGAAACATAGCTGAAATGGTGTGAAGTGGAGGAGTGGGAGGGTGTGAAATGTGTAAGATCGGGCATGAATGGGCGAAGAAGATGCAAGGAAGGAGTTACTTTGTTGATGAATGAGGTGTGGCATAGTGGAATGAGTGATTAAAAAATTTGTCATCTCAAGATGTATATATGTCAAGTTCAGGTTGAATATAGTGTATGTAGCTGTGATTGTAGCGTATGCATCGTGTGATGACAGGAGTGAGAGAGAGAAAAACAGGTTTTGGGATGAGCTGGATGAAGCAGTGGGAGAAATGCCCAGGAACTATAAAGTGATCATAATGGGCAATACGAACGGGAGAATAGACACTGGTCCTGAGGTTGACATAATGGTTTGTAATGGAGTACTAGTAGAAAATGATAATGGGAAGTGAGTGAAAGATATGTGTCAGTGAAAGAGGCAGTGCATTTGTAGCTCTTATTTCAAATATAAAAATGCAAATAAATATACATGGTACAGAGGGAACAGGGGCCGTATTGAAAGGAGCCTGGTCGATGCTGGGAATCGTTGCTGATGCGAGGCCCGTGAGAGGACGATGTGGAGGTCAGTCAGATCATATGATTGTAGTATGCAAGATCAAGCTGAGAGGAGTGAGGTGGAACAGGAGTAAGAGGAGCAGTCAGGGAGAAAGACTGAAAGTCGAGAAGCTGAGGATCTAAGATATGACAGATGAATACAGGACCAAAGTAGGGGAGGAGTTAGAATCAGTGAAATGGAATGACATGGATCTGGACAGCCTGTGGAATACGTATAGGGACTGCTTAGTTAGGACTGCTAAGGCGGTGTGTGGTGTGGCAAGAGTAACAACAAAGAAGAAAGGTACGTCATGATGGGACGAAGAGGTTAAGGGAACAGTGCGGGAAAAGAGGAAGAAGTGGCTAGAATGGTTACAGGGCAGGGGTTCAATTGGAATAAGAACTGAAAATATTGAGAGCAAGACGCATGTTAAGAGACTAGTGAAGAGGAAAAAGGAGGAAGTAAATGATGATCTAGAAAGAAAAAATGTATGCAAATTACCCTGAAAATAAGAAGTTATTCTGGAAAGACGTGCGGAAATGTAGAAGTGAAAGTGGAAAGAAATGTGAAAGTGTGAAGGATGTAAGGGCTAGATTATTAACCCATGGGGATGAAGTAAGGACCAAATGGAAAGAAAATTTTGAGAGTCTGATGAATGGGAATGAAGAGAGCAGAGTAGCTGTAAACATAATTGGTTTGGGGGGAGGTGCAGAGAAGGAATGCATTGCCAGAAAACGTGACACTCGTACAGGTGAAGAAAGCTGTGACGCGGCAGAAAAATGGGAGAGCAGCTGGTGTTGATGAAGTGTATAGTGGAGAGAGCGGAATGAAGGGCTTGTTGGAGATATGTGAAAAGGCACGGATGAGTGAAACTGTGCCAGCAGAGTGGAAAAAGGCTGTGATTGTACCCATGTACAAAAATAAAGGTGAGTGAAGTGAGTGCAAGAATTATCGTGGCATAAGTTTATTGAGTGTAGAAGGGAAGATATATAGAAGAAATGTTATAAAGTAAGAGAGGATGTGTTAATCAATTACTTTCTGTGAGACAGATAGTGCACATGGCTTGTGAGAAAGACCATAAGAGGTTTATGGCATTTATGGATCTGGAAAAAAATTACAACAAAGTAGACAGAGAAGAATTGTGGAAGATTCTGCACATGTACGGTGTAGATGGTACGGTGCTAGGTGCTGTCAAGAATTTTTTTAATGGCAGTGAAGTAGGTGTAAGGGTAAATGGGCATCTAAGTGAACGGTTCACGATCGGTGTGGGCGTGAGACAAGGTTGTGTAATGTCCCCATGGTAGTTCAATATATATATATATATATATATATATATATATATATATATATATATATATATATATATATATATATATATATGGATGGGGTAATGAGAGAAATAAAAACACTAGAGGGATGGCGTTGGTAATGAATGGTGACGGACGGAATATCTCAAATTTGTTGCATGCTGATGATGGAATATTACTTGCAAATACAGCACAAGAACTTGGTAGACTAGTGAAGAGTTTTGCTAATGTCTGCGAGTAAATGCAGAAAAAAGTAAAGTGATGGTAATAGAGAGAGAGAAGGTGACTCCCACTGTGATACTGAATGGAGGGAGACTGGAATTGGTGAGAGAGTTTAAATACCTGAGTACAGTGATAGAAAAGATTAAAATGCGGAAAGTGGAAAGTAGAGCTACACAAGGAAGGAAAATAGCTGGTGCTGTGAAGGCCCTGATAAGAAACAGAGGCTTGAGTGTTGCCACTGCACGAGGTTTGCACGAAGGAGTGCTAGTGGCAACTTAACGTATGGATGTGTGACTATGGTTTGGCATGAAAATGAAAAATCAGGAGTAAGAGCAGTGGAGATGGGACTGCTGAGGAATGTATGTGGAGTGCAGAAAGTGGATAGGATACGAAACAGTGTGATTCGTGAGAGTTGTGGACTGAGGAAGCTTGCGGACACAAGAATCGAAAAGAGTGTGCTGAGATGGTATGGTCATGTGGAGACAATGGATAGCAATAGAATGATGAAAAAGGTATACTTGAGCGAATTTAAGGAGGGAAGGAGGTGAGATAGGCCAAGAAGGTAGAAGGATATGGTAGATGAGTGTGTGAGGAAGAGAGGTGTGGAAGTCGGTGAGGCTAGGGGACTGACAAGAGATCGAGCTAACTGGATGAATGTTGTGAGAAGTGCATAATCAGTGATTTGGCAATTTTAACATGACAGAGTCCAGTCTGACTCTATCGGGTACGTTTATGAGATGCTATAGAATGTGGTGGATGTTTTTGGCGTATCAGATAGTGCCAGGATTCCGTGGGCTTGAAAGATGTGTAAATCGAAGCGTGGCCCGTAGGACTGGGCAGACTTAGACTGTCTGGATGTTGCTACTCCTCTCCCTGCCCAAGGGTGGGAAAGGTGGTCCGGAAGATGGTGATGATATATATATATATATATATATATATATATATATATATATATATATATATATATATATATATATATATATATATGGCTCACCATCCACTCACTCGATGTTGTGCTGCTGTCGGGTGCCTGCCCTTTCCTCTCCACCATCTTTCTTCCCTTCCATCCACTTCTGTCTTTCTTTCCTTCATTCTTTCCTTTTCCTTCTGCCTACGGGTAAGTTTACACTCCCTCCTCCGCCTTTCTTTCCTTCATTCTTTCCTCTTCCTTCTGCCTGTGAGTGACTCTACACTGAGTGACATGCCAAATGGTTTCCTATACACCAGGAAACCATTTACTACTCTGAGTGGTAACCATATAACCAAATTTTGGCGCCTGGTGGTTTAGTGGGTAATTATTGCGTTCCCATCGGATTGAGCAGGTGAAGGTTTATATCCCAGGGGATGGTTGGGATTGATTGATCATGTATTGCCACTCAGGGATGAGTGAGTCTGGTCACTCTCATCTTAAATGTCGGGGACCACATGCCTAGCCCCGGGCTCCTACGCTCCTCATGGGGCAATGTAGGATTGCATGATGGATGGATGGATGGATCAGATGCCTGGGCTCATTAGATTTTCAAGACTGAAAATTATGCCAGATGGAAAGGCAAATCGGTGAAGGCAAATCCACAGTTGACCAGCTCCATATATGGAGGACTGAGAAACTGGTTACCTCCGCCAAGAAGGGTATGTTTTTACCGGCGTTTGTTTGTTTTTTGGTACTGCGATAGAGAGTGCGTTTCACACGCTGGTGAGCGCAGGTTCGCCTCCCGCAATAGTTGTAAAAACTTTGGGAAGCGTTCACCAAGCCACTTGCTACTTTGGCGTACACAAGGGGTGCTGTGGTTGAACCAGCTTCGCATACTAGTATGCTTGCACCCAGTCGGCTTAGGGCGGTCCGATTACACTTGGTTCACAGACTATACACACATCCAAAGCCACTACAACACTAAAATCACACTCACAAGCACTTCTCACCCTACATACAGTCTCTAGCAGACAGCCTAAGCCACTAGGTAGAGATACATTGGCTGTATCGTCCATGCTTCGGTAGGGATAGGCCGGTAATGCAGTGGACCTCAACGGCTGATGATGATGATGATATATATATATATATATATATATATACTGTGTGTGTGAGATATTACCCCTGGGGGTAGGGGTTTCAAGAATACTCCCCCAGTATCCCTGCTTGTCGTACGAGGCGACTAAAAGGGTTGGTGGTGGGTTAGTGCCCCACCCCGTAAAAAGAACTAACTAAAAAAGCAAATAAAGCGCCTCGGACCCGGACGGACCATACGTTGACGACTAAGGAATGGACAAAGGACATTCTGAGAGTAGGAACGTGGAATGTGAGAGGAGTGAATGATGAAGTGAAAGAGAGAGAGATTGTCCAGGTGCTTGAGGATGCAAAAGTGGATATATGTGGATTGACTGAAACTAAATGGAAAGGTGAAAGGATGAGAGAATGGGAATACGGTGTAGGTATATGTGCGGGAGTCAGTGAGAATGAGAGGGCAAGAGAGGGAGTATGTCTGATGATAAGCAAGAAGTGGAAGGAGAATATAAGAGAGTATGGAACAGTGGGTGCAAGGATTGTATGGGTGAGGATGAAAGTAGGTATACAAGCATGGGCGATTGTATGTGTGTATGCTCCAACAGAGGATCGAGTGGCAAGAGTGAAAGATGAGTTTTGGGCGAGAGTAGAAGCATGTATGGACAAGTTTGAGAGGAGCGAGAGAGTGCTGTTGATTGGAGACATGAATGGCAAAGTCAGGAATGTACGAGTGGATGGAGTGGTTGGTCAGTGGGGTGTGCCAGCAGAAGTAGATGGGAATGGTAGTGCTTTGGTGGACATCTGTGCTGGTAAGGGGTTGGCAATAGCCAACACCTACTTTCGTCATAAGATGATCCACCGGTATACATGGAGAGTAATGAGGAGGATGGATGGTGAACTTGTTGAACGAAAGGCAATGATAGACTACGTGTGTGTGGATGAGCGAATGAGAAGACAAGTGTTGGATGCAAGGGTGTGGAGGGAATGGAGTCTCGGACCATCACTTAGTGATGGCCAAGGTAGAGCTGCAAAGAAAGTGGTTGAGGAGGCAGAAGGGGGAAGACAGGAGAGGAAACAGCTCCTGTGAGAAGAGTGGAGAAATTGCAAGATAGTGAGAAGAGGACAGAGTATAAGAGCATAGTGGAAGAAAGATTGGGAAGGTATGAGCTAGAGCAGATGGAAGGGTGGAAGACGTATGTAAGATATTCACGGAAGAGATAAGCGCAGCGTGTGAGGTGGTTTGTGGAGTGAGGAGGAGATGCAAGGGTGTGCAAGGGACAGCATGGTGGAATGATGAGGTGAAACGAGCTGTGGAACAAAAGAATAAGGCATATGGTGAATGGTTGGCGAGTAGAGGTAGGGAGAAGATGAGAGAGAGAAGAGAGAGGTATATGTGAGCAGGAGAAGGGAGGTTAAGAGACTGGTGAAGGAGAGTAAGAAGAAAGTGGATGAAGAGTTTGGGAGGAATCTGAGTGTGAAATGGAGGAGAGTAAGAAATTGTTTTGGAAGGAGGTAAAGAAAGTAAGGATGTGTGAAAGGGGAAATAGTAGGGGAGTGAAAGATAGGAATAATAGATTGTTGGTAGAGAAGAGAGAAATTGAGGAGATGGAAGGAGCACTTTGAGGATTTGTTGAATGTAGAGAGTGAGAGCAGTGTGAGTATAAGTGGTTGGGGAATGGCTGGGAGAAGAAGAGATGAGAGGAGGGAGGAAGAGATCAGTAGGTCGGAAGTAGTGGAAGCGATGAAGAAGATTAAGCTGGGAAAGGCCCCAGGAATTGATGGAGTATGTGGTGAAATGCTTAGGTATGGGGGTGAGATTGTTGTGGAGTGGATATGGAAGTTGTGTAGATTGGCTTGGGAAGAGGGAAGGGTTCCAGAGGACTGGAAATCAGGTATAATTGTTCCTCTGTACAAAGGAAAAGGAGAGAGAAGTATGTGGTAACCATAGGGGTATTTGCCTTCTTAGTGTGACTGGTAAAATATATGGTAGAATACTCATTGATAGGGTTAGGCATATGACAGAGGAGCTAGTTGGAGAAGAACAAGGGGGATTTAGGAAGGGAAAAGGGTGTGTAGATCAGATATTTGTTCTAAGATGTTTAGTGGAGAAGTATCTAGAGAAGGGAAGGAAAGTGTACGCTGCCTTCATGGACTTGGAGAAGCTTATGACCGAATAGATAGGAAAGGTATGTGGAAGGTATTAAGAATATATGGAGTGGAGGGGAAATTGTTGAGTGCTGTGAAGAGTATGTACGAGGGAGCTAGGGCTACGGTGCGAGTGGATGGTGAGCTGAGTGAGTTCTTTGATCTCAATGTGGGACTGAAACAGGGTGTGTAATGTCTCCATGGCTGTTTAATATATATATGGATGGGGTCGTAAAGGAGGTACAAGGTAGGGCAGTGGATGTGGGGGTGGCCCTAACGAATGAGGGTGAGATTTGGAAGCTTCCGGTGTTGCTGTTTGCTGATGATACAGTATTGTTGAGTGAAGATGAATGGGAGTTGCAAGGTTTGGTGAATGAATTTGGGACAGTGTGTAGGAGGAGGAAGCTGAAAGTTAATGTAAACAAAAGTAAAGTTATGGTGTTTGAGAGGAATGAAGTCACAGAGTGTGCAGTGAGGTTGGATGGTGAGGATATGGAGAATGTGAGTGCATTCAAGTACTTGGGTAGTGTGATGAGTAAGGATGGAACTTTGGGGGATGAAGTGCGTGAAAGGGTACAGCAGGGAAGGAAGGTTGTAGGCATGCTGAAAGCAGTGATGAGAAATAGGGAAGTGAGTATGGAAGTTAAGAAGTCTCTGCATGATGGTATTGTGATCCCTACCCTGACGTATGGAAGCGAGGCGTGGACCTTGCAAGAGGGGAACAAGTCAAGAGTGAGAGCAGTGGAAATGAGTTACTTGAGAGGAGCATGTGGAGTGACATGGAGGGACAGGTTGACGAATGAAGAAGTGAAGGAACGTTGTGGGGTAGATGTGGATGTGGTTGAAAAGATTAGGAGAAATACACTGAGGTGGTTTGGACATGTGGAGAGGATGGAGAGTGAAAGACTGACTAAGAGGGTGTATGTGGGTGAGGTGGAGGGAGGGAGAGGGAGGGGTAGACCGAGGATGAGGTGGAGGGATGGAGTTGAGAGGTATATGAGGGAGGGGGGGTGTGGTTGGGGGAGGGGAGTCAAATGGTGGGTGACAGAGTGACTTGGAGGCGTTTTGTCTGCGGCCACCCTTTGCGGGATTAGGGCGTCGGGCTATAGATTGATAGATAGATGAACGGATTGTGATGAAATAGTTTGGAGGGGAAGGGTATGGCCCAAGGAACAATTCATTAACTTTTGGTGGAGATCCGGATCATCATCCGGATCCAGGACTTTTTAGGTTTGTTTGTCCGCACTTCATCTCAAAAAGTTCTCAGTGAATTTCAATGAACCTTTGTAAAAGGGTGGGCCACAGGTCAAGAAAAGATTGAATAAATTTTGAGGTGGATCCGGATCCAGATCCTACAATGGCATTTGCAGACGTATGCGCTCTATGTGTGCTTCGTAGTTTATTTTCATGCATTAGAAAACTGCACAAGCAAATCAGAATATATAACAAAACGAGTGCTGCGCTCCCGGCATAATGCTGATAGAAATGGTTTCAAAAGAAAAGTGACCACGACAGAAGAGAGAGAGAGAGAGAGAGAGAGAGAGAGTAGAGAGAGAAAGAGAGATAGATAGATATATAGATAGAGAGAGAGAGAGAGAGAGAGAGAGAGAGAGAAATGGTTTCAAAAGAAGAGTGACCACAATAGGAGAGAGAGAGAGAGAGAAAAAAAAAATTATTTCAAAAGAAAAGTGACCACAATTGGAGAGAGAGAGAGAGAGAGAGAGAGAGAGAGAGAGAGAGAAAATTATTTCAAAAGAAAAGTGACCACAATTGGAGAGAGAGAGAGAGAGAGAGAGAGAGAGAGAGAGAGAGAAAGAGAGAGAGAGAGAGAGAGAGAAAATTATTTCAAAAGAAAAGTGACCACAATTGGAGAGAGAGAGAGAGAGAGAGAGAGAGAGAGAGAGAGAGACTGTGTGTGTGTGTGTGTGTGTGTGTGTGTGTGTGTGTGTGTGTGTGTGTGTGTGTGTGTGTGTGTGTGAGAGGGAAAGATGCAACACTGGCGAGGAAAGAGAGACTGCAGAAAATGTTTTTTTTTAATTTGTGTCCAATTCTGGGCATAGGCAGTCTGCTCTCAACGCCCAGTAGACCTCCTACATACCGTTACCCTCTACATTTTTAGGCAGATGGTAAAAAGAAACGATACAGCCTTTGTCTCGACTTTGTTTAGGAGTTGTGGAGGTCTATATATTAAGCCTTCTCTAATGTGACAGCCGTACTACATGCAAGGGCGATTAAGGTCTTTGTACAAAATCAGCACTTGAGTGGTGTTAAAGAATACGTGTTGCCGGTTCAGCATATGCAAAATCTGTGAAGCTGTTTTTGCTAGAGAAGTAGTGTGATCCTTCCAAGATCCAGCACCCGTTCAGTATACCAAGTTTATTTACGTAGTGTGACGGACAGAATTGTGTGTCGTTAAAGATAAGTGGATAGGCCTAGTCATGTGAAAGATTATATGAAGTTCAGAGATTTAGGAATTAGATTAATGATACAATAAAAGAAAGAATATTCCTCCTGCTCATAGAAGAGAGAAAATATAGTAGAAATTAGAAGGTAGGTTAGATAAAGTCTAAACTCGTGTTTGCTGTAGTGGGTGTGAGAAGAGTAGTGAAAAATTGACTATGTGAGTTACCAGCGTGTAGGTGGATTGGGCTAGATGTGCAGCACAACAGTTGGTTGATGAGAAGAAGGAATAGTGTAGAAGGAAGGATGTGATCTTGAGGAAGACCACTATTATTAGCTTTAGAAGAACAGTGGCCATCTAAAACTTCAACGGCAGAACGAATCAGAAGACAACTCGATATAAACGTATATAAGGTGCAACAGAAACCATGACAGGGCAGTATGGAAATTAAGGATGCCTTTATGATGTATAGCGTAATAACAAACGTTTCTGAGACCAGAAGAAGATGACCAAGATTCATACTGGAATGTAAAAAGATCACCAATGAAGTAACCGCAATGCAACCCATACCGGCGATCAGAGAGATGGTTATGAAGGATGCTTGGTGAGGATTATTGTAAAGGTTCTTGTAATGTAAGACATTAAAGTATTCAAGCGATGCTTAGAGGGTTAGGAGCAATCAAGCATCTTACAAAACCGGCTGAATGATAGTCGACTTCCAATATGAAAGAAAGCTGCAAAAATTGACAAAGATGAAAAAGCTTGCCTAGGCAGGGTGTCAGCATGGAAGCTCAGCTCTTGAGAATAAGAAGAGGGACCCCATTAATGCCATACACCTCAACAGTACTGAGCTGATGACAGTGTACCTTCTCAATGACTTTTAGTTGCAGACATAAGAAAACCACAAGGGTGAGGAGGTGCAGGAATAGCACCAGAATCATACATATTAAATGACAAAGTTTCAAGAAATAGTTTTTTTTTTTTTTCTTTTTTTTTTTTTTTAGAAATTGCTACAGAGCCGTCACGGAAAAAAGAAGAGGTGGAAATGGGAAGAAATACTCGATATTGAAGGAACTATTGACAAACTGCAAATCTGAGAGTTTAATAAAGCTGGATTTTATAGTGCAATTTTTTGAAGTACAAAAAACAGACTGATCATGACCTGAAGCAGCAATTCAAAAGAGTATGTGAACCAGAGATAAGTTAGGGTGGTTGCATAAAGTCACCTGCTCCTTGTGGACAACATCTGAATAAGCATGGTAACCCCCTCTTCCTTTTTTAATTCGTTAAAGGGTACCATAAAGGAATGTATGTCTCCGTGTCAGACAGAATAACCTTCATTATCCACACTCAGATGCCTGTAAGTCAAGGAATAATAATAATTCCATGAAAGTCAAAGAATTACTGCATGAGCACCTACCAATCATCAGTACCAGATGAAAAAAATACCACTTCTTGGAAGTATTACATGCATTACTGGAACAGTAGGGCAGGTAACAGATATCAAATTTTGACAGGAGCTCAAGGGGAAGAAGAGATTGGATGAGTTAAGCAGAAGCATTACGTGTATGAAAGTAGAATTACTCTAATAAGGTGAAATTTTCTCAAATTTCGTCAGGAATATGGGTAGGGTGCTGTGCAAGTTGAGCTATTTTATTAAGGATTGATAAGATGTAGGTTTGCTCAGCAGGTGGATCAGTGAATAAAGAAGACAGCCAAAGGTGTTGGTGAACACTGAAAACTAATACTTAGATTTCAGAGAAAGGAGAGGTGAGAGGAATTTTATCCACCTTGGAAATATGACATTTGAAAAATTTTCTACAGTCAATGATTGTGAGACACGTGAAAACTAGAGACAGATTGTGAAAGAGTGACTTGATATCCATAGCCCTAGTGCAGAAAATTCAGAAAATTCAAGCTTAGGAACATGAGAGCATTTTAGATTATTTTAGACATATATGCAACAGCCACCTTTTGCTCTGAAATGGATAGAGTGAAACTAAAGGTCACAGAAAAAGACCTACAGTCAGTGTTCTCAATTAGCAGAGGGTCTGTGAAGAAAAGAAAGTCTCGGGTCTCAAGCAATACCGGTATGCACGATCATATCGCTTCACCAGGGCAACGCCGGTTACCCCTGCTAGTACTATTATATTTCAACTCCCCATATGGCCATTGGTAGTGTTAATGGGCCTTTAGACCACATGTACAACTCGGGTTTTGCACTCCATGAGTACTTTTTATTGAAACACTGGCAAACGATATCATTGGAAGATGTCGTGAGTTAAGTCCAGAGGATCATTGCAATGTAAGCACCAGCTCTCACTATCACCAGGTTTCCATTCATCTCAAGAGTTCCATCCAGTTCGACTGGTGGAACAGCCTTGTCTTTCAGAAAGAAGGGCGAAATAGAATTATAATATAGTTTCAATGTATATGTGTATACAGAAAGCGGAAAAAATGACCGACACCATTCATGGTAACTTGGATATCACTACATATTCAATGCCTAGTCATGATAATGATTAGGTGCAACAGAATAAACAAAAATTAAGTCTCTCAAGAATAACTGCTATGCCAAGGACTTTACAAAAAGATCAACACTCAAACATACTTTAAGAAACTGTTCATTAGCAGAATTCTTTTGCCAGATCATAGAGACAGAAGGGTGGTCAAGAACATCTCTGAGAGTTTGGTATGGCTGAGGGATGTGTCTGACGGCCAGGAGGGACATGAGGTTGCCGGCGTAGCTCCTCGTCAGCACCAGCGTCATCAACATCCACACACCGACCACCACACGCTCCCACCACCACCAGCCATCACCGGTCACCGCAGTAGTGGCTGAGTGAAGTTTTAATAGATGAGCACTTGATCTTCAGCAACAAACATAAATGATGCAATATGGCAGTGTGAAACTAAACATGGTTTCAGAGATAGAGAAGACCTGGATGAGTTATGTTTATTTGGCCTTATACATGAAATAAGGTATGGGATACATATAGGTATTATGGACAGCTGAAAACCAGAGGGATCATAATTTTGTAGTCGGAGTAGCACAGGCCCCATGTGAGAGACTATGTGGAAGAGAAGTAATGTTTTTCTCCATAAAGTATTACACTAAATGAGTCACTACGAGATTTTGATAGAATCGTCTATTGTTGCAGAAATAGAGTTGTCTTATGAACAATGACTGCGACTAAAATAAATTTTAAAAAAATGGAAAAGAAATACTGAGCCACTAAAATAAGCAAGACGAATTTTGGCTCGTAACAAATAAAGTTAGCAATCAGTAGTTTGATGTAGAATAATCACAAACTCTTATATTCTTAGTGGCTGTTTAGATGAACACTGCGAAAAGCATGTGGAATAAAGAAAGTACGAATCATTATCATTCAAATGGATTGTAATATACAGTGCATAATGACCATAACTGAATTATCAAGAACATGTTGGTAAATGAATATTTCCTTGAGGAGTGCCCCGATCCACTCCTTTAGCAACAGAATGATCAGAAGGAAACCTGAGATTAATTCAAGAGTGGAAGAAAGGAAACCACAGAAAGATAGTTTAATAATTTAAACTTTGTGCGAGATTCGGCCAAAAACCTGTGAGCTGTCCACAACAAAGGCGATATCTAACTTTTTACCTGGTTTTGTCAAAGTATTGACTCTAGGATATAGTACTGAACATGAACTAGGAGATGTGGTGTGTGTGTGTGTGTGTGTCATCAAATTCACTGCAGTTGTATAGTAAATGCAGATGACTGAAGAAGAAAAAAAAAACAAGAGTCTGTTTATACAGTATATTAGTTTCTTCAGCTTTGAATGGAGGAGGTGGTAGGTGGTATAAATATGGGACTAATGTTATTCATTTTTTTTTATTTTTAAAATCTTTTGTCAAGTGTAATCTTGTAGCAATTTTACCAAGGCTAGCAACTGATGCATTTAGAAGTATTCCAACATCATTTGAGTATAGGTTTACTGACATTTAGGAAACTGGTTTGGGAAGTTTGAATGACATGAATAATGTATAAGCCTACGAGTTTTGAGGACATTTACATTACGAAGTGTGAATACAAAAATACTGTAGAATAGCTTTGCATCTTGCTGGCAGATCCAAACTGCTCTTGGCTTAAAGATGATCGCAATAGCGCGTAAACGGACATTTTATCAACTTCAAGTTATATTTATCAAGAATATATATATATATATATATATATATATATATATATATATATAATGACTCACAATTCTTCAATAAAACAATGTTCCTTGGGGTAATGTATATATGTAGTAGCTGGCGAAAGCTTTGCTATTGCACTTGACATCTCAAAGGCTTTCGATCGAGTCTGGGATAAATCTTTAATTTCCAAACTGCCCTCTTACGGTTTCTATCATTCTATCTGTGCCTTGATCTCTTGCTTCCTTTCTGGTCGTTCTATAGCCGCTGTTGTAGACGGCCATTGTTCTTCTTCTGGATCTATCAACAGTGGTGTTCCTCAGGGCTCTGTCCTATCACCAACTTTCTTCCTTTTATTCATCAATGACCTTCTAAGCTGTACATCTAACCCTATCCACTTATACGCTGATGACTCCACCCTTCACCTTTCCATTCGGTTTCCGCAACGCCCATCTCAGCAGTTACTTCAACAAACAAGGGACGAGGCTATGGCGCACCTAATGCCTGACTTGGCTCCTATCTCCGACTGGGGTAAAAACAATCTCGTTGTCTTTAATTCATCAAAGACTCAGTTCTTACACCTATCAACCCAACAAAATCTTCCACAGTCGTACCCACTGATGTTTAATAACATTCAGCTTAATCTTGCATCATCATTGAATATGCTTGGGGTTTCATTCACTCGGGACTTATCTTGGAAAGATATCGTTACTTCAATGGTCATTGCTCCTCTGAACTGTCTGCTTGCATCCCTCCACCTCTACGACGGGCACGTAGCACCCGTCTAGCAGCAAACTCTCATCCATTTTCTGTTCAACTCTCAAATGCAAGAGTTAACCGTTACTCCCAGTCCTTCATTTTTGCAACAGGTCAACTCTGGAACTGTCTCCCTCTGTCTGTATTTCCTGCTTCCTATGATCTCCAGTCTTTCAAAGGCAGTGTGTCCAGGCATCTCGAAATGTTCGGATCTTGAATTTGGCTCTCTCTTGTATTTTGTTTTTCTTTTGGAGGGAACAATTATTGCGGGCTCTTTCGGCCTTTGGTTCCTTCTTCCTCACATAAAAAATATATATATATATATACCTTAGACGAATCTGGTGCTGTTCCTCCATCTCCTCTCTCCCCTCTGACTTACTTGTGGCTGACAGATTTTCTTCATATGATGAAGAAATTTTTGTCCTCACTTTTCTCAATACTAGCAAGGCATACGGGTCTGATGGGGTCCCTCCTGCTGTTTTCAAGAACTGCGCTTCAGTGCTTACATGATGCCTAAGTAAACTATTTCACCTTTGCCAGCCGGCGTGTAACTCTACTTCATGCTGGAAGTTTACCATTTTTCACCCTGTCCCAAAGAAGGATTACCATTGCCAGTCCCCTTTATATATTGCCCAAATGATTTAACATGCTGTACTTTTAAAATTTTGAATCCATTCCTTAAAAAAAAAAATGTACATCACTTTCCTATCACAATCTTTTTTTTCCGATTGCTAGTAGGGGTTCTGCCAAAGATGGTCCACTGGCAATCGTCTCACCTTCCATTCAGACTCCTTGTCATCCTCCTTTCGAGACTAGCGAAAGCTTTGCTATTATACTTGCTGTCTCAGAAGCTTTCGACGGAGTCTGGCCTAAATCTTAAATTTCCAAACTGCTCCCTTACTCTTCCTATCGTTCTATTTGTGCTTTCATCTCTAGCTTCCCTTCTTTTCGTTCTATACCTGCTGTTGTAGACAGCGAAGCTTCTTCTCCTTGAGCTATCAATTGTGGTTTTCCCAGGGTTTTGTCGTCCCACAAACCCTTTTCCTTTCAATTCATGAGTGACCCTCTATTATGTAAATCCAACCCATTCCACTCATACACTGATAACTCCATCCTTCACCTTTCCAATTGCTTTTTGCAGTGTCCAGTTCAGGTATTCCTTCAGCAAAAACGAGATGAGACTAAGGAACAGCTAATGTCGGACTTGAATGATATTTCTAATCGGGGTAAAATTAATCTTACCTGTAATGCATCAGTAACTTAGTTCTTACATCTTTCGACCCATAAAATAATCTTCTGGAGTATTCTCAAGTTTTTTACAATATCCATTTCAAACCTTCATCATATATGAATATACTTTGGGTTTCCTTCTCAGGATTTATCTTAAGATTATAATACCTCTCATAAAATCTGCTTCCAAGAAATTAGGTGTACTAAGCTGACTCCATGCCTTCTTTACCCCCGCATAGTTATTGGTTTCATAGAGGTGTTTTATTTATTTCTCTGTCAAGTACAACTCTCATGTTGTGGGAGGTTTCCCACATACAGCTCTTCTCCACAAGGCGGTGTCAAAGGCTTTTTGGCCCACTGACTCTCCTTCTCTTACTGGCTACCTTCTACCTCAGTCTCTTCGCTACTCAGTTACAACTTTTTTCTGTCGCCACTTCAATGGTCACTGCCTCTCTAAACTGTCTGCTAGTCTCTCTCCATGACTACGGGAAGCGCACTGCACCCATCTGTCGGCAAACTCTCATCCCTTTTTTATCCAACTCTCTAATGAACTAACCCTTATTCCCAGTTCTTCATGTATTCTACAGGTGAACTCTGGAACTTTCTTCCTCTGTCTGTATTTCCAACTCCATGTGATCTCCAGTCTTTTAAACAAAATGTGTCCAATCACCTTAAAATTAAAGGATCATGAATTAGACTGTTATTTTTTTTCTTGGCCTTCTTGCCTTTGGTTCCATCTTTCTTGCATTAATAATATCTAATGAATACCAAATATTAAAAAATGACAATCAAACATTAGAAACTTGCATGTGCCAACAGTCTTTAAATTATTCACCTCGACTCCAAATATTTTTCGAAACTGAGAAAATAGCAACTACTTGACTGCTGAGACTATTTCTACTCCCCTAACCCTCATTTCCCCCCTTCCCCCAAAAAAGGCATTAGGCTCAACAAAGTATCACCAGACTTAATGGTGGGAAGATTTCTGGCAGTTCACGAATATTTAAGAAATAAATACATAAAGTACATAGAAAAAAATAGATAAATAAAAATTGATAAATGAACAAACTTGTGTCACCTCTTCAGTATGGCAATTCTTTGAAACTGCAATTACAGGCAGAACATGGTGGTCAGCCAAGAAGAGACGACTTATAATAGACAGTTCAAGAGTACAAAAATTATTCTTACGCTGTTGCAGCAGTATGTGCACCAAACTGTAGACGCTGGAGTTAGTGTTCCTATTATGCGAGTGTGCCAGAACCAGGTGGAGGAGTATCATGAGCATCATCATAGCCAGCAATGTAGCCAGTATGAATATCCACACCAGGGACGTAAGGGGGAAGAGGAAGCCCCATGGATCCACCTCAGGCAGCCCCAGTCCACTTACAATCCTCATACTGTCCGTCCACAGCGTCCACGTGTAGCCTGCTGCCTCTGCTCTCACAGGGGAGAGGATGAACGGTACGGCACCGAAATCTGCTTCCTTGAGAACGGCAGAACAACAGAAAAACATTATTGTTGTGTGTGTGTGTGTGTGTGTGTGTGTGAGAGAGAGAGAGAGAGAGAGAGAGAGAGAGAGAGAGAGAGAGAGAGAGAGAGAGCAATATATTAATAACGTTATTATTGCCGGATATTACAGATACAGGTATGTGCGGGTAGATCTGTGCTCCGTAACCAGGATATGATGAAAACTAATTTTATTGCATTAAAAAAGTTGAGGAATACATGGCTAATCAAATGGAAGAAACACTGGTATGTAAAAACCTTTGCTTCATGTCTTCCTCTGTCGATTTTTCTGTAAACAAGTAGATAAAAAATATACAGAGTTTTTTTACAATTTACCTATCTTTCTATATCTATCTCTCTGTCTATAGAGATGGTAATACATAACATTTATTTGGTAGGAAAAATGGAAATACATTGCCAGAGAGAGAGAGAGAGGGAGAGAGAGAACGCTGCCCACCTCATTCATCAGCATGCCCATCATGCCTGACCAGGATCCATCAGGCCGCTTGGTACCAAAGGTTCTCTCAGGCGAAGTCACATACGTGTAACTGAGGGTAAGGAATTTCGACAGTCAGTCTGTTTTAAGAGAATTAGTGAAGACGTAACGGAATGATATCCATGTTGACTACTGTTAAGCATATGTAAAAAAGAAAGAAAAAAAGAAACAAGGGATGTATGATATGGTCCCCATCACCACGTGATAACCACAGTAATTGGTTTGTTTAATCTCAAAAAATATTTTTACTGGTATCAGAAAATATTGAATTTGATACAGATTACTACATACATATACTGCATTTTAATCTTGCTCAGGCAGAGGTGGGTCTGAGAGACCCCCTCCCCGTCCCATTTTCTAGTTCACTAACTTCTAAATACCCGGGAGCCATGTTCTTCTCAGTAGTTTCCAAACTTTGTGTATCCATGCAAGGGGTGAGGGAGTTACTTCAAGTTCCGCAGTATAAGGCTATGTGAGACCCACGTCTACCTGAGGTGTGTGAGATATTTCGTTCTCCTTGACTGCAGATATGAATGCAGTGTCTGGCAGCCCCTCTTCACACCATGAAGCACCATCCCATACCAAGCTTTGGGACCACTCAAACAATCATTCAGATTTTTTTTTTTCTTACAGAAGGCCAAAATTTATTTACTGTTTTCCTACATTTTTTTTAATTGTTAAAAATTTAAAAAGAAAAGAACGGTTAATATTTCTACATGACTGTGTTGCGTAAACATTAAATACATTACACAATTTTCAGTATTGGAATAAAGGAAACATAAACATTTTTCCCGATTTTTTTAATTTTGTGTCTAAGAGACCCACGTCTACCTAATATGCAACACGGACCGACATCTACCTGAGCAGGGTTCATACCTTATAAATTATAAATCAGAAATCAAGGATCAGCAAGAATAACTATGGAAAAGTTAAGCAATATTGTCTCGATCAGAATAGAACAGCAAAGAATAATACTTTACACTTAAGTCTCATGATATGCAAGTTTTCGACAGTAGGCCTATGGTCTTCGTATTTATTGTTCCAAACTATCAATAGGAATATAAGAGATTTATAACTTTGAATTGGTGATAGATTCAAAGACACTGAAACTGCAAAACAATTAGGCAATCTCGTGCTGGTCGGAGGGTTGGAAGGTCACCCATTGGGACGGGTGGTCTGAGTGCAAACATCCAGCCGGCAAGAAAGATGACAGGTGACACAGACAAGAGTGTGGATAAGGACTGTATCAACAGTGCAGCACAGTTCTCGAGAGAGAAAGGAAAAAAAAAAAAAGAATCATAAGCTTATTTAGTAGTACTGTGGCAAGAATGGATAGAATTTACTGTCCACATTCTGAAGAAATTTTATTTACATTCGTTGGGAAGTCACAAGGGAGAAGACATCGAGAATAACTGCCAGGTTCGTTCTGAGAAGCATTAAAAACGGAGGTCTGATTTATCTGAGGCCAGATTTATAGATTATCTGAGGAAGAAACAGGAACACACACACACACACACACACACACACACACACACACACACACACACACACACACACACACACACACAGACTGTTTGAGGGAATTGTAGTCAGACACTTAGAAAACCGGGAAAAGTTTTAATTAGAGAGGCCATTGCAGTTGGAAGAGGTTAAGCTGCTTTAACCACACGTAGAACAGCTTCAGTTCGATTTTGGGCGAAAATACATAGTGCATGTGACACCGGGACAGCTGGCATTGGCTACCACTGGAAATCTTCCCGCTGATGATGACAGCTGTAGAACAAATACGATTTTATTAAGGAAATTTTGTGCTAGTAAGAAGGGTAAGAATACGGAATGTAAGTTTCTGTGCCGTAGAAAATAATCTCCCATGATGGCAAAAGCACACTTAAATGACTGTTGGTTATGAATGCATTTGTTATTTCAGGGAAAGTAAATGAAGTACAGCATTAAAGGTACTCAACCAGCAGATCCGTAGCGTGGTGTTTGTCGAAGAGGTCAACAGGCCTTTCTGGAATGATTGGTCATATCCCGACACTAAGTTTGTGGTTTGTGGCGCCCAAGGAAGAAAAATTATTCATAAATTGGGATTAGCTTCTTACAAAAGAATCAAGTATGATGGGGCTCTATTCTAGACGGTCAGCATTATGGGAAGGTTGCCGTACAAGCAGATATAGAACATTAAGGATAGAGAATGAGGATTAGAGATAGTACAGGAGACCTAAATGTGATGATCATTCAGATACAGTAAAAGAGAAATTTGTGAGAATGCAAAAACCATAACAATGTGCTCCAACTCAGAAGTTAAATAGTAAATTCTGAATAATCAACAGCATGCAGTAGCTCCCAAAACTGCCTTTAATGTCTGGTGGGAAGGGAGGCATAATGAACAGTATGATACATGTTGCTTGACCACTTTTCGTCTCGTATGGTTAGTAAGTGTGATTAGCCGTCATAGGCACTATTGCTAATAAGCAAATCTACGCCACCATACGACTGCAAACGTCCATCGACATGTAAATGATAATTCCATAATATTTAGACATCTAAGTTAAATAATACAACACATTAAGGTATATTATACCATGCTACATGAAACTTGGGAAACATAGTAACAACAATGGGATGAATTGCAATGTTCGACTATGAGTGAAATAACAAATCATGAAACAACGTGAGAGAAATATCCATCACAATTGTTTCGTTATCATCACCACAAATGGGTCAACAATGTTAAAGTTAATGATACAGGGCCTGCATGTTGGACTATTTTACCCATACACCATTATTTTATCTATACCATGTGGGTGATATCTCTGTGTCGGAAGGTATTGTGGTTTAGTGTGTCGTTACGTGAATGGCACGGCTTCATACTAGGTGCAGGCCTAACATTTGTTGCCTTCCCATGCAATACGTGTCAGATACATTGTCTGTTGTATCAGATTGTACAGCACATTACTTTAACAAGTGTTGCCAGGCATAACAAACCTCGCCTGACAGCAGTTGTTATTGCCGTTAAATACTGACTCGTTTCTGCCACATACCGTCAGTGAACAATAAAAGTCTAAACGCAAATGTTTTCAAGTTACGCCCTCTGAAAATCCGTGATCCTGCGTTTGACCTTTCAAGATCACTCATGGTCAAAGGTCATGCTGCCAAATGGAAGCCCGTATGTGACTTCCTGTATCATGGTAATAGCAGATACCTCTATCTTCAACGAGTTTCGTGTTATAGCCTCCTGAATATGCATGACCTTGAGTTTGACCTTTCAAGGTCACTTACGGTCAAAGGTCAAGGTACCAATTAAAAACTCATATAGGATTTCCT
The DNA here is from genome assembly GCF_032717465.1 of Coenobita brevimanus. Taxonomy (NCBI): domain Eukaryota; kingdom Metazoa; phylum Arthropoda; class Malacostraca; order Decapoda; family Coenobitidae; genus Coenobita; species Coenobita brevimanus. The sequence goes on along the minus strand of NC_136993.1, from coordinate 6,564,526 downwards.
ATATGCTGATATTGGTAATTATCTTCAACTAATTTCGAGTTGTAGATCGATGAATAACCGTGACTTTGAGTTTGACCTTTCAAGGTCATTCAAGATCAAAGGTCTTGTTGCCAAATGAAAAGCCCATATTACGAGTTCCTGTATGTTCCAATAGTAAATATCTCTATCTTCAACCGTTTTCAAGTTATAGCCCTCTGAAAATCCGTGACCTTGATTTTGCTCTTTCAGGGTCAATTACCTCCAAAATTTAATCACTTTCTTTGGGGACCAGTGTCCACATATCCTGAAAGTTTCATGTAATTTCGTTCGGCCGCATTTCCGTAATGTTGCTACCAATCAAGAAACAAAAAAACAAACTTGACCAAAAACAATACTTCGTTGGACTCCGTCCGGGTGATGTAAAAATAATTTGGGAGCTGCTGTACCTAGGTTGATTATTTAGTCAAAGACCGACAGATAGCCGTTGCTAGAGTGATGAGAAGTAAGAAAATTCAAGCTCGAGAAGAGAACAAGTGATGATTTAAGATGCATGCAAGAGAAGCACCCTTTGTCAAGGAAATGAGTATGCAAAAATTTGGAATACACTGATCAGTGCTGGCCTTGCGGAGAGAATGGAGAATGATTAGAAGGGAGAGAGTGGGAGGGAGAGATCTAGAAGATGTAGGGAAGAGTGGAACTGTAAAGGAAGGAGGTTTTTAGACATAGGGGGAGGGCAACCGGGGAGGGCAGCCTGATGGCTTACAGGAAGACATGGGGATTTGTTTGCAGTCACCAAACAGAATTAAAGCGTTTTACCATAGATATGCAGATAACCACATAGATGAGGATACTAGTACAAGTAAAGATTTATTGTCAGTAGCCCTAGACGCCTAAGTCTCTGAAAGATATAGAATCAGAGGCTTAAGAGGAGAGAGGTGATGTTTCACATAAAGTTGGCAAGAGGAAAGGCCGCAAATAATGCAGAAGTTTATAGAAATTAGGTCACATAATGTTTAATGTAATCTTGATTAGTAGTCGACTTTAAACAACAATAGCAATGTTTACGCGAAATAGTTACTTACATGCTTGCTTACTTACCTACTTACTTACTTACGTGAAATTCATGCCAGCTGCAAGATACTCAGCGAGATTGTTTGCAGCTCCAACAAACTGAAGGCGCCGCCCTCCCATGGCTTTGGGATCATCCACCCAGAATATCTTATGATGAGGCATTAGTTCAATCGTTGCTACCAGACTGGGGGCTGGTGTAAAGCTAGCATGTAAAACATGAAAAAAGAAATACTTGTAAACTTAGACTGACATGACATTGAATGATTTTTTTCAGTGTTGGGAAACAACGAAAACTATGTAAGAAAAAACTTGAAATTAGTATTTTAAGTAAATTTCAAAATATGCTAAATTATTATCATGTTCTGTACTTTACTGTTTATTTTCTTAGTTGACTTAACAGTCAAGTGACAGTGCTGACATAATGAGCCAGGGTGTAGTTTTCATAAACTGCATAAGACTAGCGTTCTGTGAGACCAACTGGAGCCTGACTGCATCCCATTGTACTCAGTGTATAAAAAATTTTCATTTAATTAACCAGTTGGTTGCTAGCATTTCTTTCTACTAAGGAATGTTGTCTGACGCTTGCCTTTAAAAATAGTATAGTGAGTATGAATACCAGAAGCGGGTATCTTCGTTATAAATTCTGAAGCTCTTGAGAGCAGGGACTTTTCTCAGCTGAACAAGATATCCTGTTGTTAATCTGGATGAAATACCTGCATACACTAACAGCAACGAAAGGTATTTGTTTGAATCCCTTTGGTTGACGACCTTTTTATGCTACTTTTCTTTTTTGTGTTACCAGATGATTTTAATCCATTTAGGAAAGTTCTATCGCACTAAAAGGATTTAATAAGACAAAATCCCCCCCAGATTAAGACTAAGTTTATGCTGAGTAAAACTGTCAAGAGAGGCAAGAATAAAATGAAAACTTAAGTGACACTGAAATAAAGTGTTTAACTGAAAACTCACACTGAAAACTTGTTAGGGAAGAACGGGATATGTGATGTGCCTCTCAGTCCTCTATTTGGTGACCAGGAGCCAACACGCAGTGGCTGAGCTCCAGGGCGAGGGTAGGGCAAGTGCAGGTAGACGCTTGCGCCATGGTTCACTGCGTCAGTTCTGAGATATATTTCCAATCATCACAGTTATTCATTGAATTGTTGGACTTTGCTGAAAACACAGAAAACAAGGGTGGGAGAAGTGGAAATTACTTATTTGAGAGAAGCATGTGAGCCAGCCTGAAGAGAGACAGACAGCTCACGAACGTTATCCTGTTCATTCGGATGTGCTGGAAAAAGTTTGGAAAATTCTCCAAGGCTGAATGGTCATGTGGACAGAATGGAAAGAATGCAGACTAAGATATTGACTAAGAGAGTGTACATAAATGAACTGGAGGGGACGAGGGGAACAGGGAGCTTAGGATGAGCTGGAAGCTGGAAAGACGGGTAGCGAGGCATCTGAATGAGTATTGTGTGAGCTGGAGAAAGGCAAGCCTAATGGCGAAGGACATAGTGATATATATATATATATATATATATATATATATATATATATATATATTTATATATATATATATATATATATATATATATATATATATATATATATATATATTTGGTTATTTATAATTATATATATAATAGGTGGGGGCACTCACCACCCGCTTACTACATGTAGTGCTGCTTTCGGGTGACTGCCCTAACCTCTCTTTGTTCCTTCTTTCCTTCCTTCCTCTTCTGTCTATTTCCTTCCATTTTAACTCTCCCTTATGTATACGGCTGACTCTACACTGAGTGAAAAATCAAGTGGTTTCTTGTTCACCAGGAAACCATTTACTACGCTGCGTGGTAACCATATAACGAAACTATAACGTCTGGTGGTTTAGTGGGTAAGTAAGGTGTTCCAGCCGGATTAAGCCTGTGTAGGTTTATATCCAAGGGCTGGATAGGGTTTATGGGTCACGTGATGTCACAGGGATGAGTGAGGTTGGTCGCTTTCATCTTAAATGTCAGGACCAACTTGCCTAGCCCCGGGCTCCTACGCTACTCATGAGGCAACACAGGATTAGATGACACACACACACACACAGATATGTATATGTATATATATATATATATATATATATAGATATATATATATATATATATATATATATACAGAGAGAGAGAGAGAGAGAGAGAGAGAGAGAGAGATATGTATATATATATATCATCATCATCAGCCATAACTAGTCCACTGCTGAACAAAGGCCTCCCCCAACCTTTTCCACGAATTCCTTGACTGAGCCAATCTTTGCCACGTTTTCCCTGCAAATTTTTCCATCTCGTCTCTCCATTTCCTGTCTGGCCTTTTTCTGCTACACGTACATTCTCGTGGTGTCCGGTCGGTCAGCCTCTTGCTCCATCAGTTATCCCTTATTCTTGCTATATGGCCTGCCCACCTCCATTTCTGTTCTTTTATAATTTCTACAATATCTTTGACTTTAGTCTGCTCTCTCACCCAGATTGATATTTTCCTTTCTCTTAAAGATATTCCCAATATTGACCTTTCCTTTGCTCTCTGAGAACGAATTAATTTATTTTCCATTGATTTTGTCAGTTTCCAGGTCTCACAACCATACCTCATAGCTGGAATTATACATTCGGTATATACTTTTCGTTTTATACAAATTGGCAAGCTACTCTTCATAATGTCTCTATGTTTACCGAAAGCTTTCCATCCAAGTGCAATGTGTCTTTTTATATCGCTATCATGCTCTTTCGTTAATTTTAGTAGTTGTCTCAAGTAGTTGTAGTCCTAAGCTTCTTCAAGAATTTCATCGCTTATTCTGATGTCGCTCTTTGGTGTTTGTGGATTACACATTACTTTAGTTTTACTTTGGTTCATCTTCAGTCCTACTTTCTGACTTTCACTGTTCAGGTCATTTAACATTTCTTGCAATGCCTCCGCTGTTTCTGAGATTAGGACAATGTCATCTGCAAATCTTAAATGGTTTAGCTTTTCTCCATCAATGTTCACTCCTTTGTTTTCCCAGTCTAGCTTTCTGAAAATACTTTCTAGGCATGCTGTACATAATTCTGGTGAAATTGTATCTCCCTGACGCACGCCCTTCTCAGTCTTAATTTTTTCTTAGTCCTTATGTAACTTAACTGTAGCAGTTCCATCTTTATATATGTTTTCGAGCAGGTTTACAATGTTCTCATTCACTCCTTGTTTTCTCAATGAATTTATAATTGCTATGTGCTCCACTGAATCAAAAGCCTTTTCGTAATCAACAAAATCTAAGCACAATGGTTTATTATATTTTATAGTTCTCTCAATTAGCTGGTTCATTGTATGTAGATGATCAATGGTCGAATACCCGCTTCGGAATCCTGCCTGTTCACGAGGTTGGTTTTCCTCCAAAATTGTTGTTAAGAGTTTGTAAATGACTGATAAGCTAATAGGTTGATAGTTACTAAGATCTTTTGGGTCACCTTTTTTGTAGAGTAAAATAACTATTGCATTACACCATGTTTTGGGAATTTTCTTCTGTTTTTTACAGTGGATAAATAAGTGAGCAAGCCTATTTTGTAATTCTACTCCGGCATCCAACAGTAAATCTGTTACTATTCCATCTTCTCCCGGAGCCTTCCCTCTTTTCATATTTTTAAGACAATTATTTACTTCGTCTGGTGTTACCTCAGGTATTTCACTTGTGTCAACTGAAAAGTTAGCTATTGGTACTACTGTCTTTGATGCATACAGTTCTTTGTAAAATTCTTCAACTCACTTCACCATCTTATCTCTGCATTTAATGATTTCACCGTTTTTTTTTTCTTTTAATGATGTCATTTGTTGCTTTCCTAGTGCCATTCTACTTTGGACCTGTTTCAGACTTTTTCCATTCTTGATGGTTTCTTTGATCTGATCCATGTTTCTCTTTCTTTTTTCTTCTCTTTGTCTTTTGTTGATAAGCTTATTCAATTCTGCTCGTTCTATTTCGTCTTTCTGTGTCTTTATTTTCATTTCATTTCGTTTTTTCATAAGCTCGAGTGTCTTTTCTGAATACTTCTTGGCTTTGGTTGTAATAGGTTTTCCTACTACCTCTGCTGATTCTCTTAGCACTTTTGTTACTCTGTCATTCAGCTCATGAATGTCTCATTCAGCATTACGTAGAGCCTGGAACCTTTCCTTATTTCCAACTGAAAGGCTGCTTTGTTTTCGTTTACTATTATTGAGCATATTTTTTTTATCTTTAATCATCATCTTTCTTTCATTTCTGAAATTGAATCTGGCTGTGCAACCCACCATTCTATAATCACTACCTATATTTATTTTGTTGATAACCGTGACATTTGTGATCGTGTTATTCTTATCTGCCTATAATGAAGTCGACTTCATTCTTTGTTTTTCCATTTGGGCTTCTCCAGGTCCACTTTCTTCCTGTTCTTTTGTGGAAGAATGTGTTCATTAATCTCATGTTAAACAGTTCAACAAAGTATACTAGCATTTCTCCTCTTTTATTCCTTTCTCCCACTCAAATTTTCCCATACAATCTTCTCCATTTTTCGACTATCTAACTTTTGCATTGAAGTCTCCCATGCATTTAGTATACGAAGTATGTTGTCTTTTCTGCTTCCGTAATCTGAGAGATGTCATCATAGAATGTTTCTATTTCATCATCTGGGCTTTGAGAAGTTGGTGCATATACTTATATGACTTTCATGGTATATTTTTTGCACAGTCTAATGACAACAAATGCTGCTCTGTCAGATACACTGCTGAATTTAACAATGTTGTCTGCAAGATTTCTGTTAATTAGAAATCCTACACCACTAACTATTTCATTTTCCTAGAGAGAGAGAGAGAGAGTATGTATGTATATATATGAATGTGTGTGTGTGTATGTGTGTGTGTGTGTGTGTGTGTGTGTGTGTGTGTGTGTGTGTGTGTGTGTGTGTGTGTGTGTGTGTGTGTGTGCTACTTCGGCCTCTCTATGCTTTCTCCAAAGTCCCTATAATAGTAAAAATGTATATAAACTGGCAGGAGCATCTCTTCCCTTATGAGAAACTTTGTATTCATCTCTCCTACGCATTGACAGTATTCATTCTCAGCCATACAAATCTTACTGCAGCCTCTCACAACATGGAAAGAGACCAAAGGTCCTTCGTCCATAGATCACTATAATTAGGTGCGTTGAAAATTCTCATCAATTGCAAGAGGCCTTCAGCGTCTGTTTGGCTTCGTCTCAGTCCTATAATCGAAAAAAAAAAAAAAATCGGGCTTTGCTGTGACCCATTCCGTAGTACCTGCTTTCATGAACCACGGCTGTTAGTGGTACAATAATTACTAATCATCCATTTGTGAGGGATTGTCTTTATTTTTCTACACTCATAAAGCAAACTTGAATATTGAACAAAAAATGACATTAAAGTACAATGAAGAGGATGCTTGACAACTTTTGCTTGAGGATTTTGTTGATATCCATTACTGTTAATGCGTGAGGTTCCACAGTTAGTTCACAATACACGCACACACACACACACACACACACACACACACACACACACACACACACACACACCGCCCGTTGGTACAGACACCGCCCGCTGGTGCGGTGGTAACGCTCTCGCCTGCCAACTGGTGGACGGGAGTTCGCGCCTCGCTCAGGTTGCGAAAAGTTTCACTGACGAAGTGGGTGGTTACTGTCCCCCTTGAGCAAGGGGACGGGTGTGTGCGTGTGTGAAGGTCACAGCCTTGCCCTCAGATCGGACTATATGAGCTCTCAGCTCCCTTCCAGGAGGGTAAAAGCTGACGATCACGACCATCAAGTGATCCTGACCGACCCGGTGAATTACACACACACACACACACACACACACACACACACACACACGCACGCACACTCAGAGAGAGAGAGAGAGAGAGTTACTTTTAGTTACACAGACATATAGAACACACAGACTTTTCAGTCATTAAGAGGCAGTCCGACCTTAACACTAAAAAAGTACTCAAGTTACAGATGCACGAGAAGAGGATAGCAGAGCAGAACGCTCTCTCTCCCACCCTTCAGACCCTCCTGCTTTTACCGTACAGGAAAAATGCAAGAAGTAGCACTCTGCAGGGTTTAAACAGCGTGAAGGATATTTCATAGGATTCCTAGAAAATGTAGAATATATAATGGAAATGGAAAGGCTGAGCACATAGCCAGACACTAATTCTAATGTTAACCTTTGCATGCCTTTTTTTTTTTTTTCATAAGAACAGGAAATTTTAACAGCATACAGTAAGCCCCCGCGTTTGGCGAATTTCAACTTGGCGAAACTCACTTTTGGCGGTAGGGTGGCCACGGACCACCGAATGCGCGCTTGGCGATTTGAATTCAAACTTGGCGGTCCCCTGGCGGTCCCCCCCACTCGATGTGCCACAAGAACAGCCCCAAAAGCAGCCACAAGAACAGCCGCAACCTCCCCAGCCATCCCAACCTCCCCAGCCACCCAACCTCCCCAGCCAAGCTTCGCTGCCCTCTTTAAGCTGGATGCTGACTTTTCTGGCTTCAATGAAGTGGATGATCAAGCGAGACAAATGGTTGCTAAGGGGGTTATGGGGGAGGAGGGGGAGAGTGATGAGGAAAGTGGTGGTAGCAACTAAGCTGCCCCCACTGCCACTCCGATGTCCCCAGCCAAGCAAGCCTATCTTCACTCTATTTACGGTTAGTTACAACCTTTATATCATGTCTTATTAGCTTTATTTATTGTTTATTGGTCTGTTTTCTACATGTGTATTAATATGTGAAGGCAAAAGATTTTATTTCAGCTCGAAAGATGGTGTTTTAGGGGTCAAAAGGGGGACTTTGGCAATGACCAAAGACTGATCGAGGCACTTTATAGGCAATTTATATGGTAAAAAGAACTCGCGTTTGGCAAAATTCGCATTTGGCGGTAGTTTCCCCAGACTAATTGGATCGCCAAAAACGGGGGCTTACTGTACTTAATGTTATGTATGCATGCATGCAAAAATCTGCACACCATTGCATGTGCATATAAATGCCTTTGTCATTACTTGGGTACATATATAAACATATGCATATACATCTATATACTTATCCTTGCTTCATGTCCTGAGAGAGCAGACAAGGATATGAATATCTTGGTGACGGCGATGGCCACACCTGATAAGGCAAATTTAGTCTGGTCAGGTTAGTCCGAGTCAGATCATGGATCGACACTCTATCCTCTTCTCCCCAGACACAGGATATAAATTTCCCCGTATCCAAGCACATACTGTACATACGAACATAGCACACATATACTTGCATAAACACACATATACTTCCGTAATCATACTCAAATAATAACCGATCAAGGTTTATATCTAATATCTTTTTAAGGCTATTTATGGTTCTGCTTTCGAACACATTCCTATGGAGTTTCTTCCAGTCGTTTAGAGTGAAGTTGAAGTCTACTGTTGCATTAAGATTAGTCTTCCCTGCTTGCTGCTTCATGCATTTCCTTGTATCGTTGTCTGGGGAATAACTTTAAATAGACTGTTTGATTCGATATTAATAAAGCTGTTGAGTATCTTGAAACATCCAATTAGTTGAGATCTACTTCTACTTTTTCAAACAGAGAATATATTCAGTTCAATAGGCCTTTCGATATCAGGTTTATTCCTCGGGGAAGGGATTAATTTGGTGGACCTACGTTGTACAACTTCCAGTTCTTTCTGTCCATGACAAGGTATGGTGCCCAAAACTGAGCCCCAATCTCTAAGTGTGGTCTAATCATATTCTTATATAGAAGAATTACAACATTTTTGCATTTATAAGTAAAATATCTTTTGGTGAATTCTAGGGCTTTGTTGGCTTTCTTCATGGAAAGGATACACTGACTGGAAAATCTGAGATTAATTGAAAATATAATTCCTAAATCTTTATCTTGTGAAGACTTGCTATTTTTCTGGCCATCGATTTCGTAATAGTACTGTACTTTATTTCCATGCTGCAGTACCTGGCATTTACTTACAATGAAGGATATTTGGCAAATTGATCATTCAGCAATTTTGTCAAGGCCATTCTGAAGGCTACTTCAGTTAACATTGTGTTGGTGATTTTTGTGTCATCCGCACAGATTTAGAAATAAAATTGTTAAGCCCAACATCGATTTCCTTAATATACATTATGAACAAAACTGATCCCGGCACTGATCTCTGAAGGACACCTCAAGGTCCAAGACTCGACTCCATCCATTATGCCACGTTTTCTGTCACTTGGCCAGCTACCTACCCACCTTTAAATGATTCTGTCGATTTCAAGTAATCTTACATTATTCATAAATATATAATTAGGTATATTGCCAAAATCTTTCGGGAAAAAAATGTTGTATCAAGGGACCTGGTACTGTCATTAATTGTAAAAAGTTTATCATTAAACTCAGTTTTATTTGTGAGGCATGATCTGGGAAACCTAAAGCCGTGCTTGCTGTTAGCAATTACATTAATAGATTCTAGGAATTCAGCTATCCCATCGCATATTAATGGTACAAGTATTTTTTCAATAAAGAGGTTAAGCTAACTGACCTACATTTACCTGGTTCATCTCTACTGCTGTATTTTTATATAAGAGTTACAATGGCTGGTCTCCAATCTTCCAGAACCTTTCCTTGATGTGGAGGTTTATTAAAAGTAAATGTTAGTGGATCACATATTACATACGTTAGATTATTTAACATTCTAGGCTAAAAGTTGTCTGGACTAGAGGTTTTGTCAATTCATTTTTCTGAGTTTGTCTTAGACGTCATTACTGCTGAAATGTATATGAGGCGTCTAGCGGCAGAGTGACGTATGCACCAGGGGATTATTTTCGAGTAATTAAAGCTTAAATTTGAAGAATGTGTATATAAAAGATATAAAGAAAAAACTAAAGTCGTTTTATATTAATGTAATGCTCTCAAAAAATGCAATTTAATGAATCCATTGTTTAGAAAAAAAAATAAAACAAAAACAAACACACAAACGCACCCCCCCCCATTGGGGGTCATACACAAAATATTAACCTGGGTTATAATCATGTGATCCAAATAAAAATAAACATAAAAATTAATAAAGTGTGAAAGTTTTATATTAATGATGCAATTTTTTTTTCTTTTTTATTAATTTTTATATTGTGAATTTTTAATTAACTTGCCACGTCCCGACGACTTTTCCACCACTGACTCCCCCCAATCCCGACCATTTTTGAATAAAATTTTTTTTGGCTCAAACGTCTGCTTTTGGTGAGAAACAATGGAAAATCACAAAGAAAGTGGTCACCGGGGTCGATAAGTGGCCTAGACAGGTATACCTTTGTTACACCTGGTACCATGTTCTATGGAGGTGCTCTGCGGCTGTCATGTTTTCTATGGTATTATTTGTATGGGAAACCATTCACAATAGGTAGATATTTATTTATTACAAACAAAAAAACATGCAGTACAAGAATATATTGATTTTTATACAAAAATAGAGGTGAAATAAGCATTGTTCCATCGGGCGAAGCTAGCGAAATCGCCAAAACTGTTCACCGATGATTCGCTAACATTGTTGTTTTATCATACATTTCATTTTTTCAACTTACACAGTACTTTTCCAATAATATTATACCCTCTTCCACTTTAGAGAACTGTTTTCACATATTTACAGTCCTTACAATAATATTTAGCGTAATGTTAGCGCATATTTACGTAGTCAGTGAACTCGCTGTGACTGTTGTATCAACTCGCATTCTCTTTTTCAACTTACATAATACTTTCCCAATAACATTATACCCTTTTCCACTTTAGAGAACTGTTTTCACATATTTACAGGCCTTACGATAATATTTAGCATAATAATAGTGCTTAATTACATGGAGAGTGAAGTTGCTATGATTGTTGTTTCAACTTACACTCTATTTTTCAACTTATAAAATACTTTTCCACTAACATTACACCCGTTTCCACTTTATATAATTACTATAACATATTTACAGACCTTACTTTTCTACTGAGCATCATATTATCGCATATTTACACAGTTAGTGATCTCGCAATATCACTTGTTTCAACTTACACTATTTTGCAACTTATAAAATACTTTCCCACTAACAATACACCCATTTCAACTTTATATAATTCTTATCACATACTTACAGGCCTTACCATTATACTGAGCGTCATATTATCACATAGAGCATGTACAGGCCTTACTTCTACAGTGAGCATCATATTATCGCTATCACACACATTATCAATAATGTAGGAAGTTGTGATATTCCTTGAAACATGGCTCAAGGCACAATGCTACGCTACAGTCTACACACTCGTATCTTGTGTCTTTTTCTCTGAGTGGCTGGTCTCACTGTTGAGTGCTTGCATAGATGGCAGCGGTGCTGGGGTCTAGGACGGTTTGGTTGAGGAGGGATACTGCTCAGGTAGTGGTGTCCTGCGAGGCGTAGGGGAGTCTGGGCGGCACTGGGGGTGCGGGTGCGGTGTGTGGCTCTGTCCTGTGCGTACCTGGTGATAATTTCACAAGACAGTCCCTCACAAACCCCTCAGTGGTCTCAGAGATTCCCCTTGTCATGGCGTGAAGGTAGTGTGCATTGAGGACCGTGATGTCAAGCAAGTGGAAGAAGAGCTTTTTGTACCACTTCACTGTGGTCCTGGCACAGTCCACACTGGAAATCATGGAGTCAGACTGATCCATTTGCCTCATGTTGATATTGTAGTCCAGTAGCGACTCCGGTTTCCAGATGTGGCACCTCCTCTCGCTGCGGTGATACATGGAGTCTGTGTGGTGCATCAGGGGGCTGTGTACAGTCGACAGGAGGCAAACTTCCCTGTTGTGGTTCCACGGTGTGGCAAGGATGTTATTTGCCTGGAAGAAAACCACCCCATTCTTGTCAAGTTTCCTCCCGACCTTGACCGTATGGCGACAGTTTCTCTTTACTGTACCACAGACTCCGGTGTCGTGTTGGTGGAGGAACCGTGCGAGAAAAGGGCTAGTGTACCAGTTGTCTAGGTACAGAACATGACCACTATGAAGGTACTACTCTACCATTGTCTTCACCACGGCCCCTGAGAGTCCAATACTACGATCTTCTGTTATGTCTGTTTGTGCGCTGGTGTACAAGACTATGTCTTGCACATAATCAGTCTTACAGTCGCACATAACAAAGATCTTGAACCTAAAACGGTGTCTCTTGCTGGGTATGTACTGGTGAAAGGAAATATTGCCTCACCACAACACAAGACTCTCGTCTATGACAAGGTCTCTGTAAGGATAAAATGACGAGCAGAACATTTCCCGTAGGTGATCAAAGACAAGCCTAATTCTCTTCATTTTATCTGTTACTAGCATTAGGAGGGTCATCTGCATCATAAAAATGGAGGCGGCTGAGAATTTGGTGGAATCGATTACGACCCATTAGCTTACCAAAGAAAGGTGTGCTAGTCTTTGGGTCCGTGGTCCAGTATGCAGGAATTTGATTTTTTCGTACTACACCCATCAAGAGAACCAGGGCCAAAAATATAAACATCTCACCTAGGGTTATGGGATAGTCATATTGCTGGGAGTGCCTGCTCATTGTTCCTTGATGCTCACTTTCACAGTGCTGGCTGCTTGCAAATAAGCTTGTTTTGCTCCACTATGCGACCCACAAACTCCTCCCCAAAGAACAGGTGGAAGAAATCCACCCTGGTGGAGCCTGTGTGGATACCTGGAGCCGTGCAACCAGACCGCCACTCCTCAGTGAAAGGGTGAATGATGGGAGTGAAATTACTCCAATCTTCCCAGTCCCACGACACACTACCATCTCCAGCCTCGTCCCCATCGTCGCCTTCGTCAGGGTGGGGAGGGGAGGGTGGTGGGGGAGGTTGGGGAGGTGGAAAGCGGCACCCTTCCCCACTCACACTTCTCTTCCCTCTCCCTTTTCCTTTCCCCTTTCCCTTCCCTTTCCTTCCTTTCCTCACATCATGGGGCTGTGGAGAGGAAGTGAGGGAATATTGTGGGGCGAAAGACATGCTAGGGAGCGGCTCCACCTCGCCTCCCCGCTGCCCACGTACAGCACGTGCTTGTTCTGCCTCCCTCACACCACTATCCCTTTCACCGCTCACTCCCGCCACACCACTTTCCTTTTCAGCCCTCACTCCTGCCACACCACTTTCCCTTTCACCCCTCACTCCCACCACACCACTTGTGCCTTCCCCAGACAACACAGAAGGACCATACCTGATTTTCCTTCTTGCCGCACTTTCGGATCTTCGCGGTGAAATTTTCTCCCTTCCCAACCACGAGGTAACATCACAGCCTACGCTGCTGTCCTCGCCCTCTTCCTTGTCCTCGTCCTCGTCCTCATCTGACTCTCTGTCTAGGGGCTGGAGAGAGGTCCGTGCATGTGTATGGGGTCCAGGCTGGCCTTCCCTCGCCTTACGGTACGTAACATACCGCGCTTTCCTCGACGTAGGGACCTCCTCATCACTGCTGCTTGTTTCCTCCTCGGGCTGCACATAATCCTTATCCTCCACATCGTCATTCAGTGGAGAATCACTATCACCTGTGAAGGCATCCAGGGCTGATTGAATTTCGTCCTCAGAGACCTCTACGCACCATGTCTGACCTAGGTCGCTGCTAACAGGTGAGTGGCCGAGACAAGGGAGCGAGCTGGTCACGCGGGGTCTGGTAGTGGGCCCGCTTGGTGGCACTTAGGGGAGGCTTGCCTGAGTGTGCGTACTAAGAATCACGCGCGAAATTTGAAAATTGTGCAAATTAGGGACCTTGCAATTGAGGCGGGTTTATATACATCAACGGGACTGGCAGTGACAAAACGTGTGGACATATATATACGTCAACGGGACATGGTGGGTTAAAGTTTTTTCAAAGCCATTCAGAGCAACTTTAGTTCACTAAAGCTCATCAGTGTTACATTAGAATGCTTCAGGCCCATCGCATCAGTTTTGGCCAGTTAGGTCATTCACATCAGTATATGGCAATGCAGAGCCATTTAGGGCCATTTATTCAAATCTATCAAGGTTTAACCAAGATCGATTTGGTCCTTTTACAGCCTTCACATAAGGTCCAGTCTTGTCTGTTTTCATCAGCTCAAACTCAAATTCAAAATCAAAGTTTTCATTTAGCTCAAAATAAACAATTTACAAATTCATAAATAAAAAGAAAACGCAGCTGAATCCTCTTACTTGAATTATCCAACTCCACATTATATAATCAAAGTCAGTTGGAGTTCGTTATAAAAGAAGGCAAGTTATGAATACACTAAATAATGCATTTACAACATTGACATAAAATATTTATAACAGGAGTAAAAAACACAAAAAGAAAAAAAAAGAACAGTAGGCTTTATGACATTCTCTTGATACTACTGCAGATAATAGAATTTTACATTTGTCTTAAAACTGTACAGGGATAAAGCTTCTTTCAGTTTACATGGTAGTAAATTCCAAAGCTGACAATATTTTTAATGGAATGAAAGTTGTGCTTGTCTTGAGGTCACTCGAGGTATTTGAAGCCAACTTTGATTTCTTAAAAGAGATTGTTTACTCTTGTCTGTAATGAAATTTCAGAAAATATTAAGCCATTTCCAATTTTATAAACAAATAAAACCAAACAATAATTGACCGTGACATTAAAATAAGATTTTTTGTTCTCTAGACAGTGGTTGGGTATATGAAAATCTATTGCCACTATCCCACAATGGTAGAAAATCCTTTAAATAATTCCTGGATCTGGACGATGACCCGGATCACAACTAACATCAAACGGATTGTTCCTTGGGCCATACCTTACCCCTCCCAAAAATTCCAGCAAAATCCGTTCATAGCTTTTGAGTAATCCAGCTAACAGACAAGAAGACAAACAAACCAACACCGGGAAAAATATAACTTTGGCGGAGGTAAGTAATTATACGAGTGCATTAGTTCTCAGTAGGTTTTATATAGATAGATAGATAGATAGATAGATAAATAGATAGATAGATAGATAGATAAATAGATAGATAGATAGACAGATATAGGCTACGATTTATCACATCAGAGGCAAAATTACCTATTGCTTTGAAGCTCCGGGTGGAAGATAAGCATCATCGAATTGGTAGTGGAGAGGAGTTTACTGAGTGGGTCCAGTTTCGTCAGTGGAAGGCGGGTGAGCACTAGGAGCCTGACTGACCAGGCCAAAAGATGCAATTTTAGGGATGACTTGGCAAAGCTGACGAGGAATGCTGGGTCATCACTCACCACCACCACCGTCACACAGTTTGACCTCAGACGCAGCTGGAGATGTGACCATAGTACAAGGTATCTATACTTGTAATTCATTGTTCTCTCTATCTCTCTCTCTCTCTACTTGTGTACAGTATGCATGACCTTAGGATAAATGTAACGTGGACGACTGTGTGTCAGTGTGACAGTATGCAGATATACACCTTGTGTGTAAGCGGAAGGTCATATCTGCGAAGTCTAAGAAGTGACATACGAGTTTATGTCATTCCTAACAATAACCTGCCTTTCTTTGGCATATAAACTAGTCTTGCCATCGAGTATATGGTTTTGAGGGAGAGTAGCTTCTGTTGCCCTATATTGATGCCTTTGTTTTAGTAGAGTTGTTGGATGGGCCTTGGGCCTATTAAGGTTATAAGATTATCTGTTCATTCACCGGGATGACGTCTTTCTCCAGCTATTATATTCTTAAGCTGAGGAGTTATAGGTGTGCAATGCATTTTAACACAGTATTGTCCATTTGGAAGGGCCCCCGCTCTCGGTGATGTCATGTAGGCTTTTTGATGGGGTAGCAAATTGTTGTACAAATCAATCGTTCTGGGACGCCAGTACTCGGATGTCCCAGGATATATGATTCTGATAGCTACATAGACAAAACAATCGATTCTGTGAGATCCAGCAGCCCTCCTACGTGTCACAGCCTTAAAATGCGACTACCACTTCTCATATGCCAGACAGTTGCTTCCAGGTGGGTGCCATGGCAAGTAATCTTTGCGCTTTCTTCAAATCATTACTGTAAAAAAGAGGCTTCTGAACTGAAATGTATTCCTCGACATTTTGGGGTAACGTTCTCAAGTAGGCATTGAAAGTGTGACCTTCCTGTAATTTGGGATTTCAGTGTTGATGAGATATACAGTATCCTTGAAGGTGATCTTAAAATCCCCATCCAGAAGCATTTTGCTCTGGCTTGCCAAAATCGGCACTCTTTCCAGTTAGTCTCAAAAGTCTGTTATTACTGCTTATTGAACAGACTACCAGTGGATGATGCAGTGGAAATGTGTGGTCACATCATTAGAGGAGGTTGGCTGTAGACTTGCTAATCTGTAGGAGACTTTCTGCTGGTTGTCTTTTTTTTTTTTTTCATGTACTTGTCAAAGCATGCTGAACCACTGTTCAAAATCTTGTAGTTGGTTACTTTACTGTTAAATGAACAACTGCCTGGATTAATGGATGATCCATATTTCAGAGTAATAACAGGGTTATCAAAGGAGAGAGTGAGGGTTGTTAATGCTAGCTGCTATTTTTGATCATAATAATGGAGACGATTTGAGTATGTGTGTTTGGGGGGGGGGCAAAATTAGACAACGCTGTTGACCAATATATATGACAAGCCTGAGCATATGAGTATATAAGGTTCCATCAAGTTTTCGTTATAGCCACTATCAGAATCCATTAAGCTTTTTTTTCACATATTGAGTTTAATAAAAACAACTGTATTGTGAGCAATAGGTGAACGGATACTAGTTTTGTACAGAGCGTGATAGGAGATCCGTTGTTGAGCAGCCCTTCTAGGCGATATCTTCATTAAGCTTACAGGAAATCAAATGCATAAACACGACTAATGCAGTACATTCAAGGTCAACTTGGGTAAAACCTAATGGTTCACAAAGTTTATTAGATGAATAATCTGAATGACTCATACAATGTGGATAGTTATTTATTGAATTATGGGAACATGTGGGTGCAATAAATGATGTTATTGGGACTTACCCACCTCAGCATCAATGTGAGAGTGACCCACCTGCCTCAGCAGTAATGTAAGAGGGTCCTACCCACTTCAAAATTAATGTAATGGTGACCTGGCTGCGTGAGCATTTATGTAATGTGACCTACCCGGCTCAGCAGTAATGTAAGAGGGACCTTCCCGCCTCAGCAGTAATGAAAGAGTGACTTACCTGGCGAGCCTGGCCAACGACCTGGGAGAGCTGTGCTTGTGTCTCGTTAACGTCCTGGTTGTCGACGCCCACCTCGAACATACTTACCAACCAGACAGCTTGAAGGCTCATCAAATCCTATTAGAATGAGTAATTTTACACTGAGTGAAAATGTATGTATCTATATTATCTTTACAGGACGTTCCGTTATATTTCTGATTTTCTGAGAATCATCAGAGTTATTCTAGGGATAATTCTGAGTAATAGGTGCTGTATAAACATGGGCCCAGTTCTCAAGCATTACCGAGCTACAACCAGTAAAACGCCTTTGTCGCCGAGGTATGAACGAGACCATTTAAATTCGAAAGCATTGAAATGTTGCCTTACACCCCGAGGATCCCTAGAGTATATTGATGGCTATCTACCTACCAAGTTTCATGCTTTGCAACAAACAGTCTGGCCTGTGGCCCTCTTGAAGATTTTCGACATGCTGCACTTGGCGCATGTCACGTGCCACGTGCACCGCCTGGATGTGATGAAACCTGTCAAAAACCAATCGTAAAGAATTGGACTATCATATGGTCCAAACTATGCCGTGATCGGGTCTGTGGTGGCTGAGTTATAAGTTTCTCAAAAGCGTTATGGTAGGGCAGGGTCGGGCTGGGCTGGGTTGGGCCGCTGATATGTAAAAAAATGTTATTCTACTAGATGAGAGACTAGCGAGGGCTTCGACCTCTCTGGTAATTACTGCTGACCTTATGAAAGTAAATAGACTATCTATCTATAGCCAGAACCGTTAATCCCGTAAGGAGTGGCAACAAACAAATTGCCTCCCTGTCCCACTGTCTCCTGTTATTAAGCTGTCCTCCTCCAGACTCACCCCTCTCTCTTATACTTCTCCACTTCATCCTTCCATCTCATCCTCGGTCACCCCCCTCCATCTTACTCACATACACTTTCCTCGTTAGTCTCTCGTTCTCCATCATCTCCACATGGTTAAACCAACTCAGCGTATTACTCCTAACGCCTTCTATTACATCCACATCCACATGACAACCCTTCTTCACTTCCTCATTTGTCAATCTGTCTCTCATTGTAACTCCACATGTTCATTTCTAATAACTCATTTCCACTGTTCTAACCCCTGATTGTGTCTTTCCAAGCTTCGCTTGCATACTCGTATGTTAGACTTGGTATCACAGTACTATCATGCAGGGACTTTTTTACTTCCATGTTGATTTCCCTATTTCTTATCCCTGCTTTCAAAGAACCAGCAACATTTTTTTCCTGTTGTAATCTTTCAAGCGCTTCATCCCCTAAACTTACATCCTTACTCAATATTCTACCCAAGTACTTTACTGAAATACCCTCACATTTTCCATTTCCTCACCAACCGGCCTCACTATGCATTCAGTGACTTCATTTCTCTGGAAGACCACATCTTTACTCATTCCTACATTCACCCCTAGATACCACTTCTTTCACACTCTTTCAGACTCATTCACCAAATCTTGCAGTTCCCCTTCGTCTCATCTTGACAATTCAGTATCATCTGCAAACAACAAAACAGGAAGTTTCCAAACGCTCCCCATTGTCATTAGAGCTGCCTCAACATCCACTGCCCTACCATGTATCTCTTTTCTAACGTCATTCACCTACGGACTGACTAACAATGGAGACATGACACATCTTTTTTTCGATCCCACATTCAAATAGAAAAATTCACTCACTTCACCATCCACACGCACTGCAGCCCTGGTGCTCTGATACATACTCTTCACGGCATTCAAAAGCTTCTCATTTTCTCCATATATTCCTAATATTCTCGACATTCCTTGTCTATCTACTCTACCATATGTTTTCGTCAATCCATGAAGGCCATGTACCAACTTGTTTTCCTTCCCTTTCAACTTCTTCACTGAACACCTTTGGATGAATATTGGGTCTACACAACCTTTTCCTTTCCAAACCCCCTGCTCTTCTACAACTAATTCCTCTGCTATCTCCCTAACCATGTCAGCAAGCATTATGCCATATGCTTTTCCTATTACACTTAGAAGACAAATGCCCCTATGATTACCACACATTTTTTCCCCTTTTCCAATATACAGGAGAATAATTATAACTGATTACCAGTCCTCCAGGACTCTACCCTCCTCCTAGACCAATCAGCACATCTTCCATATCCATTCTGCTACTATCTTCCCCCCGTGCTTCAGCATTTCACCACATATTACATCAGTTCCTGTTGCTTTCCCCTTTTTTACTTTCTTCTTTGCTTCCAGTACTTCCATCCTACTTATCTCTTCCACCCTTGTCACCTCCCTCCTTCTTTCAACCATCCCCCAGCCACTTACATCTGCTTTACATTCTTTCTCTTTGTTTAGCAATTCCTTTAAGTGTTCTCTCCATGTGCTCCGTTCTTCCCCCTTCTCCATTAGCAATCTGCCATTATTATCTTTCACCTTTCTATTACCTTCTTTATCACTCTGTCTAACTGTCTTTACCTCCTTCCAGAGCATTTTATTACATTCCCTACACTTTACACTCAAAAACCATCCAAACTCCTTATCCATTGTCTACCTACTCTCTCTTACTAATCTTTTCACCCCTCTGTTCTTATCTAGATATAACTCTGTTCCGTCTGTCAGCTTCCTTCATGCCCCTGCTTCCCATCCACTCAATATACGTTTTCTTCTTTTGCGCGACAGCTTGTCTCACATCTTCATTCCATTATGCTGTTTCTTCCACCCCCATTCGTATTCTCTTTACCCCACACACCACCTTCCATGCAGCACAGACTTCTTCTATGAATACCTTGTACACACCTTCCATCTCCCCTATCTGCTCCAAATCATATTTATCCAGACGCTCATCCACTACCCTGGTATATTCTGCCTTTTCTTTCATCGTCTTTTAGTCTCTCTACCTTCTCTGTATTGAATGCTTCTTCCCGTCCTTTTCTCCTTCTATTTATCCATCCCATTTTTACATTAACATTCACCACCACCAAGCGGTGGTCAGAGGGTCCACTTTCCCAAATTCTGTGTGCTCACACGTACAGCAAATATGTTCTCATTCTGACATCCACACATACAATAAAAATCATCGCCATAAGTTCATTCAGCTCACCACCCACCCTTCTCATCACTTGCATTGTATACCTGAGGATCATTTTGCACCTAAAGAGTGTATTGGTTATCACCAACTACCTCCCTACACAAATGTCGCACAAGATCTTCAGTTATTGTTAACAACGTGACAGCTGAGAAGTGGACTATGATGATGCAGAATTTTTGACCCAAATGCTTAATATAACATCTCCAAGATTCTATCATAGCTCGTGGTACACCCTATACATAACACACACACACACACACACACACATATATATATCTATATATATATATATATATATATATATATATATATATATATATATATATATATATATATATATAGATAGATAGATAGATAGATATAGATATAGATATAGATATACGGTATATACAGTATATTATATTGAATAGTACAGTAGACACATCTACAAATAACTTACAAAAAGTACTCTTTCAGCTCTCACAATGTACTGAGAATAGGATAGGCACAACAGTAAGCAGGATTACTTGCTGTTGAAATTTAACATCTACTGAGCTTACAATTATTGTATTTTTTTTTTTATACCCCTCTTACCAGTACAAACAGTCTCCTAGTATTTTATTATCATGTCATTCTGATATGGAAGAGAGAGGCTACACTGTTCTTACAGTACAACACAGTAAACAATATTTTCTGCGTAAATGGGTCATGTTTGGTCTTACCTTTTTGTTAAGCAAATCCGCATCACTGTCACTTGCAATGATGATGAGAACGCAATAAGATTCTCGTACCTGTGACAGTACAGATTTTACTGGCTCCACCACTGAATACGCATGATCACGCTCACCTGCGTGGGAAGAAAAATTTAGCTGGACATTATAATTATGTAACACTCTGTGGTAGTTACTTTTAAGAATGATTTGTAACATACTATATATCATCTCATCAGCCGTTTGAGTGTCCACTGTAGGACCGGCCTATCCCTACCGAAGTGGGGACGATACAGCCAATGTATCTCTACCAAGTGGCTTAGGCTGTCTGGTAGATATTGTATGTAGAGTGAGAAGTGCTTGTAAGTGTAATTGTAGTGTTGTAGTGGCAATGGATGCGTGTGTAGTCTGTGAACCAAGTGTAGTCGGCCAGCGCAAGCCGACTGGGTGCAAGCATACCTTATAGTATGCGACACTGGATATATATATATATATATATATATATATATATATATATATATATATATCAGAGAAACACACATTATTCGTGTGCACATGTGTGGAAAGTTTTTAATGTTCCAATCGGAAATCGAACCCGTGATTTAAGGATAGAAGATTGCCACCGTTATCACTACTCCACGGCGTGATAAAAGCCAAGGTACCTGAATTCTATGAAGAACCAGGTAAATCCAGTATGGGAGGGTATTTGTCAGTCTCAACCCATATGGTTATACATATTTCAGATATATCAGGATTTTTGCTTAGCCCCACTCAGCTCTGCAAGAGACATGGCTGCTTCAATCTAACCCAGCCAGTGTAGTGATAACGGTGGCTGGTCTCTGTCTAGAGTTCTCGGATTCCCGGCTGGAGCATCAAAAACGTTTCTTATATCTATCTCTCTATCTATCTATTTATCTATATATTCCGTATATCTATCTATCTATCTATCTATACCTTATATATGTACGGTATATCTATCTATCTATCTATCTGTCTATCTAGAGAGAGAGACATACGGTGTATATGAAAGACAAGCAATAAACATAAAAAAAAAATAAAATCTCAAGATCTTACGAGGGGTAAATTAGTAAATATGGATGCTTGTCTTTCGAATTTACTTTTCAGCCACAAATAAACACCAGGATTATATGCAAGTGAGAACAAAAAGATTGATTTAATGCCCTTTACGGGGATATAAAAATAAGTTGAAAAATTTGGGTAACATTTGTTCAAACTTACTTCTTTCTTTGGACTGTGTAAAACTCATAACCAGTGATGACATTCAAGACCACGTCACTTATAAGGGAAATAATTAACCACTGAGGAGAATGTAAACAACTGCATTTCGCACTAAGTCGATCACTTTAATTTGCTCTATAAAAATGACGGACGAATAAAAAAAAATACAGTGATATGAAAAAATAAATTTTATTCCATCTTCAATAATTGTGGAGCATATTTGAGTAAATAGGTATTGATTAGTAAGCTGTAAATGAACTAGTTACTTACAGCATGGTATACGAATGAGGATGGCAAGAACTGTTGTAGAAGTTGCAGCTAACAGCGCCAGTACATAAAAGATTCTCCACATCTGCTGAGAAAAAGCATAAATGAGTATTTATACGTTTCAGCGAAGAATCTCTCTCTCTCTCTCTCTCTCTCTCTCTCTCTCTCTCTCTCTCATACAGTATATATATATATATATATATATATATATATATATATATATATATATATATATATATATATATATATATATATATATATATATATATATATATTTCTCAGTAATCATGGATTAGATTACGATAGAGAACATATTTTCATTAGTTCTGAACCAACACTTGCATAGGTGGAGATTGCAACAAAGGGGAACTTTAAGCTGTTGCACAATATACACTGTCAAAATTCGACAATACTCAATAGAATGTCAGTTCCTCTGAGCAATGTAAGGTTGTGGCTACCATTGTTTTAAACATGTGCTCAGTCAGTTTAAATGAAGCTGCTGAACTAGTAGGTGTCTGAACTTTTGAGGTAACTTTGCCTTCTTTTATTTTGCTACAAGAATGCCCACGCACTAGATATGACAAAATAAAGGTCTGGGATTGATGGGAAATTTGAAATTATGAGGGGAACACTAGGTGAGTGGAATATATATCACATGCTTTTTCCTTATCTTTTTTTTTTCTTTTTATAAAAAAATTAAGTAAATATTTGCCACGTTTTGGAGGAAAAGAAACGAATATTATGGTAATGATGTAGTTGTTACGGAAGCTTCAGATTAGTCTAACTCTGAAGGCTGGATAAAGCGAGACAAGTTGGTGTTACTATTACCTGGGAGAATACGCATTAGGTAAAAGATCCAAGACAAATAACAGCATAATCAAAACTGCTCTTGGGTGAGAATTTTCAGGTTCTTTGGTCATAAATTTTTGAGCTGGGTAATGGAAATGTTAGTCTAGTTCCAATATCCACTGTACCTCTTCCGTTAGCTGCATGTTGGGTATCTAGTCCAAGGTACACTACCGGGACTATGAATTAGTAGAACACCTGGGTAAGTGAGAGATGGACTTATATTCCCTATTTTGACGATAGGTCACCGTAACGAATTTTCCCACTAACTCCATATAGAACCAGCAGGAAAACTACTTCATTCAACTGACGACTTGACGCATGAACAAGGAAGAATTTATCTAATAATCTCCGCCAACACTACTACTGTAACGTATACATGTGCTGGATATTAAGTAAGGGATTTAGAAATTAATATATTACATGCTGTGTGTATCAGTTCACATATATTTCACAAAACTCTTTAGAAAAGAACAATAAATAATACTTCAAGCCAGTGATTTGCTTAACGAAGGGATGTAGCAGCTGAGCATTACTTTAGAGTGGTTATGTTTAACCATTTTGTTACAGGAACAATTCGCCATTGTTTAAAAATAAAAGGTTTACAATACACCACAGTTTATGTTGTTTTGTGTAATAATATTTGTTTTTACAAAAGAATACTGGGTTTCAATATTATGGCAAAGCCTCTTTGAGCAGAATAATTTTTATCTGCTGTGGATTTATCTTCAAGTAGATAAGATGGTCAGACTTCACAAATGAGACTTTAAATGATGATTCCGGTTATTGCTAAATGCATGAATACAAATAATTCCAATAATTAATTTCCATATTGAGCTGGAACGATTAAACTAAATAAACTATTATGGCGTCAGTATCAAAGAAGAAAAATGGAAATGGAAACACCGAAAAGCTTTGTATAATATACAATGAGAAGAATCCTTAAAAGCAAGGCATCTGAGCCCTCCAGTGAATCCATGAGCTGAAATTTTGTCTTTGCCTTGTGATCTTGGCCATGCACCGATGTTTCTCAAAATTGTCTTACATTATTCATACTTGACCCTCAACATTATTAAAATGTCGGTCCAGATCAGATCAAACTATCTTAGCCGGACTTGTCCTGTGTTCATTGACTTTGATTTGGTTTTCCCAACATCCAGTAACCTTATCACTGACAGACTTTCAATCCTTCCATAATGTTTAATCCATACCAAATGAACATTACCCGTTAAAGTGATAGAATAGAATACATGACCTTGCATCTCTGGTGGACTCTTCTCATTATCGAATCTCTTGACCATCAATTTTCCTGAAGCCTCCCATAAGGCCCAATCTAAATTGCATAAAAAATGGTTTAAGTTTATTTTGTCTTGTAATTGTCAATTTTGACCTGTTGTTCTAGACAACAATAAGTCACCCTTTGGCAGACCCTCAAACTTTCGACTAATTTTGGCTGAATTGAGAATTAAAATGTTACAGATAATTTGCTTACATAAAGTTACACTCAGGGCAAAATTTGGCCTTGCTTCTTGTCCTTTACAATTGACTGATGTTCTTTTGAAACAGACTACTTGAGTTTTTGCCTTACTCATATCTTTCACTATGATTAGCCTAAATTTGATGACAAGTGATATATTTTACCTTGGTATGTTACCTTGACCTTCAGTTTTTCCTTGTGATCTTGACCTTTGATTGCTTTAAAATGTTAATGAATCATTCACGCCTTACCTTAAACCCTTCAAAAATGTTTCTTCTAAATTTGATAAAACTGTTTAGGCTGATTTTGGTCTTTGCCCTATTTTTTCATAAAAAAAATAAAGGTCAGTCCCATGGCTTGCCGTTAACCCGCCAATCATTTTGGTCTGGAGCACATCAAAACAGTTATTAATTTTGTTCATACACAAATGCACACAGTTCAGACTTTGACCTGTAACAGATTGTTCTCAAGATACGATCCTTACAGTTCTGAGTTACCATTAGTCCCTCCACGATGTTTGGTTTGAAAAAAAAAAAATAATAATGTAGATTGACTTTCACATTTGACGGCCTTTTCAGCCATTGTTCTTAAAACAATAGGTCAACCCCTTGTCTGACTCTCGACCCTTTCACCAAGTTTGGCGATAATCGAAAAAAAAAAACGTTGTTTTAGTTACACACACACACACACACACACACACACACACACACACACACACACCTGCTGAGCAAACTTAATTCTCGCGTGGCCACAGCAAACGCGGACACAATGACTCTAGCACTGCAGTTGTCAGATACCATTACAGGAGAGTGGGGTTGCGTGATATAGTTTTTAAAGTGTAAGGCTGGTTGCGTTTCCTATTGCAAAATAAATTCGGCTGATATCAATCAGAAATAAATGGCAGTGGCATCTAACGAACGTGGGGATGCACATCAGAGGGAATTAGGAAGATGACGAGATGAAGACGAGTCGACTGGACACCTTGCTTCTTTTCTGTTTTACTAATTATCAAAATGGGTGTGTTCCATACCAAAGAGAGGGTACCGTATTTGTACTTAGTGGGTATCTGATCCCCTCCAGGCTAGCACGTTCAACAAACCTGTTCCTGCTTGACGCTTACTGTGCTCTTTCGACTTTCTCTAAAATATGTGTAAGACTTTGTACTCTGAGGCCCTAGGATAATTCTTATATTTTCATTATTAATGAACCAATTTCAGAGACACTTGGCACTGACTTTCCTCATTTCGTTGTGATTCACCTGCAGTTACACAACAATCTGAAAGCGGTATCCTTCATCGTTGGAACATGATAATGCTTGTTGTCCCAAACCAGTGAACTTTCGTATTCACTTCACTCAGATGCTACCGTCCTTCCTAGTATAGTTTTTCATTAGCTCATCAAGTATGTGGGCCTATTCACATCACTTAGATGTTCACTTCCTCCCTAAAAATGTTTTAGTTCATCAAGTGTGTGTGCCTCGATATGAAAAATATTTATATTAAAATGGTTGCAGTCAGGAGATAATCGTAAATTAAATCAGGAGAATTGAAAATAGATGATCAGGTACCGAATATGTCCTATTCAATCCATCAGTCAATTAACCACCCACTCCGCGCCGCGCTGGTGCGATTGAAGTATTTCGTTTACGGTGGAAACTTTGGGTTCAGTTGTCATGAAGATTGTCAGATGCAGAGTATGATTAACCTAGATTGATGCTTTTAAGTACTG
Organism: Coenobita brevimanus; assembly: GCF_032717465.1. NCBI lineage: Eukaryota > Metazoa > Arthropoda > Malacostraca > Decapoda > Coenobitidae > Coenobita > Coenobita brevimanus. The sequence continues at coordinate 6,537,951 of NC_136993.1, read as the reverse complement.
CGTTTCATTTTTGTCTGTTCAGTAATAACGAAAATATTAGTATCATTTGATGGCCTCGGAGGAGTGAATCATCCTTTATCTATGCACCTAGTTCTAAGTGGATACATTAAAAGGAATTCTTGAAATATTAAATTATCGGCATCTTACAGTGCGTAGATTCCATTCAACATGAAGAAAATAAATGTAAGTGTGCCGATGTATAGGAGAGAGAGAGAGAGAGAGAGAGAGAGAGAGAGAGAGAGAGAGAGAGAGAGAGAGAGAGAGAGAGAGAGAGAGAGAGAGCGAGAGAGAGGATGAATAAAGGAATGAAGAGAGAGATGGGTGAGGGAGAGGGAAGAGGAGGAGGGTGATGGTAGAGAGGGGATGGAAGTAGAAAACTGGGGGGAGAGAAAGACAGCGCGGGACGTATTGGGAAATATTTGACTATCTCTGCCGTCAATTACAATTTAACTAGCATACACAAACGCACATTGTGAGAGAGAGAGAGAGAGAGAGAGAGAGAGAGAGAGAGAGAGAGAGTGTGTGTGTATGTGTGTGTGTGTGTGTGTGTGTGTGTGTGTGTGTGTGTGTGTGTCTGTCTGTCTGTCTGTTTTGTTATTGTTGTTGAAGTCACATGTCCATCTTGAAATGTAGTGTGTGTGTGTGTGTGTGTGTGTGTGTGTGTGTGTGTGTGTGTGTGTGTTGATAAATTGGTGCAGCCAAGATGCAGCCATTCTCTGCAATGGTTGCATTTTACTAAAAAGTCTGTTCATAGAATGCCAGTTTCTCATGTTTAACATATGCACGTTCGTAGTTCAAGATTGGATTCAGTGCTTCTGGCAGGTCTGAATACCTCTAGACACACTGATAGAAGGAAGTGAAGAAGGTGTCTCAAAGGAAGTTGCTTAGTGTTTTGATGGATAACGGAGTAGGTCATTTGTATAAGTGGGCTGCTATACCAGTCGGGTATTCCAGGGGTGCCAGTTTTTGTAGGTGTCAGCTTCCAGCACACAATCACATTATGATGGTGTGTAGACATTATCATAACAATTAGTCTTTATGTGAATGGTTAATAAGGTTTAACAATCTCGTAAGTAACATAGTGACAAAGATGTTTATGTCCTTTGAAATTTCAGTGGTCCTTCGCTGGCCTCACTGATGCTAGCTCTAGTTTAAATCGTGCTTGATGGAGGTAGGGGCACTGGATGAAGGAAAAAAAAAAAAGTGAAAATTGCTACTAATAGGCTTAGTACTGCTTACACATAATTTTAAATCACTATTGCCTTTCTCGTCCCCCTTTTCATAGAATGAAGGTACAGGGCTAGAAGAAAACCCAAGTAGAAAATATAGTCGATAATTCTTAATGTCATTTGTGGTGTTAAAAACATTTCAGCAGCCCAATAAAAATGCTTTATTATGTTAATGGAAAATACGGTATACATCTTTCAGTATATTTATATGGAAATCAATGGTGATTGACAAAAGGTTATCAGCCACACCCTTACACATAAGCTGATACCAATATATCTATCTATCTATCTATCTATAATTTTATGATCGCATCCGAAAATACAGTATTATTAATAGATTATTCGTAAATATCAGTAAATATATGTCAGCAATTGTGTAATAATAGTAATTATGTATGTATCAGCACATGTATATAGGCATGTGTATAAAATGCACATCATGTGTTGCAGTTGCAAGTGTGCTCGTGATGGGTCAATCAAACTGTTGTTAACTGTCCTGATTACAGGTCAGGATTATGTACGCCACAAAAGATCTGATTTGTTCACCAGTGCTTGTACGTAGATGAAGAAGACTCGAACTATTGAGTTATAAGTACTAGTCAACTCACGTTTCGTAGTAAGTTGTCACTGAGAGAGCAGTAAGTGATTGTAAATATTTGGGTGTACATTAACAGCATACCGCATCAACATAATGACATACTATGACAACAACCTAACACACCAGTCAAAGGTTAGGGTCGGTCATGAACGCAGTGGGAGACATTACAAACACTGACAGTCGGTAGAGTATATGACTGCTTATGCACAATACACATGTTTCTGATGAATAGTTTGGAGATAGGTAGCGATAACACTTAAATGCTGACGTTGGGTTAATGAGTAGAGTTTAGGTCTAGTAAAGCGGGGCCGAGTCTCAATGTGTCCCTCTCTCCTCCATCTCTTGATCCACCTGCTGACCGTGGAGGCGCTCACTCCCATCTCTCTGGCAATGGCACGAGTGGATTTGCCGTTCACCCACTGAGACACAAACTGGGCGCGCTCGGACAAGACTGTTGGCTGAGATGGAACGCGCTTGGCCATGTGTTTCTGTAAGGATAAGCAGGGATAGGATCCTTGACCATACTTATAGTGGATTGCCCAAATTTTTCATTCTTTACCATTCAGCTATTTATCTATCTATCTATACCTATCAATCTATCTATCTATCTATCTATCTAGAGAGAGAGAGAGAGAGAGAGAGAAAGAGAGAGAGAGATTATACTACGCCTGATAAAAATGCCGAAACCTGTAACTCCGCAGGTCGGGAAAAAGAATTTGATCTCACTGATCTGAGTCCCAAGGTGCCACATCAAGGCCTGTAAGTAGTAGGTGGAGCAACACCGAGCTAGTACGAGGGCAGAAGACAAAGACCAACCAAGGAGAGTCCTGGTGTATACCTACCCTCGGGAAATTTTGTTTATAATGTTGCCAAACGGCTCAGTCTGTTGTAATTTTGAGCGCTAAATTGGATAGCTTATATATTTTTTTCTTTTGGATTCATCAGTCATGGAAGTTTATATATATATATATATATATATATATATATATATATATATATATATATATATATATATATATATATATATATAAAACATTAATTCTGTGTTGAACTTATTGTTACAGTTTATTCCTCAGGCTGCTTTTAGTTTGGCTGAAGTTTGGGAACATCCAGAACTGATGACTCTAAGGCTGATTGTAGTGGCCCTTATCAATGACTGGAAGAAACACACATAAAATCTTAATTTTATTTTGCAAATTTACGCGTTATCCAATTATTTGAATTAAATAAGGCGTGAGATTTATCTCCCATATAATGTATACAAATTCACTAAGCAACATATTATCCGCATCAGAAATGTAACGGATTTCTAAAATTTTATTCATTTCACCAAATTTGACATCAGTTTGGCGTACAGCATGGACTATAACTTTATTTGTGTGACTGAGTGTGCGATGCAATGGGGGAGGCGGTGGCTCAATCGGTAGAGAGGTGGTCTGCAGTCCTAACGGACCCGGGTTCAAATCCCGCTGGGGCAGGGAACAGTTTAAGGATATGAATTTCATAAAAGTCAGACTTTACTGATCTACCAGAAGCCCCGCCGACATGTCGTAAAAATACCCCCGCTAATACCAATACACCAGTCCTGTATGAGACAGCCCTAGCATGTTATCAGTATGGACGTTCGGTGTTAGCGCCGAAGTGGTGACATGTAGAGGTGTGCGGTACTTGGGAGGACTACTGGGACTTGAAAGCAGGCTGTGAAGCCTATGCCGAGAGTCGGACACATAAAACAAAACAAAAATCATAGGCCATGCTGTTTACTATTTCTCACACAGTCATTTTTCGCTTTCCTTTTCTTTTTCACACCTACCTTGCCTCACCTATGGGTGGGGAAGAGGCGGAACTGTGATGGTCAGCCTTCACATACGCGAGATGAAATCCTGTGTCCAATTATCCCTGACCGATGGAAGTAATATCCCAGTTATACAAGTTCACAATAGTAGCCAATCATTAAGCATATACAGAGTCTGATATGCATATGTAACACACAGCGATATCTTCGCTACGATAGCCTATGGTAAGGCATTTACTGGATAATGTTGAAGATTTAGCTTCATATATATATATATATATATATATATATATATATATATATATATATATATATATATGTATATATATTCGTTTGTCTGTATAGACTGCTCTTTTCGTTTGTCTGTATGTACTTTTCTTTGTATATATATATATATATATATATATATATATATATATATATATATATATATATGTATATATATATATATATATATATATATATATTCGTTTGTCTGTACAGACTGCTCTTTTCGTTTGTCTGTATGTACTCTTCTTTGTGTCACATTAGCGGGATACCAACATAATGCCTACATTAAGCAGCAACATTACTGCCAAAGATGTAAATATCCATCTGCTTTTATTGTTATAACTTTATTTGTGTGATTGAATCTGATCCGGTACAAGCGTCTCTCGTCGCTATGGTGAAAGGTTCGAGGTAGTAACCTATTGCATGGGAGGGGCGGACAAAGGCATGCTCAGAGGTATCCAACTTGTGGCCTGCAGACTACATGTGGCCCTCGAAGAGGCTAAGAGTGGCCCGCTATGACTTCAGAAAACTTGTCAGTCCAAATATTGACCAATTTGTGGAAGCTAAGCGCTTACAGTGTACAGTAGTAAACGATAAAAGTCTTCGAATCTAATAAACTGATGTATTTTATGTCATTTCTAACTGTTTCTAGAATTATACTTATTCATAAAATAGTATATCATGACACCTCTCTTACAGTAAAATTACACTGAAATTTATTTTTACTTATTTAAATTACAGGCAATAAAGAGGGAACAGAAAAATATGATGATAAACCAGTATATGTAAGACACCTTATTTTGTTTTCTTAAAAATATATATTTGAACCCTCTTCATGTAGGCAAACATAGACCTCTCTTACTAGGAACTACTATTTTTACTTAATCGCAGGGGAAAAAAAAATGCAGATTGCAGGGGCATCTAAAAATATGTTAAGATTTAAACCTTGAGGTGTAAATCATGTTTTTTTAATACTATCTCACTTCACTATGTAGGCCAACTCCTTTTATATACTTACGCTGATTTCGATAAGGTTGGGTAGAATTGGCCCTCAGACGATCAACAGAACTGATGTGTGGGCCTTGGGAAGCATTGAGTTTGACACCACTGGTCTTCGGTGCAGTAAAAATTTCTGAACGGCCCTGTTCATAGAAGTGTAGTCCGTTTTGTTAGGTGTTCTGTTGGTGGTTCTCCTGGTTTGTGATCTTCCGTTTCTGGATCCCCCCCCCCCAAACACTAGTGGATTAATGGCAATAGAATTAACTTATCGTGTGCTAACTTGTCATTGCAGTCTGGATTTCATATCTGTCCGTGCGACTTTTCTATTAATTTCATCTGTAGGATGCCACTCTTGCTTCTTTATTTGTTTTAATATGAAAGGTGTTCATTGAATGATTCCAGTTATTTACGGACAATTTTTACTTTTTGTGATGATATCGCATTCTTACGTCGTAACCTCTATCCAAGAATCTTTTTCATAATTCTATTTGTTTTACGTGGAAGAGAAATGAAGGAAACTTGAATTTTCAGGCAATTTATTGACTGATCAGTACGCTTATCAGCTATAACTAATCCTCTGGGTAAAACTGCGCAACTGATTATTGTGTATGTGAGAATGTTCATTTAAACTAGATGAAAGCTGCTTTCATGTGATTATACCTACGTGCGTCAGTCTCGCCGTTCTAGATGGTGAAAGTATGTGCGCTCGAGGCACCTCCATTGCAACCACTGCATGAAAGATATATAGAGATTCTGGAATAACACCATGGAATTTACCATAATTGGTTATCATCAGCAGATTAGCAAAAACCTTTTAATTTTTTTCTTTCTGTTCTGCGTTTCCCTGCCTTTACACGCAACAGGTTTTTGGTTGTTTGAGAAGCATACTTAAAAACTGTATTAATCTTTCAGTGTGATGCTGTTTTTTCATTTATTTATACTAGAAAATAAATAATTTCTCCTAAAATGATTATTAAGTTGGAAAGGCAAAAGTGCACAGATAAGAGGTGAAAAAAAAGCAAAGAAACACGAGCGTTCCACCAGCTACAAATACATGTTTGTGGCTAAGGTGTGGAATATAGTAATGGGTATAGGTCTCTACTGTACATCTGCGAAGGGCAAAAGTGTCAAGAGGTGAAATTAACAGGAACAAGAGAGCATTCTGGATGAGAGGAGATTTGGAGACCTTTACCCATTACTGCATTCCACACTTTAGCCACAAATTTGTATCTGGTGGAATGTAGTAATGGGTATAGCTCTCCAAATCTCCTCCCATCCTGAATGCTCTCATGTTTCTGTGCTGTTTTCACCTCTTATTTCAGCACTTTTGCTCTTCGCAGATTTGGAGACCTATACCTGTTACTACGTTTCACACCTTAGGCACAAACACGTATTGTGGCTGGTGTAATGCTCTTGTTTCTCTGACTTTTTCAACTCATATTTGTTCACTTTTGCCATTCCCATTTCTCAATAATTTTATATGAATTTTTTTTTTTCTAGTTAATACTCTTTTTGTGGAAGTATAATTATCCATAAAGCTAGTATTAGATTTGGACTGTTACATGCATAGCATACTGAAAGCCTAAAACAAGGGTGCCTTCCCTTGAAAAGAAGTGTTTTGGTACGTTTTTTAACTGCAGGAGAGCTGTAGCTAACCAATATTGCACAAAAATGGCGTACTTACAGGTGACCGCGATGCGGTTTTCAGGCCGTAACTCCAGAACCGTAGCACGAATACTTTTCTAAACATGAAAAGAAACATCTACACTTGACAGGCAAAATTTTGGTGTATAGTACTCATGCGTATGCATTTTTGTTTTGGAGTTATGACTGATACAGAAGAATGAAATAAAGAACAAAATCGATATTCTGCTGTTCGATATTGTGACTCCTGTGAAGGTTAGCAAGACTCTCAAAGTAGTTTTGCACTTGAATAATGAAGGTCTTTTAGTTCATAAGCTTAGAACTAAGCTTTGCGTCCGTTTTCCCTCGAATGCTACCATACCCTATAAGAGAGGACGCACTTAGAACCTGCACCATTCCTAGGCCTACTTATGGAGTGTTACCGCACTCCGTGATATTTAGTTTTCAACCATCAGAAGATTTGTCGCAGCCAGACACCTTCGTGCTCTACCTTCGTGCCCTACGCCCGCGACAGTGGTTACCCTAGTTGGGTCACGTCTTCCTTAGCAATTTACTCTGCACATCAACTTGCAGCTTTCATTATATGAGTTCTGGTCACGTGTATGGTTTCAGTGTTACTTGCCGCCATCATTGATAAAGTGAATATAGCCTCACTGTCGGATAATCACTCATGAATTAAATGAAATTGTCCTGGGTTACCAGGAAGAATTCATAAGACTAGCCCTTGTGCTGAATAGAGTTTTTTTTTTTTTTTTTTATGTGAGGAAGAAGGAACCAAAGGCCATGAGCCCGCAGTGACAGTTCCCTCCAAGAGAAAAACAAAATACAACAGAGAGCCAAATTCAAGATCCGATCATTTTGAGATGCCTGGACACACTACGTTTGAAAGACTGGAGATCATAGGCAGGAGGAAATACAGACAGAGGGAGACAGTTCCAGAGCTGACCTGTTGCATAAATGAAAGACTGGGAGTAACGGTTAACTCTTGCATTAGAGAGTTGGAGAGAAAAGGGATGAGAGTTTGCTGCCAGACGGGTGCTACGCGCCCGTCGTAGAGGTGGAGGAATGCAAGCAGACAGTTCAGAGGAGCAGTGACCATTAAAGTAGCGATAGAAAAGAGATAAAGATGCAACAGTGCGGCGAAGAGACAGAGATTGAAGGGAGTCAGTAAGAGGAGGAGAGTTAATGAGACGAAAAGCCTTTGACTCCACCCTATTGAGAAGAGCTGTATGTGGGGAGCCTCCCCACACATGAGAGTTGTACTCCACACAGGGGCGGATAAAACCCCTGTATAGAGTCAACAATTGTGCAGGGGTAAAGAAAGAGCGGAGTCGGCTTAGCACACCCAATCTCTTGGAAGCAGATTTTACAAGAGATGTAATATGATCTTTCCAAGATAAGTCCCGAGTAAATGAAACCCCAAGCATGTTCAAGGATGATGCAGGATTAATCTGAATATTATTAAACATTAGTGGGTATACCTGTGGAAGATTTTGTCGGGTTGATAGGTGTAAGAACTGAGTCTTAGATGCATTAAAGACAACCATATTATTTTTACCCCAGTCAGAGATATGAGCCAAGTCAGACATTAGGTGTGCCATAGCCTCATCCCTTGTTTCTTGAAGTAACTGTTGAGATGGGCGTTGCGGGAACCGAATGGAAAGGTGAAGGGTGGAGTCATCAGCGTATGAGTGGATAGGGTTAGATGTACAGCTTAGAAGATCATTGATGAATAAAAGGAAGAGAGTTGGTGATAGGACAGAGCCCTGAGGAACACCACTGTTGATAGATCTAGGAGAAGAACGATGGCCGTCTACGACAGCGGCTATAGAACGACCAGAAAGGAAGCTAGCGATGAAGGCACAGATAGAAGGATAGAAACCGTAGGAGGGCAGTTTGGAAATTAAAGATTTATGCCACACTCGATCGAAAGCCTTTGAGATGTCAAGTGCAATGGCAAAGCTTTCGCCAAAGTCCCGAAAGGAGGATGACCAGGAGTCTGAAAGGTAGGTGAGAAGATCGCCAGTGGAGCGTCCCTGACGGAACCCATACTGACAATCGGAAAGAAGGTTGTGATAGGAAAGATGCCTTAAAATTTTTTTATTAAGAATTGACTCGAAAACTTTTGAAATACAGGACGTTAAAGCAATTGGACGATAGTTGGAGGGTTGGGAGTGGTCACCCTTCTTTGGGACTGGCTGAATGAGAGCAAACTTCCAGCAAGAAGGAAAGGTACAAGTTGACAGACAAAGGCGAAATAGTTTGCCTAGGCAGGGTGTAAGCACAGAAGCACAGATTTTGAGAACAACAGGAGGGACCCCATCAGGCCCATATGCCTTGTTAGTATTGAGGCCAGTAATGGCAGAAAATACATCAACTGAAGAAATTTTAATGTCAGCCATGAGGAAGTCAGAGGGGGGAAGTGATGGAGGAACAGCATCGGAATCGTCTAAGGTGGAATTGGAGGAGAAAGTCTGTGCGAAGAGATCTGCTTTATCAGTAGAAGAAATAGCTACAGAACCATCAGAGTAGAAAAGAGGAGGGAAGGATGATGAGGTAAAGTTGTTAGAAAGATTTTTGGCAAGGTGCCAGAAGGAGCGGGAAGAATTCGAGTTGGAGAGTTGAGAGCATTTAGTATGGATGAAATTATTTTTAGTAAAGCGAAGAACAGACTTAGCACGATTCCGGGCAGAAACGTAAAGATTATGTGATTCAGGGGTGGGTTGGCTCCGGTACCTTTTGTAGGCCTTCTCCTTGTTGCGGACAGCATGAGAACAAGCGTGATTAAACCAAGGCTTTCTTGCGTTAGTCAAAGGATATGAGAAAGGAATGTATGCTTCCATGCCCGAGAGAATAACCTCCGTAATGCGCAAGGCACACTCAGATGGCTCACGGCCATGGAAGCAATAATCATTCCAGGGAAAATCAAAGAAGTACTGCCTGAGGGCCTCCCAGTCCGCAGCTCCAAAATGCCAGAGACGACGTTTCCCTGGAGGGTCCGCAGGCCGTACTGGAGCGATAGGACAGGTTAAGGTAATAAGGTTGTGATCGGAGGAGCCCAACGGAGAGAAAAGATTAACAGAGTAAGCAGAAGGATTAGTTGTGAGGAAGAGGTCAAGTATGTTGGAGCTCTCTCCAAGGCGGTCAGGGATACGGGTAGGGTGCTGTACAAGCTGCTCTAGGTCATTAAGGATAGAAAAGATGTAGGCTTGTTCACCAGGTGGATCCGTGAAAGGAGAGGAGAGCCAAAGGTGGTGGTGAACATTGAAATTTCCAAGAATGGAGATTTCAGAGAAAGGAGAAATGGACAGAATGTGTTCCATCGTAGAAGTAAGATAGTCGAAGAATTTTTGATAGTCAGTAGAATTAGGGGATAAGTAAACAGCACAGATATATTTAGTCAGAGAATGACAGGAAAGCCGAAGCCAGAGAGTGGAGAATTCAGAAGAATCAAGCTGAGGAACACGAGAGCAAGATAAGTCGTTGCGTATGTATACACAACAGCCACCTTTGGCTTTGAAATGAGTATAGAGAAAGTAGGAGGATACAGAAAAGGGTTTGCTGTCAGTTGCCTCAGACAGCTGAGTCTCCGTTAGAAAAAGAAGGTGAGGTTTAGAGGAGGAGAGGTGGTGCTCAACAGAGCGAAAGTTAGATGAAAGGCCGCGAATGTTGCAGAAATGAAGAAGAGGAGAGTCAGACAGTGGTTCCAGGCACCTCGAGTCGTCACCGGGAGAGGGGCAGATGGCGGGGGCATTTATGGTCCCCCCCCCTGGGGACTCCGAGGCTGGGTGAATTGACGCCATTTTGGTGAATTTTGAATAGGAAGTGTAGTGTGTACTGTGCATGTAGTTTGGTGAAGATAGATAGAGAAATTTGTACTGGAGAGCATGCTGGCCTACTCTCTGTGTAACTGAGACACTGAAAAAGTTCAGCAAAGGGGGATGGTCAGGAACTAGTCCTGAGGGCTGATGAAACGGGAGCTCCAGCACTCCCTGTCATCAGCCTTCTATCCACCTCGGGAGTACTGCCCTGCTCGACTGGTGCTACAGTCTTGTTCCTTTACGGTGATGACAGCTGTATATTTTATGCATGCACTCACAAAACTATTTTATATAAGCTCAGTGAAGACCTATGAATAATCACATTGAAACAATCTGCCCTAACCCAGCCACTGCGATGACTGTTCTGTTTTATTCCTTTTACCACTGTACTCTGCTAGTTTTCAATTATGAGAACTGGGTTGCTCTCCAAGTAAAATACTAAATCGTGGTTACATGAAATTCAGGGAGGATTACTTCTGACGTGGGAATGAGTCTTTTTGGTTAGTAGTCAAGTTTCTCCTTTGGTCTGACTACAACTGACCGTCAACTGGGGTGAATGGAGTTGATCTTAGTCAGATGAGGGTAAATGGTCTGCAAAGATATTCTGCTCAGGATAACTCGTATCAGCGAAGAATAACACAAAATGACTTTCTGCATAGTATTTTTGCTTTTTATAAAACCTGCATTTCCTTCTCATACTTATATCTACTTCAACGAATTGATACATTATTTGCGCTTCACAAAAAAATTTCATCTAGCATAAGAAAATTATAGCATGTATCGGACTGCAAATCTCAGTTACTACACATAATGTACATCTATCTATCTGTCTATTGCCAGACGCCTTAATCTCGTAAGGGGTGGCCACAACAAATCGTCTCCTTGTAGCCCTGTCCCCCGCCATTTCACTGCCCTGCTCTCAGCTCACACCTCCATCTCTCATATACCTCTCCACTCCATCCCTCCATCTCATCCTTGGCCTCACCCTCCCTCCTCCTCACCCAGGTACACTCTCCTCGTCAGTCTCTCACTGTCCATCCTCTTCACATGGCCAGACCACCTCAGTGCGTTACTCCTAACGCTTCCTATCACATCCACATCCACACCACAATGCTCCTTCACTTCATCATTTGTCAGTCCGTCTCTCCATGTGACTCCACATGCTCCTCTCAAATAATTTCCACTGCTCTCACTGTAGACTCCTGTCCCTACAACAAGGTCCAAGCTTCACTTCAATAGGTTAGAATTGGTATCATAATACTGTCATGTAGTAACTTTTTCATTTCCATGCTCACTTCCCTGTTTCTTATTACTGCTTTCAAGGAACCAGCAACCTATCTTCCTTGTTGTATCTTTTCATGCTCTTCTCTCTCCCAACTTCCATCCTTACTCATCACACTACCCAAGTACTTACACGTACTCATATTTTCCATTTCCTCTTCATCCAACCTCACTGTACATTCACTGACTTTACTTCTCTTGAAGACCATAGCTTTACTTCCTATTTTCACCTTTAGATTCGGTTTCTTACCCACTCTCTCAAACTCATCCACCAAGCGTTGCAGCTCCCCTTCGTTTTCAGTTAACAACACAGTATTATCTGCAAACAACAGTACAGCGAGTTTCCAAACACTGCCCTCACTCATTACGGCTGCTCCACATCCACTGCCCTACCTTGTATCTCTTTTATAACCCCGACCATAGACAGACTGAACAACCAAGGAGACATGACACATCTCTGTTTCAATCCAACCTTCAAACAGAAAAAAAATCACTCAATTCACTACCCACACGGGCTGCAGCCTTAGCACCCTCACACACACTTTTCACAGCATTCAACGACTTCCCATCCATTTCATATATTCGTAATACTTTCCACAATCCTTGTCTATCCTCCCTGTCATATGCTTTCTCCGAATCAATGAAGGCCACATATAACTTCTTTCCCTTCTCTAGAAACGTTTGCACTAAAGATCTAAGAATAAATATCTGATCTACACAATCTATTCCCCTCGTTAAACCTCCATGTTCTTCTCCAACTAATTCCTCTGTTATTTCCCTAACTTTGTCAATATGTATCCTACCATATACTTTTCCTATTACACTAAGAAGACAAATGCTAGTATGATTACCACATACTTCTTTCTTTCCTTTTCCTTTTCTACAGGGGAATAATTACCCCTGACTTTCAATCTTCCAGGACTCTACCTTCCTCCCAGGTTAGTCTGCACATCTTTCACATCGATTCTACTACTATCTCTCCCTCATATTTCAGCATTTCACAACACTCCATCAATTCCTGGGGCTGTCCCCGTTTTGACTTCCTTCATTGCTTCTACAGCTTCCATCCTACTGATTTCTTCCTGTCTTCTCACCTCCCTCCGTCCCCCAGCCATTTCCCAGCCACTTATACTCTCATTATTTCCATTCTATATGTTCAACAATTCCTTAAAGTGTTCTCTCCAGCTGCTCACTTTTTCTCCTTTCTCCACTGTTAATCTTCCATTTTTATCTTTCACTTCCCGACTAGGCTAACTTCTTTGACACCCTGTCTAACTTTTTCCTCTTTTCTTACATTCCCTGCACTTTACACTCAAATTCTTTCCAAATTCCTCATCCCCTCTCATCTTAATCACTCTTACTACGTTATTCCTTTAAATAATTACTGTACAGTATTCGGGATGTAGATGAAAACAAGCGATACCAAGGCACAGCAAACACTTCCCCGGCAGTCAATAAAGTGCTGAAGTATAAACACAACAGGATATCTAGTCAAAGATGTTGTATATCATATCCGGAGTAAATCGGGTGAAAATTAGCGATTTTGTGCCTACTGTATTTAAAATTTTAGGCTCGACCCACCTGACACTGACCTGCCTACCGCTGACTTGGGGGTGACCCCGCTGTTGTAATGAGGCATGTAATAGGATACAGATTTGAAAGGTGCACTTTTAGGTTTTTATTTCATGTCGATATGACGAATTTGGAAGGAGTTATGGCGAGAAAACGAATTTTATCCGTCCCCTCCCCCCTTATTTTAACATTTGTTTGCCCTGCGGCCTGGGCCTCGGCCCAATTTGGCCCCCAAATCTAATCAGGTGGTCAGGTCATAGACCATCAACCCTGTAATTTTTGTCAAAATCGCACCACTAGTGTTCGTGCAAAGTTGTTAACAGACAGACATACACACAAACAAACAAATTTACAGACACACAAATCGAATGAAACCAACACCCGCTTTGCAGCAAAAGTTAATGGGCAACATGAATGATGTGTACTTCATTTCCCACGAGATCTCTTTTCGGGTTTTTTATAGATCTGTATGTGCCTTAAGACTACCAATATTTGTAGTTTTTTTTTTTTTTCAAAAGACTTACCTTGAGAGAGAGAGAGAGATGCTCTCCTAGTTTTCCTGAGCAGCGATAATAAGTTGTTACTGAGCCATTCTTAGGAAATTTTTTACTCGAACAAGTTTTCAGTTGCCAATACGGGAGCACCGTCATTCCCTGGCATGTCCTAACACCTAATCTCTAGTAAACACCTGGCCACTCTCTCTTCATGTTTTTATTTTTTTTAATCATGTTTACGTGTGTATTGTGGTGCAGGCGGTAAGTCTGACAATATGAAAAGTAAAAAGACAAATAAAACTGCCTAACATCGAGGACATCACATTTTCTGACGCTTAACCTAATATATTAAACTCCCCAGCATGAACACATTGAATACATGTATGTCTCAATCAGTGTTTGGTTGTACTTCGTGATGTCTAAGCTATGGTAGTGCATTTCTACACTGCAAAGAGTTATTAGCATCTCCTTTAAAAAAATATATATATTTTTGAACGTCTAATAGCCTCATACTAAGGAGATATAGTACGTGTGTAACACTACTGATATTCCGTTAATAACAGCAGTAGCCTGAATTAGTTAATGATCATTACCTTCCTATGTTGTCATTGAAAGTTATGTAGCACATGTCTTTTTAAGTCCACAGTGTCGTGAATTGTTCTGTTGAGAAAAGTACATCCATCCATCCATCATCCAATCCTACGTTGCCCCATGAGAAGGATAGGAGCCCTGGGTAGGCAAGCTGGTCCTGACATTTAAGATGAGAGTGATCAGCCTCACTCATCCCTGAGTGGCGTTACGTGAGCAATCAACCCCAACCACCCTATAGATATAAACTTACACCGGCTCAATCCGGTTGGAGCGCCTTAATTTCCCACTAAACCACCAGGCGCCATAATTTGCTCATGTGGTTACAACCCAGCATAGTAAATGAAGTTCCTGGTGTACAGGAAACTATTTGCCATGTCACTTAGTGTAGAGTCACCCATAGACAGAAGAAAGAGGAATGAATGAAGGAAAAAAAGACAGAAGAGAGTGTAAAGTCACGAGGAAAGAATGAAGTAAAGAAAGACAGAACAGGAATGAAGGAATGAAGGAAGGAGGACTGGAAAGGGCAGACACCCAAGAGCAGCACTACATCGAGTGAGTGCATGGTGAGTGCCCCCACCTACCACTGGGAAAAGTACATACACTGATAAACACAGTGCATTGGCAAAATACTAGCAATGTCTCTCACTTAAACAACATTCCATTTGTGGGTGTAATTCATCCACGTATGTCTTACCCTTCGGGAGGGAAGTTTCCAAAGAATCGGTGAAACTTGTATGAGAGTGGTGTAGAGACCTCCTCCAGAGTTGAGGTAACAACTTGGGCTGGGAGGGAGAGATGCTGGCACTAGTGCGGCGACTGTGGCACTGAGGCTGTGTCGGCGGGGCTCTGCCTTTTATACCATACTTAAGTCAGAGTCTGCGCCCAACAGGCACTATTTCCATTGAGCTTAGATATCTGGAGCCGAAAAGTATTCTTGTGAGAGCTGGTGACTGGATGATAATTTTTCGTGACATGAAACCTGTCGATTATTTTATACATATCAAGTTTTAACGCCCTTCTCATGACATATGGAAATTCGTTTTAGTACTGAACATGCATTTGTAATCTGAAATAAGTTTCAGAGCGAAAGAAGGAGAAATTAACTGGAAGACTATGTTTACTTCCAAAGAATTATTAAGATCAAATAACGCTGCCAGTAGCGATGTCGTGGTTCACCAGCCACTATGCACAGCACAGGCCACCTAAAGTGGCGGATACTTGAACGTCGGGGGAGGTGTCTGAAGGTGAATACTGTGCATGGGCAGTGGGCAGTAAAACCGTCTGAACAATAAAATCGCCGTTAACATTTTTGAACAAAAATAGCCCGAAAAAATCTTGTAATGAAAATAAATCACGATGTCGAAAAAATCGACAGAGAAGAAACTTCTTAACCGCCTGAATGACCAAAAGAATCACCTAATGAATCATTAGTCGCGTGAAGGAAAATAATAAAGAAATCGTCTGGTAAAATTCTGAACAATTCGTCAAGGAAAAATAACCCAGTAAAAAACTGTTTGATGAACGAAATTCTTGAACAAAGATCATCTAAACCAAACACTTCTAAGGTAGAAGAATCATCTGATAAAAAAATATCGTTTGACAAGAATCGTCTAATGAACAATATTGTGTGAACAAAACAGCTTAATGAAAAAAAAATCTTCTGGCAAAATATATCGCCTGATAAGTCATCTGAACATGAAATAGTCCAGTTAACTAAAACTGTTTGCATAAAAAATCGTCAGATTGATCAAAGCAGCGAAAAGTTATTGTTACAACACAGCGGACATAGAGATATGTAAACTCAAAGAATGTGGTATGGACTGGATTAGTGGTCTGACTGTAGAGAATGACAGTGCGACACAGGTACACGGGAAAATATGTGTATCAAAGACGATCGTTATATAGTCACATTGGCTCACCAAGTTTGGTTTGAAATGGATAAGCGGTTCAGGTTTTGAAGATTTTTTTTTCTTAAGGCCGTCATGCAACCATATGGACTATAATCCCATGAACAACTTTTGTTCATCATATATAACCAGTCATACGTACACAGTTTCAATGATCAATACTTTTTGGTTTGGGAGATTTGATAATTACACTTATAATTCCAGTAGGATGGCCATTTTCTTTTTTTTTTATGTGACCGACTCTGGGCATAGGTTTCACAGCCTGCTTTCAGAGCCCAGT
The DNA here is from genome assembly GCF_032717465.1 of Coenobita brevimanus. Classification (NCBI taxonomy): domain Eukaryota; kingdom Metazoa; phylum Arthropoda; class Malacostraca; order Decapoda; family Coenobitidae; genus Coenobita; species Coenobita brevimanus. Next base: position 6,521,470 of record NC_136993.1, on the reverse strand, counting down.
AGTCCTCCTATGTACCGCGCACCTCTACATGTCACTACTTCGGCGCTAACACCCACCGTCCATGCTGAATACATGGTAGGGCTGGCTCATACAGGACTGGTGTATTGGTATAAGCGGGGGTATTTTTACATGTCAGCGGGTCTTCTGGTAGATCAGTAAAGTCTGATATTTATGAAATTAAAATCCTTAAACTGTTCCCTACCCCAGCGGGATTTGAACCCGGGTCCGTTAGGACTGCAGACCAACTCTCTACCGATTGAGCCACCGACATTAACAAACTTAGTTAGTCAGGCCAGTACGGCCGTATGTGCTTTATGTCAAGAGTTCTGCACTCAGCGGTTCGGGAGAAATAAATTTTTGTTTATTAATATAAGAATTTTCGGTAATCTAATATGTTTACCAAACGACTTTATTAATTTCAGTCCCATGAAAAAATTTGGTAACCATTTATCTCCGGTTATATGTGCAAGATTTCAAAGCCCAGCAATTAGAGGTTCTAGAGAAGTATATATATATATATATATATATATATATATATAGAGAGAGAGAGAGAGAGAGAGAGAGAGAGAGAGAGAGAGAGAGAGATACAGTAGATAGATAGACAGGGAGAGAAAGGCAGACAGACAGACAGACAGACAGATAGATTTACAGATAGATAGATGGATAGATATAGAAATAGACATATATAAATATACTAATTATATAGCTAGATAGCTAGATGTGTGTGTGTGTGTGTGTGTGTGTGTGTTTTATCTAATCCAGAATGGTGGCCTGAAGGCATTAGGTAGTGCAGTTATTTTAACAAATTTAGTTCACTCTACTCGTATCACTCCAGTCCTATGTGCAACCTTTAAAACTTGTGCATTGAACGGTTTTGGAGAAGATTATATTTATCAATATGTCGCCCAAACATGGCGCTATTTAAAAGTTTTCTGTCAAACTATGCGGCTCATCTCGATACATATGCTCTCCAGACTTGGTTTGGATTAGATAAGCGGGTTGCCTGTTATAAGACTTAAACTGTAAGTGTCAATCAGAAGATGGAAGGAGAAACAATAGCAGTTCGACCCCAGGTGAGCTAAACCTGTAATGAAAGATTATATAATCATATCAGTGAGACACACACACACACACACACACACACACACACACATACACACAAGGTCTACACACCACGTGTTTGGTTGACATTTATAGTCGTCGTTTGCTTCCCCCATGGCTTCAGTCTACCCAAACCCCCACGCCTACTCCACCCGTGTTCCATGATTACAGACAAGATTCAATCGTGAATCCTTGACTGGATGGACCTAATATACGGTCGGAAGCAAGGTGGGGGTAACAGAACCCTACTTAACTCTTTCTTTACCCCTTGACTCGAGTGATGTAGCTTGTAATATATTCTTGCTATCTCCACAATACATTTTCTTCACCTTTGGATATACTGTACTTTTCGAACTTTAAAGGTTAGGTACATTCACCATGATTCTCCTTCACTACTGGTGGATTCTCTTAAGTTCAATAAAATCATATGGTAGGAGCAAAAAATAAAACTCAAGTAAATAATCAGACTACAAGAATGAAAGGCATATTGATTATCTAAAATAAAGACACTTATGCAGTTGATAGGCATAAGGACTTGTGAAAACACTGGTTACATTCTTTAATATGAAGGTAAATGGGAGAGTAATGAACAAAGTTACCGGATTCAAAGCTATTTCGTGTTACTTGAAGAGCCCTATTACACGCGGACCTGAGCGTGCCTTTACAGTCAAAAACAGGATTTTTACTACTATTCTGTTCAGTCCACTGCTCACTTAGGGCATGTCCATCCCATTCCCTAAACAAGTTCAGCACAGCAAAGGAAACGATAAAAGCTTCTTAGCATCCGACTTTTAGCTAGCAGAGGAAAATAAGAAATACAGTGGCACAGATAAAATATTAATAGAACATTTGTCGGCGACTGAACATGCAAACAGCAGCGATACTACAATAGGATAGGGATAACACAGTAATGACTTACTTTGTTGTAAGTGGGGGTGCCCACCATCCCCTCACGTGATATAGTGCCGCTTTACCTTGTGGTTGGTGGGGACGCCTAACATCTGTTCACTTGATATAATACTGCCTACGGGAAACTACAGTGACTGAAAAGGCAAATGATCCCTTAAACAAGGATACGATTTGATATGTTGGACTGTAACTAAACAAGGGAATGGCACCAGGTTTGTTAGTGGATTAAGAGGCTTAAATTAACATGACCCGGTAAGGTTTATATCCGAGGCGTGAATGGATGTTATTGCTTACATAATACCACTCAGGGCAAAGTGAGGCTGGTCATCTTAGCCTAAATGCAGAGACTGAGGTGCCTAGTCCGTGATTTCAACGTTCGTACTATAATTGGGCAAAAAGAATTGGGTGATGCATGAATGGACTTACGTTCACTGATATATACCCACTTACCTATTTACTTACTGATTTTTTAGTAACCTTCGATCAGGTAGTTGTTGTCAGGATTACATCATAATGCTTACGATGTGTGTGTGTGTGTGTGTGTGTGTGTGTGTGTGTGTGTGTGTGAATGCATTCAGGCAGATGACATTGTTTGTATATTATGATTTTCTCCAGACTATTTTTTTTTTTCATTAATTACGATAGGCCTTTTCAACTCCTTTCGTTAACCTACTTTTCGATCCATAGGATCTTAACTAAAAATATCACCTGGTAACAATACCTGTAAAATTAAAAGTATGTCATGAGACTGAAGGTTAAAATTTCAAATGACATACGGTAATTTCTTTCCTTCTGTTAATTCCGGGCAACTGTACTGAACTTGGAAAAAAAAAAAAACTTTGGGTATTTTCTAGGCAATATTAAACCCCCCAGTATCAAAAGTTACCCCTGAGCTCAATAGAAGTGTCTGTTGACAACAAGAATTATATATATATATATATATATATATATATATATATATATATATATATATATAGTGATCATGACCGGCCGCAGCTGAATATATATATATATATATATATATATATATATATATATATATATATATATATATATATATATACTGCGTCATGACCGGCCGCAGCTGAAGAAGCTAGCTCTGAGGGTGGGAACGTTGAATGTTAGGAGTATGAGTGGGAGAGGTAGGGAGCTGGTTGACATAATGGACAGAAGAAAAGTGGGAGTACCGTGTGTGCAAGAAACAAGATGGAAAGGAAACTGGGCACGTGACATAGGCACAGGGTATAAGCTCATCTCTAGCGGAGTGGTATCAGTGCCTGATTTCTATCTAAGAGGTCCAGGGTTCGATTCCTAGTCAGGAGCGTACAAATATATTTGTGCACACGCGAATAATGTGTTTCTCCAACATTAAAGACGCTCGTGTTGTGACTGGGTTTGATTAACACTGCTCTGTCACTTGCCGAATTGCTTGGGGCTGTGATAAATGAAAATTATCTTTCCATAATGGATATACCTGGTTCGTCAAAAAAAAAAAAAAAAAAAATCAGGTTGTCACAGCTTTAATTACGTCTGGTCGAGTGGTATCAGTGTTTGACTTCTATCTAAGAGGTCTAGGGTTCGATTCCCCGTCATATATTTGTACACAAGCGTGTAATGTGTGTTTCTCCAACATATTCTAAGATATATTGACATTAGTTTAGAGTCAACTCTAGTGTGAAGGGAAATATTAAATTTTGGTAACACAGAGACAGGCTTGTTCTAAGGAAGCCGTATCTTATACTGGAAAAGCAATACCAGAGTTGCAGCGAACAGCATATTTTTTATGTCCAGACTTTTCGACATATTCATCTATGTCATGTTCAGTGGATCTAAAAAGATTAAAATGATCTGTAAGGTGGTTGAAAGCCTAAAAGAACTATATACTCTTGATTTCATCGTACTTCTGAGCTACCTAAATAAATAACATCAGAACATAAAATTTACCGTGGAATCTGAAGTTAATGGTAAACTCCCCCCCCTCTTTTTCTTTAAATTTATACAGACGTTAATGGTATTCTGGTTATGTCTGTTCATCGTAAGCCTACTTTCTCGGGTTTGGGTACTAGTTTTTTTTTTTTTTTTTTTTTTGTCCACTTATTTTTAAGGTGAATGCAGTTAGAACACTTTTGTACAGAGCTTATAGCCTAACTCCTACCTACAACCTATTCCATAAGGATGATACATTTTTGAGGCATTTCTTTGCTAACAATGGTTTCAGTACTACTTTTTATAACAACTGTGTAAAAAAGTTCATAGCCAAATTTTACAATCCAAAGCAACTTGTGTATACTGTACAGTGAGTAAGGAGGAAAAGTATCTTTCTCTGCCTTTTCTTGGTACTGTGTCAGAAAAGATAGAGAGGGCAATGAAATATATCTTTTTTATTTGCTCTCCTCAGATAAAGTTCTGGTTTGTTCATAAGAATGATTTTGTCAGAAATTTTTTTTCACTACAAAGACCGACTATCGACTGCCTTTAATTCGTCAGTCAGTTATGAATATAAGTGCCCTAGTTGTCATACAGAGAATAATGGAGGCACAGTACGAGCTTTCAAGCTAAGGATTGACGAGCATAGAGGTCAGTCGAGCATGTCAGGTCTCCCTGTGAGCGACCCTCCTCACTCAGCAATAAGGGAGCATTCATATCATTGTAATACTTCTGTTGATCCCAAGAATTTCTGTATAATACACACATGTGTCAGTATGAAACTAAGAACAGTAGAATCCCTTCATATTTATAAACAAAAACCGGCCCTAAACAACTGTCTGTCTACTGTCCCTCTGAATATATTGTACAGCTAATTCTTCCCTGTAATTTAACACTAAGTTTCTTTTCCTTTTTTATATAAGTACGATGATCTCAAGCTCAATAGTTCTTTTAGGTTTTTAATCACCATACAGGTCATTTTTATCTATTTAGATCTACTGAAGATGATACAGATGATTATGTTGAAATGTCCGAACATAATAAAAATGCTGTTTGTTGCAAACTGGTATTGCTTTTCCTGTACGGTAACATACATCGTCATAATCATCAGCCATTAGAAGTCCACTGCTGAACAAAGGCCTCCCCCAGCCTTGTCCATGAATTCCTTGACTGAGCCAATCTCTGCCTCGTTTTCCTTACAAAAGTTATCTGTCTCATCTCTCCACCTCCTGTCTGGCCTTTTTCTGCTAAGCTTATAATCTTTTGGTGCCCAGTCAGTCAGCCTCGTGCTCCATCGGTTATCCCTTATTCTCGCCACATGGCCTGCCGATCTCCATTTCTGTTCTTTTATAACTTATGTAAATATCTTTGACTTTAGTCTACTCCCTCACCCAAGTTGATCGTTTCCTGTCTCTTAAAGATATTCCCAACACTGACCTTTCCATTGTTCTCTGAGAACAGATTAATTTATTTTCCATCGATTTGGTCAGTTTACAGGCCTCACAACCATACGTCACAGCTGAAATTATGCATTTGTTACATACGTCTCGTTTCATACAAACTGGCAAGGTATTTTTCATAATGTCTCTATGTTTACCGAGAGCTTTCTATCCAATTGTAATGCGTCTTTTTAAATCGCTATCATGGCCTTTTGTTAATTTTAGTAGTTGCCGCAAGTAACTGTACTCCTCTACTTCGTCAAGAATTTCTTCGCTTATTCTAACGACACTCTTTGGTGCATGTGGATTAAACATTAGTTTTACTCCGGTTCATCTTTAGCTATACAGTACATTGAAACTCTCTCTGTTCAGGTCATTTAACATTTCTTGCAATGTCTCTGCTGTTTCTGAGATTAGGACAGTGTCATCTGGAAATCATAAATGGTTTGGCTTTTCTCTATGTTTACTCCTTTGTGCTCCCAGTCTAGCTTTCTGAAAATACTTTCTGGGCATACTGTAAGTAATTTTGGTGAATTTGTATCATCCTTACGAACGCCCTTCGCAGTCTTTTTTTTTTTCCGAGTTTTTTATGTAATTTAACTGTAGCAGTTCCCTCGTTATATATGTTTTCTAGCAATTCTACATTGTTTTTATTTACTCCTTGTTCTCGCAATGAATTTATTATTGCTATGTGCTCCAGTGAGTCAAAAGCATTTTCGTAATCAACAGAATCTAAGCACAGTTGTTTATTATACTCTATAGTTTTTTCAGTTACTTGATTCAATGTGTGTAGGTGATCAGAAGTCGAATACCCGCTTCGGAATCCTGCCTGTTCACGAGGTTGGCTTTCTTCCAAATTTGTTGTTATGGTATTCTGTTTGTAAGGACTTTAGTGAAGAGTTTATAAATGACTTATAAGCTAATGGGTCGAGAGTTATTAACATCTATTGAGCTGCCTTTTTGGTAAAGTAAAATAACTACGGTGAGGGTGGATGGTGGGGTGAGTTTTTTTTTTTTATTTAAATGTGGGACTGAAATAGGGATGTGTAATGTCTCCATGGCTGTTTAATATATTCATGGATGGGAATATAAAGGAGGTGCAAGGTGGGGGTGGCTCTAATGAATGAGGGTGAGGTGTGGAAGATTCCGGTGTAGCTGTTTGCCGATGATACAGTATTGTTGAGAGAAGATGAATGGGAGTTGCAAGGTTTAGTGAATGAATTTAGGACAGTGTGTAAGAAGAGGAATCCGAAAGTTAATGTAAACAAGAGTAAAGTTATGGTGTTTGAGGGGAATGAATTTACAGAATGCACAGTGAGGTTTGATGTTGAGGATATGGAGAATGTGAGTGCATTCGAGTACTTGGGTAGTGTGATGAGTAAGGATGGAAGTTTTGGGGATGAAGTACTTGAAAGGGTACAGCAGGGAAGGAAGGTTGTTGGTACACTGAAAGCAGTGATGAGAAATAGGGAGGTGAGTATGGAAGTCAATAAGTCAATCAAGATAGTATTGTGATCCCTACCCTGACGTATGAAAGTGAGGCGTGGACCTTGCTAGAGGGGAACAAGTCAAGAGAGCAGTGGAAATGAGTTACCTGAGAGGAGCATGTGGAGTGACATGGAGGGACAGGCTGACGAATGAAGAAGTGAAAGAACGTTGTGATGTGGATGTGGATGTGACTGAAAGAATTAGGAGAAATACACTGAGGTGGTGTGAACATGTGGAGAGAATGAAGAATGAAAGACTGACTAAGAGGGTGTATGTAGGTGAAGTGGAGGGAGGGAGAGGGAGGGGTAGACCGAGGATGAGGTGAAGGGATGGAGTTGAGAGGTATATGAGGGAGGGGGGAGTGAGTTGGGGGGGGGGACAGTCAAATGGTGGGCGACTTGGAGGCGTTTTGTCTGCGGTCACACTTTGCGGCGGCGTCGGGCTGTGGATG